>NC_054879.1:36983055-37290165 GCF_018320785.1 Cheilinus undulatus | reverse complement strand
CAAGTAAGTCTGTAATAGGCTTTTATTTTACAACATTCTTATGGGGCTATAGCACTGACTGTACCTACATTGTGTCCCACCTACTTAGACTTTGGTATTTCCACATTAATATGGTATATGTGTTCTCAGAGCAGCTCTGTAAGATGCATTTGGAAAATAAGTTGACGATTCAAAGGGCAACATTTATGTACAATGAAGGTATCATATTTCTTCCATTAATGCCCTTAAGCTGCTAAAAAGCCAAAAAAGAAGCTTAAAAAAAAAGGAAAGTCAAGAACAAGTAATATTATACAAGACTAGTCTCCAAATGGTGTGAATGTATGTAATCATTTATTTATATAGGTCATAAAGAACATTTTAAAATACTGCAAACTGGTTTACACAGAAATAGGATACAGCACATGGCTCATAGCAGAGCTACTATGAGTACTGAATGAGGATTTTTCACTCCCCTTTCTTTGAAAAATAACTACTAACATTAATAATATTCCTTTTTCCTCTTTATCAAACACACAACCAACATCAATGGGTAGCAGCCATAACAGTGCAGAAGTGTTCAAGTTTCAAACACAGAAGTTCACATAAAGTTTCACATTTCCTAATGATGAACAATTCATAGGAAGTCAAGATGGATCCAAGTTGTTTCCTAGCAACGCTATTCTCATGGCATGTCCTACAGCAAGAAAAGTTTTACTAATGTTTTACTTTCAGTCTCCTATAGAGGAGGGAGGTTTAATCTTAAGCACTGTAGATGAATTCTGGCTTGACATTTGCACAACTGTCTTCCACAGCTGATTAATATTCTGCTTTATGAGAATAAACACGCTAAAGCTCACAGCAGGGGAGTGGGGTGAGAGTACAGAGCTGTTGAAAGGCCAATCAGTGTTGATTTTTCTCCTCCACGACGCAGAGGTCTGGATTCAAACCCTGTGAAGTGTGCGAGGGGGCGAGTCCGCACATGAAGGTGTCGAAGTGTTATCTTGACAGGAAACAGGAAAGGGAGGCGTGCAGTGAAGCGGCTGCCAGAGGATCTTCTGAGCTGTAATTATATGTGGGTTCGGCAGACCGATGAATTGTCTCTTTGAGGTCAGGTGTGCAAAGAGTTAACTGACTCTGAGGACTGCTCTGACACTCTGATGTGGAGTCACAGTCAGTGGTTTTGGATTATGTGATTCTGGGTTCAAAGGATATTTTTTCTCAAAGAATATTTTTTCAACTTTTCAAGCTTTACAACTTTAGCAGCATTGTTTTTTGATTTAACGAAATTCCCTCCTACATAAAGAGATAATAAACTTAACACAGTATGAAATTACTGCAGGGTTTTTGTCGCCATAAAGGGAATTAAAAGCCCACAGCCACATTTATGAAGTATGGTACTTGTGCTGAATGTACAATCTGAACTTTTTGACTGCTGCAGATCATGAAAAGGTCTCAAAGAAAGAATAATCATTCTAACCACAGACAAAATAGACAATGTGTGGGAAGACACAAGGCACTCTCAAAAATACAAATAATTCATGTGTGAGACCACCAGCACCGTACCGAACAAATCAAAATAATCCAGGAAACCTATCAAGTTAAGAGGGATCCAAAATTGTCTTGGTATTGCAATACAGTGTTTACATTTTAAAGGATAATTGGTGATACTCTGTATTAACCTTTCTCTCAACAAATCCCATGACATAAACAGAACAACATACGAATTTGTAAAGTAACAGGTTCCATGTACTAAAAGTTGTCACTGCTGGTCTAGGGGCTAAAACACACCACTGCAGGACAAGGTAACCAAAGACTTTCCCATGGACTGAGGTACAGTGTACAAAAATATGACTGCATGCTTAGGTGCAAAAAGACTTAACTACAGATTAAGGGACGTAAAAGCTTCACTCTTCACTGCAAGTTGGAGTACTAGAACACATCATGGCAGGTTGAGCTGCAGAAAGATCAGTGTAGGGTTAAGGTACTAGTGCAGGACGAGCTGCTAAAAGACAGCACTGCATGTAGAGGTACTAAATGGTGTCACTACAGGTAATGATACAAATGACTTCACTTGAGATGAGGGTACTTCAAGCCCTCGTGGTGGGTGGAGGTACAAAAAACACTGCATGTCTGGGTAATAAAAACATCACATGGAGTTGCTAAAAGTTGTCACTGCATGTTGATGTGCTAATAGATTTCACTGCAAGTGAAGGTAATGAAAGACTTCACCAATATCAGGGGGGGAAATGATTCAATATAAGATGAGGCATCATGGACAAGCACATTTCGAAAGGATGTCACTTTAGTGAGACATGGGACATAATTATGGTAACCAGAAGCTTCTCATTAGGTTGAGCAGTACTAAGTACTAAGAGATGTCTTTGTGAGTTGAGGTCTAGAAAGACTTCACTGTTGGTCAGTATACTAGGAGACTTCTCTGTAGTCCCAGATGCTACAAAACATTATGATAGGACAAGAATCTAAAAGATGTCAATGCAGGTGATTGCACTAAAATACATCTCTGCATTTTCATATAATAAAACAACATCACAGCTTACCAGACTGTTGTCTGGAGAGGGAGGGAGCTGAACCAGAAGGCAAAGCTTTTGATTTACCAGTCAATCTATTTTCCAACCCTCAGCTACTGTCATGAGCTTTGAGTAATGACCAAAAGTATTAAATTGTGGATACAAGCAGGCAAAATGAGATTCCTCAGGGGCATGGCTGGGCTCAGCCTTGGAGGTAGGGTGAGAAGCCCGGACATCCTTTTGCATGAAAGGAGCCAGTTGAGGTGGTTTGGGCATCTGATCAGGATGCCTCCTGGTTGCCTCCTTGTGGAGGTGTTCCTGGTAGGTGGAGACCCTGGGGCAGACCCAGAACTCACTGTAGGGATTACATATTCTATCTAGCCTGGGAGCGCCTCAGAATCCCTTAGGAGGAACTGGAAAACGTTGCCGAGGAGAGGGGTGCTGCCTGCTGTCACAATGACCTGACCTCAGATGAGCAGAAGAAGATGAATGGACATTACAATTACAGTTGGTCTATGTATGTCAAATCAGAGTGCAGACTGAGTTACTCAAAGATTTCAGGGAAGTTTGAGGTGACCAAAGATTTCAATTCAGCTGAAAGTGTTAAAGACTTCACTGCAGGTTTGGGTTGTAAAAATCTCCCAGCAGGTCAACAGTATCAAGAAATGTCACTGCAGGCTGAGGTACCTAAAGACTAAACTTCAAGTTCAGATACTTGAAGAGGTCACTGCTCATCAAAGCACATAAAGACATCATTGCAGGTCATGGTACTTAAATATATGACTGCAGGTTGTATACATCACAGCAAGTTCAGTTACTCAAAAACTTCAGTGTAGTTTGAGTTACTTAAAGATTTAATTTCAGCAAAAGGTACTCAAGGACTTCTTTGCAGGTTTGGATTGTAAATGTCCAACCAAGTTGATGTAATAGAAAACAACACTGGAGGTTGAGGTACCAAAAGAAGTCACCCAGGTCAAGGTCATGAAAAGAGTGTTGCTTGAGGAACCTAAAGACCTCACATTTCTAAAAAACAGGTCAACATATTCAAAGATTTCACCGCAAGTAGAGGTACTAAAGTAAAAGGATTTAGTGCCAGACTAAAGAAAACACTTCAAGTTGCGATACTAAAGGACATCACTGCAGCTCCAAGAACTCAAAGACTTTACTTCAGGTTCAAAAGCTAGAAGACATCACTGTGGGTCGAACCTCTGATAGACATCACTGTAGGTCGAGGTACTGTGGCAGTACGTTGTTCCAGAACTGTTGGTCGTCTGGTTTCTTCTTTGTCCTTGGAGCTGGTTTTGGTTTTCCTTTCTGTTGTTTCTCTTTCCTGTCTGCAGCAGTAAACTTCTGTGTGACTCCCTTCTTTGTTTTGGGGGATTTGACCTTTTCCTCTTCTTCTTCCTCCTCCTCTTCTTCTTCTTCCTCCTCCTCTTCTTCCCCACTCTCCTCTTCTTCTCCTGATTCTTCTGCCTCTTCCTCATTTTCATCATCAGAATCAGTCTGTCCTTTACTTTGAGTGTGTTTTGTTTTATCTCTCTGCTTACTGAGTTGAGTCACTTTTTTTGCTTTATTATCCTCTTCCTCCCCTTCTTCCTCTTCCTCATCCTGCTCTTCTTCATCAGCCTCTTCCTCACTTTCATCATCAGAATCTGTCTGTCCTTTACTTTGAGTGTGTTTTGTTTTTTCTCTCTGTTTACTGAGTTGAGTCACTTTTTTTGCTTTATTATCCTCTTCCTCTTCTGCCTCTTCCTCCCCTTCTTCCTCTTCCTCATCCTGCTCTTCTTCATCAGCCTCTTCCTCACTTTCACCCTCATCTTCATTGGAATCAACATCTTTCTTTCCTTTGGTTTGCAGCTGTTTCGTTCTTTCTCTCTCATTTTGAAGCCTGGTCTCTTTCTTTGCTTTAACATTTGTTTTATGCTCTTCTTCCTCCTCCTCCTCATCCCCTTCCTCCTCTTCTTCCTCATCCTCATCCCCTTCCTCCTCTTCTTCCTCATCCTCATCATCGCTGGCTTCTACAACTTTTTTATTGACTTTTTCCTTTTTTCTTAAAAGTTTTTCCTCTTCTTCGCTTTCATCTTCATCATCTTCCTCCTCATCTTCACCTTCTTCATCTTGACCTTCAGCTTCTTCGCCTTCCTCTTCTTCCTCTCTCCCCTCGTCTTCCTCCTCTGCAGTCTCATCCTCTTCTTCCTCATCTGAAGACACTTCTTCCTCACCATCCCCCTCCTCTCCTTCATCACTCTTTTCATCCTGGTCTTCCCCTTTTTCATCAGCATTACTTTCTTCTTCTTCATTTTCAGTACTCATATCAGATTCTTCATCCTCTTCCTCTTTCTCCTCCTCACTTTCAGTGGAATCTTGACCATCTTTTTCTTCCTCACCCTCACTCTCTTCCTCTGCTTCATCCTCATTCTCTCCCTCTTCCTCATGACCTTTTTCTTCTTCAGAATCAGACTCTGCAGCCTCACTTTCCTCTCCCTCCTCTTCTGTCTGTGCAGCACTACCTGATTCTTCGCCACTTTCATCTTCCTTTTCCGCACTTCCATCCTCTTCCTCTTCATTCTCTTCTTCATCTTCCTCTCCCTCCTCTTTTGCTGCTTCAGTCATCTCAGAGTCACTTTCTCCTTCACCTGCTTCTTCTTTACTCTCGTCCTCTTCGGCCTCTGTGACATCACTCTTCATATCACCTTCTTCATCCCCATCCTTCTTGCTAGAGCCCGTTTCCTCTTCATCATCTTCTTCTGCAGCTTCCTCATCCCCCTCTTCCCCAGCTTCCTCTTCCCCCTCACTATCTTCAGAGACACCCTTGTTTTCCTCTCCTAAGGCTTTGTCACTTTCTTCTTCTTCCTCTTCTTCTTCATCTTCCACAATGTTCCCACTCGCTCCCTCCTCAACTTCAGCATCTTCATCCTTTTCTTGCTCATCGTCTGAAGACTTGCAGGATTTATTGTCTTCCTGTTCCTGCTGGGAAGTCTCCTCTATTTGTGAAACTATCTGCTCTGAAGCATCACTTTTAACCAGCTCTTCTTGCGACCGGTCTTCCTCTTCACCTGCTTCCCCTGATTCTGATTTGATGCTGGCCTTAACTTCTTTCTCTACACTTTCAACTGAAGAAAAATGTGACAAAGTTGAAGAAAAAGAGGGTTGTGTGATGGCACTTTGCTTTGTGATTTGCTTCATTCGACTCGGTGTAGCAGTGGCTATAGGTGTACCTGTATCACTGTCAGATTGAAAGCCCCCTATATTTGTCACTGCCTCACTAAGTACCCCCATAGCTGCACCTGCTAATCCCACAGCAGGAAGCAAAGCGGCTGCTGTACCCAGGATTTCCCCTAACTTTGGCTTTTCTTCCTCATTGTCCATTTCAGAAATATGTCCATCTTTATCAGCAGGTTCAAAGCTTGGCAGTGATTTGGCACCACTGACAGAGGCTCCTTCTTTCCTCTCAGTGTTTTGTGAGGAAATGGAATTACCTTGCACTTCAGATGCTGTATCTTGCTGTGATAACAGCTGGCTGGAAGCTTCAGTTTGCTTACTCCCTGGCTTGCCCCTCTTATTATCTTTAGAGTCTCCATCATCCTCTTTTTGAGCCCGGCTTTCCCCTCTTTCTTCTTTTGCTGGCTTTGTTTTTGCTTTCAGTTTCGAGTCATTGGCATTCTTTTTGTTCTTACCTATAGAGCTGTCAACATGAGATAGCTTCTGCTTATCTGTACTTGTGCCTTTTATCCTTTGAGCAGTGTTCTTTGCTAAGTTTAGCTCATTAAAAAGTTTTTCCTTGCTATTACTCTCTCTTTCAGAGGTATTTTCTGCAGATTTAATTTGTCTTTTGATTGTTTTAGATTTGTCTTCTTGCGTTTTTTTTTTAACAGGTGTAGACTTAACACTCCTTGGCTTCTTAGACTGAGCAGGTGAAGTGACAGGTGTGGTGTGCTTTTTCACTTGTGGAGTTTTACTTTGATCCTTTTTTAATTCAGGTTTTACATTATGCATCTCCTCTGTTGGAGTCGATTGGACTGATCTGCTCTCCTGCTGCATCTCCACCTCAACAGGCTGAGGTTCAGTGGTTTCTGCGTCATCCTTTGGAGCATTTATCACAGATACTGGGCTTCCACTCTGAACAGATAAGCTGGACATTTCAATTACGTTTGTGACTCTAATAGAGGGAGACATCTGGTCAAAGACTGGTGATTTAATTTCCTCACTTTTTTGTGACTCTTTCTTGAAAGTTTTCTTTCTCTTGGCATTTTCCTTCACATCAGCCAGTCTTCGCTGTGCCTCTGTCAGTGTCTTCTGGACAGATTTGGGAGACCTTTGGGCTGACTGTAATACTTTGCCCTTATGTTTTTGGGATTTAAATTGAGTAGGTCCTTTTCGAGCTGGTTCATCTTCAAGATTTCTTATCTTGTTGGACCGTTTGGAGATGTTCTCCTTTCCTCTGGATATGACTTTGGGGCTTTTTGGACTCTTGGGGCTACTCAGAGGAGACACATCTCCCTTTGAGGGGCTGGAGCCTCTCAGGAGCTCTGTGGGTAATGCCTTAAGAGAGTTTTGTTCTGCCTTTCCATTTGACTGTATCATAAACGCCTCCACATCTTTAGTGGTTCGTCTAAGAGCTTGTCCCTTCTTCTTCTTTATCTATAAAAGACAGACAATAAGGAATTTAGTCGGATGTAAAAATGCACATAAAGCAGGCAGAGAAAAAGGTCCAGAAAAAGGAAGACATGTGAGAACAACAGAAAGCCTGCAATCAACACAACTTAATAAGCAGTTGTAGCATTTGATGTTTGATGTGTTCCTCTGCCAGTGGTTTCTGACTCACACTCTGATAACACCTTTTATCAAATAATTCTGTATCCAAACAAAAGAAAAACATCTGAATTGTTTGAAGATGTTGCAGTAGTTTTTTCTAACATAGATGTCATATATCCCTTAAATCTATTTAAGACTAACCTATTTGAAAACTGTATAATCATTTATAGAATGTTATTTAAAGCATATGGAAATTGTTTTTCTTTTAACATATCTGTGTTTTAACTAGCAATCGACATATGCTAGGTGGGCAAACATAGGCACATCACAGTTGCAGGTGGGAAGTGAAAAAAATCTATCGTCATGCTTTGATGAAAAGGAAGACTACTCATTTTTCCACTGCTGCTTAATAGACGACTGTTAATTAGGTCCCAGAGAGGTGTGATGTAAAAAGGCTTTATTTAACTGTCAAAGCAGCCATTTTGAAACAAAATGTTCAAACTGCTGTTTGATAACTTAGAGACATTATTTTAAAAATTGTCAACCTGATTTATTTAATGTGTAATTATCATGTGCAGTGTGCCTGCGTAGTTCTTAGTGCCTACACGTCAGCACTCAATTGTTTTTATTTCACTTTTTCATACTGCTGCTAAACACATTTTTAGAGGGAAATTTTGCACTTAATAATCAACTTCATTCTTCTAATTCCTAAAATAACTGGTTATTTTGCATTTTAAGTTAACATTACATCCCACCCCTCCCCCAAACATGGTGATAGTTAATTAATTAAGTTAGTTAGTTAGTTCGTTAATTAAGCTTCGACATAAATATAAACCTATGTTATAATAATTTTCCTTGAGCCCTTCTAACATCTTACAATAAATACAAATAATGTCATAAGACAAATAAATACAAAATACACTGCCCGTCCCAATAAAAAAGTCACTCTAATATTTTGTTGGGCTGCCTTTAGCTTTGATTATGGCATGCAATCACAGTTTTTGGCCAAGATCTCGTATTAATGATGGGAGAATTGGCCCGCTGCGCAAAGTCTTCTCCAGCACATCCCAAAGATTCTAAATGAGGGTTAAGGTCTAGATTCTGTGGTGGCCAATCCATGTGTGAAAATGATATCTCGTTCTCCCTAAGCCACTCTTTCTACTGTAGTAGCACAGGAAGGATTTACAAAAATGCCTACAGAAAGCCCTTTGGTTTTTTTAATATTCAGTTACTTTTAATGCAATACTAAAAAAATGTTTATGTATTTTTTATGCCACTTAATATTTGTTTGTTTTGAGTTGAAAAACACACACTTTAAAACAATCAGAATTCTCTACCAAACATGTAGATAACTAAGAAAGCAGATTAACAATACCATCTAAATTTATGTATTAAATTGTAATTGCAACCTAAATATTGTTGCGTATAATAGCAATTGCACATTATTATCACATCTGCAGCATTATTAAAGCTATGACCTTATGAAAGGCTGTTTCATGTTACAACCAGACCACATGGTCTTCTTCCTGAGGACCACATGTTGTTCTATAACACACAACATTGCTGGAGACTCCTTCACAGCTTGCTTCATCACTGGCTGTGGAAACACTGATGAGATGTGGCAAGATTCCTGCCAACTTCTCCCAAAGTGTTGCTTGTGTGTGTTTGTCTATGCACTGTGTGTTTTCAGTGTGTTTTTGAAAGGGAATCCTAATTTCTGAATCTGCTTTGAGGAAACCAGCGTACATTCTTTAAAAGGGTGGAAATGATAAGATAAATAAGAGAACAAAACAGTTAAAAAGTCTTATTTTACATCAGTGATGCACAGTGGAAAATATCCATACACACACTGAGAGAGTTCAGTATGTATGCTGAGCTATGCACATTTCCTGGAAAACTCCATGAGCGCTCAACATTACTGCTTCCTGCCCTGGAGTGCACATAATCTAAGCCACAACCAAGAAGTCTAAAGAGGAAAATAACTGCTTGATGAAGTGAATTAAATCATACTTCTATACACTATCAAGGTTAATCATTGATTAAGAAATCACACAGAATTCATTCTCTCACCGTATTTGGCCAAAAGTCCGGCTCAACTTCTTTCTCAGGGATATTTTCGAAGACATCGTCTGTGCCATCCTGTGTTTGAATAGTTGCTACCTCTGAAAATAACGGACAATTTTAAGGTTCAACAGCTGTGTACTATTATTTTAAAACACATTTCAGTTTAGATAATGGGTTAAAAATACCTGCTTGCAGCGATGGAGGATGATCATGCCCCCAGAGATCTTCATTTGAGATATCACTTGAGGGTCTCGAGGGGAAACTAGGCTCTTGAGGTGACAGAGGAGATGAGGAATTTTCAAGCAAGTACTTTTTGGAGGGTTGTTTCACAGTCTTGGTAGGAGTTACTGGGATATACGTTTTTTGTTTCGATATAGACTTTGGTGAGAGTAATGGAGAAGGCAACTCTTTGGATTTAGAATTTGAGGAAGCAGCTTTTGAGGATTTTCTCTTTAATGTATCTGATGATGGAGACTGCGGGCTTGAAGGCTTAGAGGATAAAACTGGGCTCGGTGTTGCTACTGATTGTGGTTTTGGGGATGAAGAAGGGGTGCTTTTTGTTGAAAGGGTTTTAGGAGTTGGGATATTTCTGGATGTCTGCCAGGAGGTGTTGAGGAAGTCAGAATTCAGACGTGGGAGGTTCTGAAACATTTCCCCAAACAGCTCAACTGAGCTCCCCTGAAACACAAGAGAGGAAAGACAGAAAAACATCACTCAGATAGAGGTCTAAACCACATCTATGGAGCTCCCCCATTCAGTTTGAGAAAGGAACTACACCAGAGCCATAACATGGTGCTGCACTGCCCCCTGCTGGAGTTAAATAGCAGTTACAGGGAACTTTTATTTACGAGCAGTTAAAGGTTTTCTTTAGAGTTTACCAAACACAATTTAAGATGTTATTGGCTTTTTTAAAACCATACTGAAGGTAATTCAGTGAAGTAAAACTATGCTAGAAACCAGTAAGACAGCATAAACCCATTTTAAATATTGGAAAACAACTTTAATACCTTGAGATAGGATTAAATACTGTAAAAAAGGGGGCTGGATCCAGATTTTAAAAAAAAAGTTTAACATATAGTTGGAATACTGACTTATGAACGAATACGTTTTTTTGTGTGTTTCGGTGTTAATTTTATCTGTTTGCTTTTACAAAGTTGAATCACTGCAAAACAATCATCTGGCAAAAATTCTGATAACTGATTCAGACAATCCTGAAAAGAAAACCCCTCAAAGTTCTTTACTGAAGTTTTGTCATGTTTACAACAACTAAAAGTTCTAATTCATTAGTTTCAGTAGTCTTTTGAGAAGCTGTTTCCGTACCAAAAATAATAAGCAAAGTGTATGTTCCTACTTTTTCTCTGTGGCGGGCTCGTGCAGAGAGGGCTGGACGTGGGACGAGTGCATTAGGATCAATCAGAGTCTCCAGAAGGAGAATTTCTGCGAATCTTGACTCCCAGAAATTCTCTGTATTTGGGACATCCTTCACCGGGACATCCTCTTGACTTCTTGGTGATCTGGGTGTAGCTAGCACCAACATGTGGTCACCACCGCAAGACACCTGAACATGAAAAACACAACAACTTAAACACTGTTTAGAGTGTTGGACACTGTTATTTTAGAAATACAGAATGTACAACTTGGGAGGTAAACTAACACCACATTTCAGACATTTGATAGACAAAAACATGCTCAGTGGGCTTCAGTCTTTTCACCACATTGACTTACTGACTGAACATTGTGCTTGAGAAATCGCTTGCAGGGTGTCGGGCTGAACCGGTTGAAAAAGTTCTCCTCCCCTAACCCCAGTTTTCCATGTCGACCGTCACCAAACGTGTAGAGAAGCCCATCATCTGTGAAGAAAGGAAAATTTAAATGTGTCACAACTGTATTTCTATGATGTTTACTGCAACTACTGCATTGTACAGCATCTGAAAGCACATCAAAAAATACTTTTAGCTAATGTGGTAGTCTTATGCAAGATGATAAATATTCTTCTGTGACTTCAGCCTGATAACACTTTATAATTCTGTAATAAAAGGAAAAACATCAAACTAAACTCAGTGCTTACTTGTGATCACAGCAGTATGGTTCTCTCCACAAGAGATGTGCTTGATGCTTTTGTCATAAAAGTGCTCGAGTGCTTTTGGCAACTCAGCTTCAAACAAAAATGTTCCGTGGCCCAGCTGACCGTACTGGCCTCTCCCAAATGTGTAAATGCCTTCCTCTGGTACAGAAAAACAGACAAAATGAAATACATCTTTGATTAGCAGCAGAGGTAAACAGCAATTTACGTAAATACAATTTAATTAAATACTCTAAAACAGCGGTTCTCAACTGATCCAGCCTTAGAACCGACAAGTCTGTCTTATGACAAATCGTGACCCAAGTTTCCAAAAAAATTGCAACAACACGTTTAGTTAATTAAATATGTTGGAGTTTTGGACCACAATACATGAAACGAAAAAGAAAAGGGACAAAAGCCAAGTTTTTACCCTCTTTTCCTATCATTGAGGGTATTTTTTTTGCCAATTTTAAAGAGATCTTGAGAAATTACTTCATTATTATTGGAAAAGTAGCCGTTTCATTGGAAGAAAGGGAGATGAATAAGTTTAAATATTGATCAAACATTTAAAATGACCTAATTCCAAAGTAATAAAGGGTAAAATTAAAAATATCAATGCATGTTCAATAAGGACTTCAGGACTTGTTGCCTCCATTTTTTTTTTCAGACACCTAGTTGTGACCCACTGAAAACCGCTCCGCGACCCAATTTTGAGTCCTGACCCACCAGTTGAGAATTACTGCTCTACAATACTTCCAAGAACCTTTTAAAAAAACAACAACTTCAGAGAGGAAATTTGTTTTTCCACTGATCTTAATCGATTCTTTGACTGCCTTTATAGTTTTTCAAAGTGCAAAACAGAAACTGCAGGAACTAATTGTTTTGTTTTCCTTAAAGATCTTGGCACTTTATCTTTTTTCTTCAATAAACTGATTCCTGTCAGAAACTCGCTGAAATAACTGAGCAGAAACATGAGTGACATACCATAATTAGTAAGATGACAGCCAACACAGGGAAATCTTTATGGTTCTAATACATAAGGTCTTGTAGTTCCAATAATTCCACGATACTTCACATTACTGAGCTTTTACACAGCTGAAATTATGACTGCATTTTACTTTCAACTGACTAATTAACTGGTTATCATTTTTAATAATGCTTAAAGGACATGAACAGAATATTTCTTCCATTGCTGATTACATTACAAGGAGTTACAATACTTTTGTTTACAATACATATCAAGCATAAAAAATCATGTCTAAAATATTTTTTCTGCTTTTCAATGCAAAGCAAAGTATAATTCAAGAAAAAGGCTTTTTATCTGATCTATAATGTCAGTCACACTACTGCCATAAAATGCTTACATTATGTCCCTTATAATGAGGTTATTTATCCTTCACTACTGTAATTGTTGCTGCAAAGCTAAGATGCAGGGGGGAAGAGATTGTTTATTGCATATGCAGAATAGATGTTTAGGGACAAATTCAGTGAAATACTGTATACAGAATGTGTATTGGTTTTGAACACACATCCTACCTTTAGAACAGTCTTTCTCAACTAGGGCACTGCAGCACTCTAAGCTGCCTTCTGGCACAGCCAGTGGAGCCTTCAGATGGCTTTAAATTTAACCAAGAATCACCATAAATATAGATCATTAGCTATCCAGGTGTATACAGTGCAATTAAAGTATCCACCCCCATGGATGATTTTCCCTATTATTGATTTTATTAATCAATCACATTGAATATAATTTGGCTTTTTTGATTAAAAAAAATAGCAAAAACCCTCTTTAAAGTCAAGGTGAAAACAGATTTCTACAAAAGTAATGTCAATTGTAAAAAATATGTAATGTAAAATAAGTGGCTGCATAAATATTCACCCCCTTTAAAGTGACTGACTTAATTCAACAGAGGTCCAACTAATTGATGCCAGAAGTCTCACAATTAGTGAAATGGGGATCACCAGAGTACAGTGAATGTGTCTCAAGTGATTGTAGTATAAAGACACCAGTGTCTTGAAGGTTCTGTAACTGGTTAACCAGCGTTACTGGCTAACATTACACTATGAAGACAAAAAAAACTCTCCAAGCACCTCAGAAAAAGGACACTGAAAAGTATAAATCAGGGTTCAGTTAAATCCATCACAAATGGAAGGAATATCTTGAATTTCCCTTGGGATTAATAAAGTATCTATATAACTATTATCTATATGGCACCTGTAAATCTGCCTAGATCAGGGTGTCCTCACAAACGTAGTGGCCATGCAAGAAGGAGACTAGTGAGAACAGGCTACCAAGACACCTATGAGTACCCTGAAGGGGTGTTGAAGAAAACTCATTAAATCTTGACTAGAGTTCGCCAGAAGGCATGTGGGAGACTCCATGGTCAAGTGGAAGAAAGTTCTTTGGTCTGGTGATGAGAACAAAATGGTGCTTTTTTGCCATCAGATGAGACATTACTGCACAACACCACAAACGCAAACTCCCCACTGTTACACGTGGTGGTGGTGGCAGCATCATGCTGTGGGAATGCTTCTTGGTAGCCGGCCCTGGAAGGTTTGTACTAGGTAGAATAAATGCAGCAAAAGATAGGAAAACCCTGAAGTGCAATTATATTCAATCTGCAAGAGAACTTCGGCTTGGGAGAAGATTGTTCCATCAAAACAATAACACAATGTATTTGCATTTTTCCAACAACTCCAGGAGCTGTTTTCTATTCCTAAGAATCACTTTTTCCGATACCTACAAGCTCGTAGTTTTGCTCACAAAATGTATACCCAACTTCCAAACCTGCCTGCCGATACAATCTTAGATACTTTCTTTACTCAAATCCCAGTCATGAGAAGAGGTATGATTTTGCATATTTATAGTCAAATCCAAACCCTATCCCCAACCTCTTTGAATACTGTGAAAGCTCTCGGGGAGGAGGAACTAGGGGACGGTATCTCAGATCACTGGACTAAAGTTAGACTTTCCAAAATCTATAATACAGTTGACCCGTCGTGTGAAAAATGTCACCAGACGCCTGCAAACCATGTCCACATGTTCTGGTCCTGCACATCTCTGTATAATTATTGTACTGCAATTTTTAAAACTCTGTTGGAGGTAACTGGGACATTTCTACAACCTAATGCTATGACTGCTTTGTTTGGAATCTCTCTGGTGCCCTTACCTAAATTACAACTAGATATAATCGCCTTTGTTACTTTATTGGCTCAACGCCTCATTCTATTGAGATGGAAGTCAACATCAACCTCTTCCCACACCCTGTGGGTAAAAGAGATTTTTGATAATTTAAAACTTGAAAAAATTCGATATACATTAAAAAGATACTCTTGTAAATTCAGAGAGGTGTGGGGCCCCTTCCTTGTTTATGCAGAAAACATTATTTTCCCACTTGTTCCTGAAAAAGATCCTGCTCTGTCCTGCTGCTGGCGTCTGTTTGTCAATTAAGCCTCTCATTACTGTATTGATTATACATAAATTATTTCTTTATTGTATCTTTTTTCTCTTCCCTCCTCTACTCTGCTTTAAGGACTGAGACTATTATACACACTAACATGACCAGTATGACCGGACTGACCACCCCGTTCCAATGTTTCTTTTTTTTAGTTTGTTGATGTGAACCCTTCAACACTGTCATTTATAAGTACTGTGAACCTATTACCTCTTTGCGTACAAAAATTTAATAAACAAAACTGTGAAAAAAACAATAACACAAAGCATGCAGCAAAGGCGACAATAAGGTGAATGTTCTGGAGTGGCGGAGTCAATCCAACGGAGAATTTGTGGCTGGACTTAAAAAGAGCTGATCCCAATGCAACCTGACAGAGCTTGAGCAGTTTTGCAAAGAAGAAGGGATAAAATTGCAGGGTCCAGATGTGCAAGCCTGATTGAAATCTAGCTAAACAGACTCAGTTCTGTAATTGCAGCCAAAGATGCATCTACTAAATACTGACTTGAAAGGGTGAACATTTATGCAGTCACTTATTTTACATAAAATATTTTTGTTAATTGACATTACTTTGTAGAAATCTGATTCACTTCGACATTAACATTTTTTTGTAACTTTTTTGTAAAAAAGGCCAAATTATATTGACCATGGTGGATTTATCAAATCAGTAACAGGGTAAAATAATCAAGGGGATGAATAAGTTTCATGGGCACTATATAATCAAAATGGTCTCTATGCCCTATTCCTGGAATTACGTCAGCATTGAGGTTAAATTAATAGGCTGAGTATAAACTGTACAAAAAAACATGCAGGGGTTATCAGTTTGTACTGAAATGCATTAAAGTGTTTTCAAGTTCTGCACAGCCATTCTGTGAAATACAGACATTTTAATTGTTCTAAAAGAGTGTTACAGATTTATTTTGACAATTCTGTTACTAACTTAATCTCTCAGCAGCCACAAGGATGTAAAATATTTGTTTTTATCAATACATTTTGAAAGGGGTTACATTCAAATCTTGTTTTTTTAAAAAGCTGGTTTGACAGAAAAATAGGTTTAGAAATGCTGCTTTAGCTTACCTGTGAGCACTACAGTGTGCTCCCCTCCACAAGACACCTGGGTGGCACGACCCAGCATCCCTTGCACCCTTTGAGGGAGTCTATGATTGGTCAGCTGCTCCTCCTGGAGACCGAGCCTTCCATGCTCACTCTCACCAAAAGTGTAGAGATCTCCATTTACTAAAACAAAAACACAGCACAACATTATTAGTGAGATAAGTTAATGTTAAAAGTATCTGGAAGTCTGTTAAACTTAGTACCTGTGACAAACGCTGAGTGATGGTACCCGCAGGAGACCCACATCACAGCCTCCCCGACATCCACCTCTCTGGGTTCTGCTGTACATTCTTCATCTCCTAAACCAATCTGACCTACAGAGTTTTCCCCCCACACGAACAGCCTCCCCTCGTCTTCCAATACACAAACACAAAACAGAAAAGTCAAAAATAGCTTTGCTCGCTTCTGCATTTGCTAGCAAGAGATTCCTCTGACATCATGACTTGTAAATGTGTGAACCTGTTAAGGCAGCTGAGGTGTTGCATCCTGCAGAGAGCATTTTTATTGGTGCATGGTCACAGAAGGGAGGTAATGGGTGAAAAGATGTAGTGCTGTTGCAGTGGTTCAAACCTAGCTGCCCCTCCTGGTTACTGCCTGCACCATACAGCCTACCCTGCCCTGAAAACATAAACAAAATTGATGGGCAATACTCTTCTATAAACAAGGATACAGCTGTCATATTAATCTATTTCTACAGTGTTGTACCTGTGCAGACAATTGTGTGATCTCTCCCGCATGCAACAAGCTTCACCTTTTCAGACTTTAAGGCTGGAAAAGAAATACAGAAGAATTATCCTCTAAAAAAGCCACAATAATAACAAAAACTCCTTCTTATCCTGTATTTGAATTGAAGGCTGGACAATTTACTGAAGGTATTTACATTTTTTTTACATTATGCAGTGTGATTGCAAACTGGACAATGCTAGGATTTTGCAAAACATTAGGGTATAATCTTGACTGATGGAGGTATTTCAGTGTTGTGCTGGCTGCATGAAAAAAGGGACCATATCTATGCTGGAGGGATTCTAGTTATCATCAGCCCTTGTGATAGACAGAAGCCAACTAGTTTGGCCAAAACCTTTATTATAGCTTGTGTAATTAAAGAATTGAAAAAAAAAGACTAAAGACAATTACTATCCAAACCCAAGCATAACGAAATGTACCTTTTACTGAGATAGGTTTGCTGGTAGCAGGCTTCAATCCAAGCCCAATTTGGCCCCAAGTGTTGTCACCAAACATCAGCAGCCTGCCATTTTCTGCAGACATTAAAACACAATACAGAAATTGAGATAAAATGAAAGTGTAAGCAAATGTCTGTATTTGAATTTTCTTACACTGACTATAAAAATGTGCATAAATCTGGAACGTCCCACCTGTGATGACAGCAGAGTGCTCTCCTCCACAGGACACTTGCACTGGTTGGTCATTTTTTAACCAGAATTTACTTGGCACATTGTCAGCAAAACTGCTTTTTCCAAACGTGAAGATGGCTTTTGTTTCTGGTGACAGGTATATTGATTCGTTTAAGTATTGTTTGGAAAAGCAGCACTTAAAAGCAACACTTAGTCCTCAACTTCTCTGATCTAACACCGGCTAAATCCTGACCCAGCCCAGCCTTCTGTCACATCTCAAGCTAAGTAGCAGCCTGACGGAAATAGCTACAGGTTTACCACACAGTCCATGAACCGTTACATTTAAGGACATGTTAGTACGTCATCAATAAAGCAAGGGCAACATGCTGGTAACCGCCGTGTGTTTCAAGCATCCTCACCTGGTAGGCTCTCATCTCCCTGTCCCGTCATCTCCACGGGTGCTCCCCTCTCACTTCCTCTCGCTCACCTTGGAGCTCACCGCTGACTAACAGTAGGATCAAGAACACGTCAGACCAGGGCGGGATTAAGCTAATGAAATAGTTCACGTGCACTTGTACTCAAAGTAATGTTCAAATTGGTTAGAAAGTTTCTAAAGTTTCTGAGCATGGAGAGCAGAGCAGCAAAAAGGTCGGGAAAATACTGTGAAATTGAAACGAATAAGGTAATGAAAATAATTTCCAACCAGGATGTTCATCCTTTGCTGTTAACTTCTCAGGTAATTTTGATAAGACTGCGACCACATCACAAGAATATTAATCCGCCAAGAGAAAATTCTTATCTAAAGCATAAGCATCCTGTTCATACTCCGTGATTCGGTCATGTAACATTCCGCAAATTTTATGGTGAAACTTTGAAAATAGATTATGTTTTTAAACACCCACCCACCATCCACACAGATGTCTTTTCATTTTAATTTCATTTTAATTCATTCTGTCAATTTACTGCTGGCATTTCAAACAGATTAAAGTCAGATCTGACAAAAAAGAGAGAGAATTTAGGGGGAAAAAGCCAGAATTCTCTGATTAATGTTAGAATCCTGAGATTAAAAGAAACATTTTTAGATTGAAGTCAGAAGAGGGCAGCAGAACCGTATTGGATGGCATACTTTCTTACCAGCACAGTCAATTAGCTACTCGTGAAAACCTGACAGTTAAATTTCGTTGGAAAGCATAATACTGACATAAGACTGACTGTGAAATCTTCTACTGGAAAAAAGTACTTTTTGAAATAAAGTTTGCCTTTGTATCCCGGAGCTATCCAACTTGTCAGAAGGGAAATGTTGTAAATCCACAGGTGTTAAAAGAGTTACATGCTTCGAATTATATGGTAAAATATATTTCACTTAAGTTTTGAAGTCAGTCCACATATTGCAAAACTACTGAAGAAAGGGTCTCTCCTAAATTTTAGCTGATATAAACAAAATATGAGAAGTGGTATCAAAACTTATATAGGGAGAAGCCACAACTTGCTTCCGTGTCCTATGGTGACGTCAGACGTAAGTGCGTTCTCCGATGGATGACGTTCTGGCAGCATGTGGAGTGGTGAATGCAATGTATGGAAGTTGCTTGCTGTCTGATGAAACATTCCCATGAAATTACGCTTCCAGAGTTTTTCGTATTTGAGTGACAATGTCTACCAAATTATTGTCTGTTAACAACACGGTTCTGAAATGTTTGAAAACTTTTCAGAGCGGTTATCTGCGAGGATTCGGGTAAGACACCTTTTAACTTTACTTCGATTCTAGTCAGAATTCTCAGTCTTGTTAGAATAATAATGCATGCATCTGCATCCGTTTTTGAGCGTATGTCGTCTTTTCCAGCACTGGGGCTGCCTCCCTTGGTTCGGTTAATTTGAAGGGTCGCAGCTGCCTGACTTTGAAAGATTTCAGTCCAGATGAAATCAAAAAGCTGTTGTGGGTGTCAGGGGATCTGAAACATCGAATCAAGCAAGAAAAAGAGGTAGCTAACGTTTGCTAACTTCTGCTGACTGCAGTTTGCATTTGTTTAACGCCCTTATTGTGTAAGTTAACCTCTTTCATTTAAGGAAGCAACTTTCCTTTCTATTTCAGTATCTTCCTCTTCTCCAAGGAAAGTCTATTGCAATGATATTTGAGAAGAGGAGCACCAGAACAAGAATGTCCACAGAAACAGGTGACTGTCACATACCAGCACTGGTTTATGTGTGTGCTGCACCACATGTGCAAGAATACAAGTACAAACATGCTACAGTTTAATATAGATGACTAAATAAATGTCAGATTCACACCTTGAATTACTTTAATAAGGTGGCTTTAACAGAAGTCTGATGTTTTGTATTGGTAGCTGAGCTGAAGCTTTTCAGTAGAGGGTTCTGCAGTGTAAAATTTGTTTGTCATTGTTAGTATCTGGACACAAAAGAACTGCTGAAAAAGGACTTTGAATGCATACCAGGGACAATACACTGCACCCATGAACCATGTCCTCCCCTGTTTTCAACAACCTTTCCCAAACCCAAAATACACCTTATGTTATGTGCATATTTCCTTAAAAGACCAAGACTGAAGTCTGCTTTATTTTACAATTCCAGGTTTTGCTCTTTTGGGTGGTCACCCCTGTTTCCTAACCTCTCAGGACATCCACCTCGGAGTGAATGAGAGTAGCACAGACACAGCTAGGTAAGTCTAATGATGGGTTTCCTCTGAGCGGTCTGGTTTGGTTCAATACAGTATGATAGGATTTGGCACAGTAAACCCTGATCTTGCTTACGGTTTCACCTACTATAACCATAACCATACTTGGCAGACAGGGATGTAAGGTGGCTGAAAGCTACCTTACTAGTGCATTAAAAAAAAATCATGAAAAGTTTTTTTTCCCCTTTATTTTTGAAGTTAAACTTTTATATATTATAGATTC
Source organism: Cheilinus undulatus (assembly GCF_018320785.1). Lineage (NCBI taxonomy): Eukaryota > Metazoa > Chordata > Actinopteri > Labriformes > Labridae > Cheilinus > Cheilinus undulatus. The sequence goes on along the minus strand of NC_054879.1, from coordinate 37,269,948 downwards.
ATTTGTTTTGATATTGATGATTACAGTTTACAGCACACAAATAAAAAAATCCATTATCTTAAAAGATAAGAATATTACAAAACACTAACAAAAACATGGGTTTATATGCAGAACTGTTAACCATCTGGGGAAATCAATTTCATTTATGCATTAAGTACTTGGCCAGGGCTTCTTTTGCATGAATTATTGCATCTATGCAATGCCACATGGGGCCAAGCAGTCTGTGGCACTGCACTACTTGTATGAAATAAATATAGAATATAAGAAAGATTTACTTTTTTTTACATAAAATTACAGTAAAAAATTAACTTTTTCCATGATATTTACATTTTTTAGATGTGCTACTTTATCTCAATATGGCAGGTTTTGTGTTTATCCATTACTGTCACATAAAGATTTGAGTATTTGTAAAGGGAGCGTATGTGATATTAAACAAATTTTGCCATTTGATGTATTATACCAGAGTTAAACAAAGAACAGAAAGATGTCTCACACACTGCAGGGCTCCAAAAAACAATTGTTTATTGCCAGAGTTAGCCAATGTTAATTTTTGTCGACAGTCCCTTGGCAGGTCACAAGGACTACAGTGTATCTAGTTCATCCCTTTTTGCCTGATAGGTACGGATCAGTTATTTTTAGTACTTTCCCCAACTCAAGACAGTGAGAACACAAGTAATTGTGTACCGTACTGAACTGAACCAAACCAGACTGGACCACTTGGTGAAAATGCAGCTTTATAATACTTTGCTGCTTGTGTGATGTCTGTTAGTTGTTGCACTCCTGTTATATTGCACCTGTTTAACCACTGTAGCCTATATAAGTACAGGTTTTTTTCAGTGCAGTACTATCATACTTGGTTGTCCTCTGCTGCATCCTATTACTGAAGGGAAGAAGAGGTTTTGTGTTTTTGTATGAATCGAACTTCACATGATCACTGTAAAATCTCTCAAATCTAACCACAGGGTTCTCTCAGGGCTCTGTGATATTGTCTTGGCTCGAGTGTACAGCCACTCCACACTGGAGGAGCTGGATAAGGAGGCCTCAGTCCCCATCATTAACGGGTTGTCTGACCTCTATCACCCAATCCAGATCCTGGCAGACTACCTCACTCTACAGGTAATCTAGCAGCTCCTTTGTATCCTGCTGTTTTCATATAGTATCACTCTGACAGTTAGCCTTTTTTTTGTCTCCAAGGAGCATTATGGGTCCCTGAGTGGACTGACAGTGAGCTGGATTGGAGATGGAAACAACGTCCTCCACTCCTTCATGATGTCAGCAGCCAAACTTGGAATTCATCTGAAGATTGCTACTCCAAAAGTTTGCTTCTGTTTATGTTTCTTTGTTGATTTTAAAGCATCTTTAGTACATGCATCTTTTTTCCTGTAACTGGTGTATATCAGCTATAGATACATGTAGTCAACTATGATTATCTGAACAATGTTTCATCTAAAATCTAGTGGTTTGTGATGTACACAAATAATGATAAACTGCACCACAATTGTACCTTAATTTGCAGGGTTATGAACCAGAGAGAAGTGTTATTGAGGAGGCTCAAAGACTCTCCAAAGAGGTGATTCTTTTATTTGCATATATAGGAATATAAACTGACCACTTGTAAATATTCATTATTAGTTCATGACACTGAATTTTGTCTCAGCATGGGACCCAGCTTCTTTTGACCACTGACCCCATGGAGGCAGCCCATGGCAGCAATGTTTTAGTAACTGACACCTGGGTCAGCATGGGACAGGAGGATGAGAAGAAGAAGAGGCTCAATGACTTTAAAGGCTACCAGATTACAATGCAGGTAAATAGAAACAATGTTCTACTATTATTAAAAGCATATCTCAATTCATATACTTTAATTTTAAGCTGGGAAATTAATAGGGGTCAACCACAACATACTGGTGCTTAGCTTAAATACCAGTGTCTGTTCTCCAATGGTTTTAAAAGTTTAACCCATTTCCTGATCATAAGCTAATAAACTATTAGAATTAGAAAGTAAAGTATTAGCAAATGGTTTTATGATAGCCTAGTTCACCACCTAATAAAGACTCTTTCCTCCTTCTCAAAAAAACAAAAAGCCTTCTAAGAAGAGTGGGGGCCAACTCCATATTAAAGTACATGTACTGTATTGGTGAAATCATCATGCAGCTGAATACTTTTTCCATACAGTGTCTATTATGTCCATTTCCATGTGAATTGTTTCTTTAGTTTAATAGATAAAGATAAGCACATTAGATATAAATGCCCCTTATCCTTTTTTTAGATCACCCTCTTCCACCTGTGAAAGAACTCAGGTGCAAAAGATTCTTATTTTGACTGTACAAATTCTCCTCTCATGCATTATGGTGATGTCCTAAGCATGTCTTTTTCTTGTTCGATACAGACAGGAAGTGTGGCCAAACCCGACTGGACTTTCCTGCACTGTCTCCCACGGAAAATGGAGGAGGTGGATGATGAGGTATTCTACTCGCCTCGCTCCCTTGTCTTCCCCGAGGCAGAGAACAGAAAGTGGACGATTATGGTGAGTCACCTGATGAAAAACATTACAATAATAATTCTTATGCTTGTTTGGGTGTAATATGACCTTTCTGCAATAAGCATTACTTCACTTTTATTCTCTCTCTACTAATCATCACAATACTCTCTTCTTTCAGGGTCTAATGGTTTCTCTTCTGACTGACTACTCTCCAAGGATTCCAATGCTCAAATTTTAACTTTAGCCTTAAGTTGGACTTTATTTGGTGTCACAATGTATAACAGATGTTACATAGTTAAATGCCAGGTTTAAACCAATAACAACATAATAGGATATTCATTACACCATTAGTTATTGTGCTTTCATTGTTGAACTTCACTACTAAAACTTAGAGCATGGTTGGCGTTTTCACCTTGTTTGCAGTTCAAGAGGAAACTACAGAAAATATTCTGTAGAAGATGAAAGACCACTTCAGGCTGCTTTTCATTCGTTACAAGCCTAAGTTTTCTGTTTACTTTTAAAATTTACTCTGATAGGGAGCAAACATTGCTGTAGCATGAGACCTACAGCGGACAGACTGACTCTCACTGAATCTTTGTACATCTTCAAGTTGTTTTGACTGTAAACCCCTTCAATGGCAACAAGATTTGCTGAATTGCTGAAGCTTTACTACTTTTATTTTTTGCATGATAGTTGACTGTTAAGTTTTCACAGGTTTTTTGGGGCATATTTGACATTTTTGTGGAAATGTATATATTTTTGAGGTCAGAGGCATCATATCGCTTTTTTTTTTTGTCAAGTTTTAAATCAACCTTTATGGTAGTCAGTTTATGAACCAGCTTCTCAAACTTCTCTGTTTTTAGACATAAAACCATAGTTTAAAACAGTGCCTTATTTTCTAGAATAGCGTGGAACCTATTTTACCAGACATATCACTTTCATGTCATGTGTCATGTACTTAAAAATGTTAGGGACCATCTCTGACCGGTGTTTGGAAATACATTGCCTTCACATGCATGTTATTTTAAGTATAACAGGTGTTGAAAGTACCAGCTAAACAAACTTGATAGAGATTAAAAATCTGCACTAAAAATTAAACTGAGTCAAAGCAATGCAATTTGTAGTGACAAAATATATTTAACTTTCACAGTAAACACACCCATTACCTTTGCTAGTATCTGATAATGACATTGTATCATTAATGGTGAATAAATTTGCCAGTTTTTCCTCTAATACTGTATCTTTGTTTGCCATTGTTTGTCCTTTTTTTTTTATTAACATATTGTAAAATTTTAGCAGACTCTGTGAATATACTGAGCCCTATTTAAAGGTGCAGTATGTAATATTTAGTCTAGTAGCATTTAGCTGAACAAACTTGGTAAAATAAAGCAAAACATTTCTAAGACGGTCTATCTAAATAAGTGTTTAGTCATCTAAATTCAAAAATAGCTATTTTGAAAAAAACAACTCAGAATAAACCTTTACTTCATACGTAAGGAGGGTCCCCTCCATGGATGCCGCCATCTTGGAATTTTACATGTTTCCATGGTAACATAGAGGAAAAAAGGATAAATAAAGTTATTGTATTGTATTGCATTCACATTACAGATACACATTAAATTCAACTGATTGCCACCGTTTCCAGCAGAGAAATGCTATCTAGAACCCACTCTAGATGTTGATATTCAGTTTTACACACTGCACCTTTAAAAGTAATTGTAAGAACTACAACTGATTGATTGCTTTATATCAAATTGTAGCCCAACATTTCAAAAAATTCATACTTGGGAGGACAACTTCACAACTCCAATGAGCATTCTGTCCAGTTGTGTCAAAAATTATTATTCCAGAAATTACTACTATGCTGTAAAAAATCTAAATTTAATGCCCTAATATGTTCATGTAGGGTTTCATGAGGTTAAAGAAAGCTGCCTTAAATGTGTACAGAAATAACGCAGTGCATGTATAAAGTTTCTTTTTGCCACAGTGCATAGCTTGAACGCGCCATCTAGTGGACGTAGTGGGTACATCCTGGTTTTCTGATTGGACAGGAGAAGATAAACTGTATGTGCGGGAAGCTTTGATCTCCGTGGGTGGTCCAGCCGGTTGAATACACGCTGTAATTCATTCATAAACGCCGGCTGTCTGTTATTATAGGAACACAAAAGTGTATATTGAGCGAGTTTTTGTAAACATAAATACACAATCCTTGTGTAACAACACGCTGTAACTGAAACAGAATAACAGCTTAACTGTACTGCGGTTTTCAGCACATATCAAAAGACGTATGATGAGCAGCATAACAAACAATACGCGTTTTTCAGACAGCAGTGATGTCAGCTGCTTCAATGGCGATATGAAAACAAGGCAGTAACTCCGAATGTGCGACCACCCACACATCGAAGGAGTCTGCGAGGAGGAGAGGGATCTGAGGTGGGAGGAGGAGGACGCCATTGCAGCCGCAGCTGGCCGTTAGTGATTCTGCTGAGGAGGGACAAACGTTTCCCTGCTTCACTATTTTGTGGAGCTTTCAGAGTTTTTTTTTTTTCCTGGCCAAGCCAACAGTTACTGAGCTGAAGTGTGGAAACGGAGTCGAAGAATGGACGGTTTGCTTATAAGAAGAAGAAAATGTGGAGCCCAAGGGCTAAACCGAAGCAGGTAAAGAGTGATAGTTAGCTGTGTGTTTCGGGGGACAATGGGAGAAAGTTTCAGCTAACCAAGGCTAACTAACTGTAGTTGTTTTAGCTAGCGAGTACAAACAAGGGTTAATCACAACTCTGCGCTCTCCGCGGACCTTTAAAAAGTTTGTTTGCTAGTGTAAGGCTTAACACGGACATAAGCCTTTTTAAACATGTATCCCGTCATAGTTAACGTTATTAAAGTTGACCTTCAACGAGTAACTTTACGTTGACGTAAGAAAACTGATGAGAAGTATAACTCTGACGTACATTTTTGACCTGTGAAGCTAACGCCGTTGAGAGCAACTACGTTTAAACTTTGGCTTTAACCCTTTAATTCACTACACATTTTGATTTATATCCTTTAGTTTGATGTAAGGTTTGATTTAGCAAATAATTGCTCAGTAATACATGCATCCTGTGTTGTTTGTGCTGGGTGGTATAACGATAGAGCTTGAAATATATATTTACTTTTTCCTTACCAACGTAACCTGCCTGTTTTACTGCAAATATTGACAACGTATTACTCTATGAAGTTAAAGCTCACAATGAGGAGTTTAAGCTGGGCGTGAGACAGACTAAAATTCACACTCGGACCTCTTTTTGAGCTACTGAAGCAAACAAGGCCATCAGGGACCAGATCCGTGATCACTATATTCTTATTTTAGATGTCTGAAAATGCTGCCATAGGGCAGGGTTGAGGCAAATCGATAACTTACTGAGAACTGAGCTTTTGTTTGGAAGGCATTTCTAATTTCTACCACTTATTTGGGATAGGTAGGGTTTAATATGTTAAAACATCAGTCTTGTCTTCTTCTGTCATATTTCTTAAACACATTTTTTTAAGTATCCTGTAAAACGTACCCCCAAATATATTTAAATAATCCTCAAATCTCAGTAAAACTTGTGCTGTCTAAAAGTCACCCCATTGTTGCCAGATCATCTTGATAAAAATATAGAAATACATTCTCCAACATTCCAAGAAAATGACGGAAACATCCAAATGAATTCCCTGTGATTTCCATTAAAAAACCTAGAAATTACAGATGACAACCCTTACCCCCAATTCCCAAGAAATTACAAATACATGTGTTAAATTCTCATGAAAATGTTGAAAGCAAGCAATTTCCCAAAATCTTACAATGAAATGCTTCAAAATATACACATATATCCCAAAACAGCAAATTACTTAAGCATTTCTAGCAAATTATGAAACTTCAAAGGGCATCCCAGACAATTATCTAAAAAATTCTAGTAGCTGAAATTAATTTCATGTGGTAGGCAAGCCATAATGTAATATCCTTTTATGCACACGCAGAGTCTTAGGAAGTCAAAGTAAGCAAGATGTCTTTTTGACATAAAACAAAGTTTGGACAAGATAAACGGAGAGATAAAGAGGGTCAAAACAGGCACAAACTACAAAAAGTTCCTACAGAAGCTTTAAATTTATGCGATTGATCTTACTTTTAAAAATGCTGACGTTTAATAGGCCTAGCTGTCAAGTACCACTTAAAAAATGTTTATAGGGCTGTCAGATTCAACAGTTGACACTTAGATTACATCGCAATATGTCCTACTGCAGTTTTCATTTAGCAGAAGTTGCGATATTGGACCTGAAATGTGTGTCCAAATACCATTTTATTGAAATTTTCTGCAGCAGAGTTGTTCTGCTCCACACGTGATGCAAACATGGAAATGCCATGAAAATGATTATTCCCTTCAATTAAAAAATCATATCAAATTTGCAACACGAGTCAGAATAATCACAAACAGAAGTTTCAAATTCATTCACCAAGGAAAGGCTACTGTTTCCCTTTGAAATGTAGTTGAAAAAGTATTACATAGCACAAATAGAAGTACTGCTGTGCAGTATGACACAAAAACGTATGTTCTCTCACTGTAAAATCTGATTAAATGTTCTCGATTAAGAGGACTGAAGGTACACATGCTCAGACGGTGTGATCTTCTGTCTGGCCACAGTGTAAATATTTGATAGTTTTATTTTTTGCTCACAGACATGCTATCACGTGTTCTTTTTAACCGATTATTTTGACAGCTACTGGTTAATTGGTCTCTGTGCTGCATGGAAATCAAATTGAAGGCTCTGTGAAATGTATGATCCATCAAAGCTAAAGTGAGGTCTGAGTCCTAAAGTAAGTTCTGTTTTAAATATGCAGCTTATCATTGCATAATAAGTGGTATTAATCTGTTCTCAGATCCCTTATTGTCTGATTAATCATTTAATATTAAAGCAAACCCATCATATGTTTTCTTTCATTCTCTTAAACTTAAGGATTTTTGGATGTTTTATTGGATAAGGCATAACTCTGTCTTTGGTTTTTGTTCTTGATGTAAGAAACACAAGCCGCTGGAAGAAACTACTCTCCCCTCTTCAAATAGTCATTGGCATTCTTGTGAATACATTATTAGGTTAAAATTGTTTGCATTATTGCAATAAATCATCTCTGTCCCCTGACAGTCTCCAGACATTCCTCCAAGTGTCCCATGGCCCAGCCTCTCACCATGAACATCAGTAGAAACTGCAGCACGGTGGGGAATGGAGAGGGTCTGGCCGCCCTGGAGTCTGTCTCCATCGTGACCATCACACTCCTGGCCTGCCTGGGGAACTTCTTGATCGTGATAACCCTCTACCGCAGGCCTTACTTGCTCACGCCCAGCAACAAGTTTGTGTTCAGCCTGACCCTCTCAAACCTGCTGCTGTCCATGCTGGTGCTGCCGTTTGTGGCCGTGAGCTCGGCAAAGAGGGAGTGGGTGTTTGGGGTAGTGTGGTGCAACTTCACTGCCCTGCTCTACCTGCTCATCAGCTCTGCCAGCATGCTGACCCTGGGAGCCATCGCCATTGACAGGTCAGTGCTGGATATTGACAACAGAGTCTCTTAATAATTCTTCTAATTATCATAAGAAGACTTGTCTTTTTGCAGTATTTTTGTGTTTGTTATTATTTTCCTCCTGTATAGCTAATAGGTCAACAGCTTCAGTAAATAAGTGCAGTTTACACAGGTAGCATGCACATCACAGTGTGATGGTGCAATATTAACCATCTTTGAGCTCGGTTTTTGTTCTCCACCAAGTGAAAAATAAAAACCTGTGTTGCTTTATTATGCCCTATATCAAGCTACTGGCTTTATCAGTTGCTGTTATGTGCTTAGGAGTAACTTAACAAAGTTTCAACAAAGTTAAAGAGACGGAACAAACAGTTAATCCATGGGCCATAAAGACAAACAAATGAGATAAAAGACAGGCAGAGGAGAATTTCAGAGTTATGTGATCGCCTTCTGTCAGGACATCTCCTAAAAAAGTAAAAAGTAATTGTCTTTATAAAAGCAGTGACTGCTACTGCTTAAACCAAACCCAAAGCAGAACATCGATGCAGAGAAAGCGGTAGCTTTATTGTATAAACTGTTCACATACCTTTGAGCAAAGCACAACCACATCAGATTATCACAGGCAAGTGGTATTGGATCCTGCACTGCCGAGACAGATTTTTTGACTTCCTGAATTGATCATATTTGTTCCATTGTGATAAAATGGGTCATGAACTGGAAAATGCCTTTCCTAGAACTAAGTCAACGCTTCTACAAATTTTACCCTGGGTTTGCTGTCAGTTAAGAAACGTATCAAATTATATAATATGTGACTTTAAGTTATGTTTAGCTTTTTTATTTTGATGATTTTGATAGAAATATCTATTGGCCACACCAGCATTTAACAACAGTTGGATGATAATAAATGAAAGGTTGGTTAGCAATAGCAAAATGTCAGCAGTGTGCAAATATGATTTGTCAGACCTTCTCCCAGTAAATCAACAGTCTAATAACCATTATGTAGAGCTTAAGTTTGGAGGGGTTGCACCAGTGCTGTTGTACAGGGTGAGAAATATAAACCCAAATAATGAAATCAAATTTTATACAGATATCAACAAGGTTATTTACAGGAATTAGTATTTGAAGGGTAACAGTGGAATAATTCAAATTTTATGAGAAGCAGTGTTAATTTTATCAGCTGTTTTATATTTTAGTCTGAATGCTTTTTAGTTTTAGTCACATTTTAGTAATTTATATCCTTTTTAGTTTTAGTCTAGTTTTAGTTGACCAAAACTCTAACATTTTAGTCTAGTTTTAGTCCATAAAAAGTCCTCACATTTTAGTCTTTACTTTTAGTCCAAGCATTTATTATCTGGTACCAAACTAAGGTAGTGTGTTCTATGCACTCTGCCAAACATGGGATCCCTGCTTTCTACAGCTGAGAGGCAGAATAGATACAGCTGCATTGTTTTTCTCCACTGTGGAGAATTATCATGGATTATGAATGTCCGACGAAAACTATGTTACATTTTAGTCTAGTTTTAGTCATCTCAATGAAAACTCAACTTAGTTTTTGGCAGTTTTAGTCATCACATGTCTATTTTTGTTAGTCTTAGTCTATTTTTTTTTAATCGTGGAAAAAAAAAGGCTGTCAACAAATAATTTAGTTTTAGTCATAGTTTCAGTCAACAAAATTAACACTAACGAGGAGATGGATTTTATTCATGCAGAATTTATTGCATCACAATATTATTGGCATGATACAGATCTCGGCAGATTTGAACATTTCTGCCAATGTTTTACAGCTGTTATATTGGCAGTAACTATTAGCATATTGGCTGTAAATCTCAGCTATACGTATAAATAACTTTGTTTTAGGCAGGACCAACAAACGTATGACAGCTGAGGCCGCTTTCTTTGTTCATCCTCATTCTTTACTGTGTTGACTGAAGTTTGTTTCTTTGGTCATCGGTAGACTTAAGAGTATATTTTCAGGACTGAAGCACTAGGTCTGCTCAACATATTCAGTCGTGCATACGTTTTGGCACGTAAGGCGCTACATATGTCCAGAGACAGTCAGTGGTTTTTCGGGCCCTTTGGACATCCACAGAATGACAAGGGGCTTGTGGCAACCCTACTACCTGCCTAGACAGTACCCTAGGCCATGCTTTATCACCACATCCACCTTTTACCCTGCCCTAAAAGTGTGGACTATATTATTTTTTCAACAGATTATTTCTCCGTGCCCCTGGTGACAAAGACATCCAGAGCACTACTGGGTTTGTGTTAATCCTTCTCCCCACCCCATGGTGCCCTCAGGCAGCTTTCTTGCCACATCTTCACCCTGCCACAGTTTTTTGGCCCAAACATGCCTAAAAGTTCTGCACAGTACTGTATTTATCGGACTCAATTAAATAAAATGAATTTTGGGATACCAGCATATCAGATATTGGCAAAAAATCCAATATTCTGCATCCCTATCAGAGTGACCTGGGTTTGCATTCAGTTAATATCTTTCCAGTGGTTATTAGTGATTTTTGTATAAGACTAGTGGAAACCTGAATACAGACATCACAGTTCAGATGATGGAGAAGCCAAAAGATATGCTAGGCACATTTTGCTTCCTTCTATGCAGTGATAGTATTTCGTATGGAGTTAAAATAGTTAACTTTTATTGTGGAAAAATTCAAACAAAACCCATAAATTACCATCAATAGAAGGATAATTTATTTCATAATCTTTACCATTTTGTTTAACTACATCATGTTAATTTCCCTAAAATAAGCACAATTGTTCTCATGCTTAGTAACAACATATACTGTGATATTGCCATGCCATTCCTTGTTCTAAAGCAAACCTTCAGGCTCACAAGCTTGTAGAATTGTGTTCTAGGTGTGTTTCTCTTTAAGATCAGCATGCAGCCTTGTAAATACGTTTGGTTCACCAATCCAGCTTGGAGATTTTCCCAGCTCAAGTGACAAGCATTAGACAAGCTTGCACAAAGTCACTTTAAATGTTTACTCACATAAATGCACCATTCATGTGCTGCAGGGCTCAAAATATTTCCCATCGATTCCTATTTTTAGAAATCAGCCTTCACAGATATAACTAATCCAGCGTACTTCGCCTCTTAGTCAGAGAATGCTTTTTATTCGTTTGACTTTGTGTTTACGGTCTTTGAATCCGTGCTCTGTCAGTTTTAGACTCAGTTTGCTCCTTTTTTTGCATCAAGATACGTTAGAAAGGTTATGCTTTTGACATAAAAGAAATTGAAAACGATATTCCTCTTTGTAATGTGTAGAATAAAATACACCTCACAGTACTCCATTCACATTGCTGTTTTCTGAAAGTCAGCTCACTAACCAAATCTGTGTTGAAAACATTGTTAATTGCAGTTTAAAGTTAATTAGATGCACTCTAGGTTGATTAGATAAGTCAGTGAATGCCACTCTGGTTTAAATGTTTTTTCTTTGTCGATGATTACAAAGGACTGTAAATGTTAGTGGCTAAGATCTACTGTAAACGAGCTCTGCAGCATACAGTCCTTTCAGTTCTCTCTGCTCTTCTAATTACCCTCAGCACCTTCTGGGACTTCTGATTACAGTGCATGTTGTTGTTCTCCAGCCAAGGCTCTCTTTTTCTGCTCTGTTAGCAGTTTTTCAGAAAACACTCTGCAGCATTGTTTTGGGGGGGGATAAAGTGCAGCCTTTAGCTTCAGTATCACTCATTCAAATCTGAGCTGTTTCTGTGTAACTTGGACCTGAAGTCTCTCTGGGGATCTTCTTCGAGTTTCCTTTCTGCAGAGTTCCTCACAGCAGTCCTCTTTTGACCCAACAGGTACTATGCAGTGCTGTACCCGATGATCTACCCCATGAAGATCACAGGAAACCGGGCAGTTGTCGTCATTGCATATGTGTGGTTACACTCCCTGGTTGGCTGTCTGCCTCCTCTGTTCGGCTGGTCCTCCTTCGAGTTTGACTGCTTCAAGTGGACCTGTGTGGCATCTTGGCACAGAGAGCCCAGCTACACAGCCTTCTGGGTCACCTGGTGCACCCTCCCCCCGTTCTTCATCATGCTGGCCTGTTACGGGGTCATTTTCCGAGTGGCTCGCATGAAGGCCAGGAAAGTGCACTGCGGGACAGTCGTTGCCCAGGAAGATTCTAATGGAGCTCCGCGTAACGGACGCAAAAACTCAAGCACCTCAACTTCCTCAAATGGAAGTAGACGGAGCCTTGTGTATGCAGGAAGTCAGTGTAAGGCCTTCGTCACCATTTTAGTGGTGATTGGCACCTTCCTCATCACCTGGGGGCCGTATGTTGGGGTGGTGTGCACTGAGGCTCTGTGGGGACAAGGAAGTGTAACTCAGGGACTGGAGACTCTTGTAGCGTGGCTGTCTTTCTGCAGTGCAGTGTGCCATCCGCTCATCTACGGCCTGTGGAATAAAACTGTTAGGAAGGAGCTGCTGGGGATGTGTTTTGGAGATCGCTACTACAGAGAATCATTCGCTACACGCCAAAGGACGTCCCGGCTTTTCAGCATCTCCAATAGAATAACAGGTAGGAGAGCAGCACAAATAATTTCAAAGCAGTGTTTACATTGTTCCTTTAATCAATTTCTGATGTCTATTTTAAAAAATCTAACCATAGTGAAATTAATCTGCCCTCTTTCTAATATATGTAATCAAACTCTGGTCTCTGTTTACACTTAACCTGAGCACAGTTTAACACTGAACATAGATTGCATACAAGAAAGTGGGTCCAATATGAAAATACAGTCTATAGTTTTTTCTGTAAACATAGCCCGCCTAGATTTGTGTTACTATGTTATTATGATTCTGATATTCATATGCTGTTGTATGAGGAGAGCTTACCTGCATGTTTTTCAGATTTGGGTATGTCCCCACACCTGACGGCCATGCTGGCAGGTGGAGGTCACCTTCTGGCTCCAGGGAGCAGCACTGGAGATACTGGCTTCAGTTTCACTCAGGACTCATGTAAGTGTTACACACAGGAAAAAATGGGAAAGGCTTCCCTAGGTTGCTCCAAATCTATACTGAATATATTTATTAAGGTCATCAAAATTAACAACACCTAATCTTTCAAAGTTGTGAAAGAAGAAAAAAAAAAACAGATTTACAGAATTTATTTTTCACCCAAAGCTGCTATCAGCAGGTAGTGAGAGAGGCAGTGTTCAAAGTGGGTGATCAACATTGAGATTAAGAGAGGCTAAGAGCTGCTAGTTACACACGCTACTGTGATTTAAAGAAATAAAACACATTTTTTCAAAGCAATTACAAACAAATCAGCACCTCCTCATAGATGTGCAGGAAACAGCAGTTGTTTGTGTTTTTTCATTATTGATGCTGAGGTTTTACTTCTACCTGCCCACTATACTCTGTCACAGATTATCTCAGTAGCTGTTTTATTGAGTTTTATAGAGGAACATGATAATGCTAGTGTCTATTTCAGGCTGACAGAGAGCAAAGGAAAGAGAGCCTTTCTAATGTGTCACCTGGAAGTAAAAAAAAGAAAAAAAAAAAAAGAATTAATCAGTTTTGGGTGCCCAATAGGTAATTTTTTGTTGCCACTGTATTGAAACGGGTATCAGACTATTATCTGGTATTGTGATAAGTTATGATGCACAGATGCATCAATTTGGCCCTTTTGGCTTATAATGTGCACCTGAATAAATGTCCGTAGCCGATGTTTATCTGTTGTGTTATATCAATTTGATTCTGGCATTTAGCACACCCAAGGGCCTGTGTCCATAGGCGGCTTTTTTTTTTTTTTTTTCTTTGCACTGGCAGCATGCATAAGCTCATTTTCAGAGCGCTTCTCACCAGTGGTCCTTATTGCTGCCTCACAAAAAAGGAGTCCTGCTTTCCTCTATAAAATCTATAATGTTTTAAAATAGCTCCATGTGCTTCGTATTTCCTTATTTTAAGAAAACATCACAGAAGACAACAAAAGGAATCCTGTCCTGACACAGGCAACAGGAGCAGACCTGAAAACTACCATTGAAAAAGACGAGTCATCTGTTTCTCTTCTGCTGCTGTCAGAAGTCCCCCCCTTCTTGATTTTTCTTGTTAAGTGAGAGAGAAGTGACATTGACAAGTGCAGCGTACCAAAAGCTGAATGGTTTTCAACTGGAAGTTCTTTTAAGTGTGGCGACAAAAACAGCTGATTCTGTTGCTGTTTTTTTCTGCCCAGGGTGCTGAGCACCCAGAATGCTGGACTACACTGGTTTTCAATTGAAAATAGCTGCTAAAAACCCTAGCTATGGACAAGGCCTCAATAGCTGATTTAAAGGAAATAATTAATCACTAGAGAAAAGATGGGACTCATTAGACAAACTCAGCATCATCCATTGCCTAAATGTTTTGAAACATCAACATTGACCCTTATTTTAAAGTCAGCCTTCTTGGTATACTGTTTTTACAAAGAGACAGGTTTAGTTTGTTAAAGGACATGGGTTTCAGGGGGGCTGGATAGTTTTACTGTTATATGTGTGCCACAGGTACAAATGCTTTACTCCTCCAAAGCCTGGTGCCGGTATCGTATTGATTTTTGGTCTGATCCCCCTTCTGACAAATTTTAAAGGGAGCAGCTGTAATATCTGGAATCCGTTCAAATGTTTTTCCCCTTTTTTTTCTGATCAACTTGAGGACTGCTATTTACATGATATATTACAGTGGTTGTTATGTCGGTGTGCATCTTACGTTCTTAGCCCAATCGTTGATCTAGTTTTGAACATAAATCATCGATTAAGTGATTCATGGCACATGTAGTCACGAGGTGTATAAGCTTGACAGATGGTCTTTACTGACTCTGTTGCTCCATACTCCCACCACTTTGTTACAGTCATCCTCACATTCCTGAATCACAGCTCATGTTTTCAGTTCACGATGACACAAGACGGGCAAGTAAAGTCGTGTGTTGTAACATGCACATGGTATTTTTTATGAAGATGGTCCCAACTTTTACATCTTAAGTTTTATGTAAATTTACGCTCTACAAACCCATTTTTCTTCCCATTTGTAATTTTGCTCATTCAGGCACAGACGTGATGCTGCTGGATAACTTCTCCACGGACAGCTGCTCACACCCGCAGCTCAGTGGGAATCTATCTGTGAAGAGGAGGAGCTCAGTCACCTTTGAAGACCAGGTGGAGCACTCCAAAGGTATCTGTTGTTCCCCTACTTTACTTAAGATTAGAGGGCAGGGTGTTCATTTCTTAATCATGAGGGTTAAGAGACTATAAAATGTGTCCAGCATACCTTAAAATGATCATATACCTGCCTTTCCTCCTCAGCTGAAAACACCAACTCATCCTCGGTTCAAGTCCACGCAGAGGTACACAAATCTCTCGACACATTTGCCTCTTGTCTGGCGAAGGCTATTGAGAGTGATGCTAAGCTTGACATGTTTGGAGAGGGTCTTTCTTTGCCGGGGGGATTATTTACAACACGAGCAGCACCAAGACCCAGGTACCTGGATGGTCAGAGACTGAGGCTGGAGAGTATTGATGAAGGTATTGTTAAAGATGACAGAGATGAAGAAGAGCAGGATGATGATGAGGAGAAACCAGCCTGAATACAGGCACACTGAACTGTACCCGTTTTTAATACTGAACTGTGGGTGTTTACACCCTAAACATGAATACATGTGATTAATCAGAGAGCTGCCTTTGCTGCTTTTTGGTGCAGTTAATGAAGCCAGATTTCTCCTCAAATGTGTACTCCATACTTGAAATTATGCAGAGTAAAGAAGCGGCACATTTTTCATTCCACTATGTTGGACCAAGTGCACACCGTCAGTGTCTTTACAAGTTTTTGTATGGATGCATGTAATCAATAGGAAGCCTTAACTACTGTATCCTATATGATTTGATTATTTGTTTTGTACCATATATTATTATATTTCCTGTATTTGCATTAATATGTGCCTCATCAGGACTGGGCAGTATGAAAGAAATGCAGTCATGCTAGTAGGCGGCTCAGACTTGATCTCTTTGCAAGCCTTGCAGTAGACTGATATTCTGAGGAAAGGCCTAGTACATGCACCTATGTAGGAATTCATTTTATAGGATATTAACAAGGAAGTCAAATGAGGAAAACCTTTAAATAATGACAGTACAGGCAGGTGACACCTGCAAACGTAGTAACTGCCCTCAAACATAATACATATCTGGAGTTTTTAACCATTGACTGTGGAAAAAAATGGACAAAGCCTGTGTGGTGTCAGCCATTAGATTACAACAGGCAGACTCAAACAGCTTTTGAAGCCAATCCGTGGCGGCCTCCATACTGATATCGTCTCAACCAAACTTTCGATCAACCTAATGGCAGACAAGAGCCTGCCCACTGAGCTCGACTTCCTGTCAGCTAGCTAGCTCTAAAGCCGACCCTCTGGAGGAGGCATCTGCCTGTCAAGCTATCTGTCAATCAAATGAGACACACTGATCAGCCAGCCTCAAGTGGACACTCGCTGTATTGCAATTTTTTGCATTTCCACATTGGCTTCATTTTTCTGAACTGGAGGTTGTCGTTTGTTTTTAACATAATAATCCTACAAATGCAATAAATTTCTTGCAATTGTAATAGCAGTTGACGCAAACGATGACATTTGCAGGAATCTATCACATTAGTGGGAAGACAAAAATTGTACCGATTTCCCACAAATGTAATATGAACATGAAACACAATGTGTAAGGTCAGCACTGTTTGTTGTAACCTTTTTACAAATGCCAGTGGACTCAAGTCACTTCAAAAAACGGAGTCATGCCAGTTTTGTTCGCCACAAACCTGGAAGTAGTTTATTTGGTCTCAAAATACTGGTAGAGCCATGCATTTCAGCAGAGTGGATTAAAATGGGTCAAAAGGCACAATGAGGAAATTATAAATAACATACACAAACACTATCCTCTCAAAATTTGTTTGTAAGAGAAGATTTTAGTCCCAGGAAGGTCAAACCCTGTGTGTTTAAGATGCAGTCACTCTTTAAAAGGAGTGCTGGCACAGTCTTGTCCTGTGGATCAGATGAACCCCCTCTGAGGGCTTAAGTCAAAAAGAACCCCTTGGATTTTGCAGAATTTTCAAAAACTTATGTAAATTCTTTCCTGTTCTCAAAAATGATGTCTAAGACTCTGGAAAAAAAGTTCCTCTTTCATGGCAAACAAAAAAATCTCCATTATTACATTTGTGTGCCTTAAGCTTACTTGAAACCACCAGCAGCTGTAAAAAGGCTTCAACGAACTATGACCACAAACATTTTGGTTTCCTGGTCATTTTACATTTGTGTGAAAGAATTAAAGTTTGTACTTCCTCATAGTTATGTTTGCAGTTGGCAGCTTCTATTACATTTGTGTGATTATTACATTAAAAGCTGCAGACAGGTATTATGTTAGTGTGCAGTTATTGCATTTGCAGGTGTTACAAGCCGTCTTACGACCTGAAGTTAAAAGCTGATATTTGTACTCTTGCTGTGGTACTTGCAGACTTACATGTGTTTCATATTGTGTTGGTACACATTGTTTTCTTCTCTTACGATCTGATACAGTAATTGCACTTGAACATTTACTTGTTCTCATAGAAACCACTCACTGTATGCCAGAACTGTCAGGTCAGTGTTCGTTTATACTGTCAAAGGTAGCAAACGTTTAGTTACAATCGAATTGGTTAATGTGTAAATGAAGGTCAGTGTAGCTGTTATCAGTGTTTAAAAATTATTGTATTTTTTAGATGCATTACCAAGGGTCCACATTTCATGAAGCGCTGTCACAAATTAATTACCATGTGTACGCATATTAGATTGAAAGTTATTTCAACAAAGAAATGGCAGTGTCAAGTTTGATCTGTTTGTGTTCACTGTCTTAGTAAATAATTATTCTGCTCCATGTGGTTTATACACTCAACCACTCCTTAATAATATAAAGTGAACTCTTAGTGATAAGTAGAGCTCAGACGTGGAGCCCCAGTCTTACCTCTTATATTTTAGAAAGGTACTACTTTTGTGAGAAAAGCGTTGAACACCTGAGAAGTGATGTAGCCACCTGATTGCCTCTTAAAGTATTAATGCAAACATTTCAGTAAGGTTTTGTATCAAGAATATTCTATTAAAACTTTTTATGTAAAAGTTTCTGAGGCTTATTTTCTGGTTTATCTTTTTACTTTTGGTTGTTGCTGATGAACCCTTTTAATCTCCATCAGGGACCAGAGATGTTATAATAAGTGAATGTTAAACTTCAATATGAAACTACTGAAAAATGTTAATACTGGTACCTTTTTTACACAAGTGCAACAACCATAGAAGTCCTAGGCACCCTATACTTGGTCACTTGTTTATATTTCTAAGGCAAACTCAAACATTACCAGTGTTTTTTTGTGCAATTCAAACAGTATGCAGGGCTTTCTAGTAACTGCTAATACATATTATTCATTTTGCACTTTCTGATATTTCTATCCGTTCGTCATTTATCCCAGTTGGGGTTGCAGGAGGCTGGAGCCAGTCCCTATCGTCATTGGCCCAGCACCAGGGTACATCCTGGACTAGTCACCAATCAATCACACAATTATGTTTGCTCACACTTGATACATCTACGGACACTTAAGAGCTACCAATTAGCCCAGTGGTTCCTAAAGTGGTTGCACAAACAACCCCTGCAAACCATCTTCATCAAAGCTGGAGAGAAGCCCAGTATTTTATGTCAAAGAGCACCAACATCAGCCCAAGACTGGCAGCTACTGGTTAACCTGGGGAGACGGCTCCGGTTCCCAGAAACCATATGTGATATATGTTCACTTATTTTTACATGTAGATGTGTATAGTGAGAAGCAGTGCCTGAAATGTTTTCGTGTGCCAAGGGGGGACCCGGCAGAAAAAGTTTGGGAACCACTGAATTAACCTTACTAGCACATCAGGAGATGTGCTAGTAAGGTAGAAAGCCAGGGAACTCACGCATGCACAGGGAAAACATGCACAGAAAGGCTCGGCTGTCTGGGATTCAAACCAGGAACCTTTAATACTGTGAGGCAACAGTACCAACCACTGCAACAATGTGCAGCCCAATTTTTACCCTAGTCTCCAAACCACACCTAGCAAATTACAGAGACCTGTCCTACAGCATTTAACCAATACTCTTTGAGTATTTACACTCACATTACCATTTTATTAACGGCAAATATTTCAAAATGTTTATAAGATCAACGCCAAAGAGCTGATGAAAACCCTGTTTATGCAATATCAGACAGATTAATGTCCACCTTTTAAAACTTCAACACCTTTCAGTATCATGTATTTAACCAATGCAATGTGTTATTTACATGGTAGAAATAAGGAAAGTTTGTAAAACTAAAGTTACAAAGACAATTTTCCATCAAGAATTGCAAGCAAACTCCAGCACACAGTATAAAATGCAAAAATATATTGTTGAAGTGAGTTTATCTGCTGAGTTAACCCTTTGTTGGACCAGTGAGTGAAGAAAAGCTTCCAAGCTCAAGTGCAGACTTTGGTGAGATGCCAAAGCTTCATTTATTGTCAGATTTTCTGTAAAGTTTATAATTTATTGACGAGTTCCTGTCAGAAGAGCCACAGCTTGTCCCGTTTGAGTTTCCTCGACAATAAGATTAAAGCATTCTCAAAGCGTGTTTCACTTGAAGTCCTTGTTGTCATGTGTAACTGCCAGGCAGCACATCAACATCTCTTAGCTTTGTGCTACAAATTCAAAAAGTCACACGTTAACACTGATCGAAGCTTACTCTCTCCTAACAAATAATATTGCACTTAACATCCTTTCACACCAGCCACCATTATTCTCACACTTAATAATATATATATATATATTTATATATATACTGACGTCCTTGCCTTTTGCATTTACACCGAGTAGTTTATCCTCATACAGAAACATCAGTAAGAAAGTCGTCTTAAAAAAACACAAGGGGGCTAGAAATTACACTAAATTTCAAAAGAAGTATTCTACACTAAACTTGTACAAATCTCAGGGTTTCTTTTCCAAGTGCTATACAGCAAAAAGAAGAAATAGTCTTCTTCAAAATAAAATGTCAGCAGGCTACTGCTCATCCTCATTTTCCTGGCCAGAACCTTCAGAGCGATCTCCTTCTATTCGATCTGCAAGTGGGGGGAAAAAAAAAAAAAAATCACATTTTAGTGTGATTTTAGTACATTTGTGTAAAATTCAAACATCCTCTACTAATAAAAAAAACTCCTATACCTGATCTGATATGATTGAGGGAGGCCAGCATTCGGAGCATAAACGAGGCCGGGACTGTGATTGTGTTCCTGGTTTCTTCGAGCATCAGCTCGTTGCGGGTTATCACCTTGACAGAAAAGAGGAAGACAGGAAAAGAAAACGTAAGAGGAAGAATAACAGGAAGACAGGCAGCAGAGGTCAAACTGTTCTTTTCAAAAGTGAGAGAAAAGATGAGTGCTTTTTTAAACCTGAGGATTCCTGGATTCTCTAGACTGCTACCTATACAATTTTACTATGAAAATTAAACCCCTTATTCTGGTTATTGCTGCCCTTTAATGTCCTTTTTGCTGTCTTAAATCAACCAATATTTATTTGTATAGTGCCAATTCACAGCCATGGTTACACTATACAGACAAAAGTATTTGGCCACACCTGTTAATCGTTAAATTCAGGTATTTCAATCAAACCCATTGCCACAGGTGTATGAAATCAAGTACTTAGTAGCCATGCAGTCTTCATTTGTAAATATTTGTGATAATATATATTTTTTTCTGAACAGCTCAGTGACTTCAAGTGTGGTATTGTGATGGATGCCACCTTTGGTATTAGACGGTTCATGTAATTTAATCCCTTCTAGATATTCCTGACTCAGCTGTAATTGATATTATTAGAAAGTGGAGGCGTTTAGGAACAACAGCAACAAAGTGGAAGACTTCACAGAGCGGGATGGACAACGGCTAAGGCGCATATTCCATAGCTGATGAGTTCTGAACTTCCACTGGCATTAATGTAAACACAAAAACTGCTGCAGGGTCTTCATGAAATGAGTTTCCATGGCTGAGCAGCTGCATGCAAGCCTCACATCACCAAGTTCCTGCGGGTGTAATGGTCAGGCTGCCAAAAACTTCTGCCCATTTCAGCTCATGACATACATTGGCATAGGCCTCCTGGGTATGTTTTTACATTTCTTTAAACAATAATTACACTTTTATAATTATTATTTTTTTTATAAAAGCAGAAGTTGAACTGTAGTGAGCAACTCCCTATTTCTATCCTGATTCATACTTCACCATACAAGTTATATGCAACTAAAAGACAGGCATGGAGAGCAGAAGTGAAAATTGAAGAACAGGGTTGTAGCTCTGTAGAGCAGCCTGTTGCAAGCAGTGTCAACTCGCCTTGGTGCAAATCTTTGGTCTGAACTGGGCTTTACTGAGCAGCCTCTTATACCCAAGAGTCCTTTAACAGACCAACAGCTGGAAATAACTTATTTTAAATATACATTTGTCCACAAAAGACAACAAAAGTGTATGTAAATTATGATAAGGTTATAACTGAAGCCTACACCTGTGATTTAGTCAGTGCAAAATAGCAACAGCTACACTGAGTAGGGAAAAAAGTGTACACTCTGTTAGAAATGGTAAATTATGCTCAAACAAAACTACTGATGCTAAAGATTGCTAAGATGGTGATTCAATCCAGTGATATCATACCTCATTAGCAAGGACTCTGTTGAAAGATGGCGTCTGTTCGAGTGGTGACCAAATCTTGATATCATAGTCTATCCCTGAAGAAGCTAGAACTGAGATGAACAGCATGTTAATAAATACAGAAACAATGCAATTTTACACTTATGTGGAGAATCATGTAGGCTGCGGGGGGGGGGGCGGGACTCACTGGGGTCGAAGGGGTGGGGTTGCAGGCAGTTCACTACATGGTTGTCGGCTTCCAGCAGCATGAGGTGCTCTGCGGTGTGTCTGTCCCAGATGAAGATGTGACCGCAGTCTGAGCCACTCATCACAAAATTGTTGCCCCAAAAACACGACTCCTTTATCTACAAAGCACAGAAAAAAACCTTATGAGCTGCTGCATTAACCAACAATAGAATAGCTTTGCATTTTAGGAGGCCAGCTGTTTTCTCTCTTCTTTTTTATAGATTTAAACTTTATTTGTAAGGAACCTTCAGACAAATTCAAATGCAGTTCAAAATTCTTTATAAGAAAGTGGAAAAGGTGGGTCTAGCCAGGTGAACTTTGCCTGTTTGACAGGAGGCTAAAGGAGTTTGTTTTAGCTCCACCTCTTTCTCTAGTTCTTGGTTTAATAGCAGTAATTCAGGCAGTGTTTCAAAATGGCACCACCATCATTGGGTCTCAAATCTCTGCCTCAGTAACCAATGGATGACACTGATGAGAATGCATCCATCTTTCATATGATATGTGACTAATTTATAAACATATATGTGTTTTCTGTGATTATGCAATGTTTTATCAAATTACATGGGTACATGTAAAACATGGGTGGTATTCATCCTTGCTTCTTCCACATTTGCTCAAACAACTCTGCCCAGTTTCCTTATTCCTAAGGTCCCTAAAGTTACAAAATGTAAATTCTGTGAGATTTACCATTGTCCTTGAGTTGCGATGACCTTTGTAAACCATTTTGACCGAAGGTCTCCTGATATTCTGCGTCTCACTCTCCTCCATCTCCCTCCTCTCTTTCCTCCTGCGAAACAGCTCCTGGATTCGAGCGGCTGCTGAGCGTCTGTGTGAGTAAGAAAACCAGTACATGTGATTAGGAGGCGTTCAAAAAAAAAAGGCAAACAAAAGAAACAAACCCATGCTGTCGCTGATGCTTAAGAGCCACATGCGTCAAATCTTGAATTGTGAATGTGCCCGTAACAACAATTTATGGAATAGCAAACCTGAATGGAGCTACTTTTCAAGGCAAAGATTTAAAAACGGATCAAAAGTCTTATTCATAATTGACACAGCAGAAATGTCACAAAAAATGTAATCAGAGATCATTAAGATACTTCACTGCTTTTGTGTAGTTAAAGATCAGAATCAATTCAACCATATTTGTTCATTTCATTTCAATTAGTATCTCATGCGCACATTTCTTCTTCATTCTCTGTTTCTTTTCTGTAAATGATTTTCAAAATGCTGCAACAATGCTGTGTCTCACACTTTGTGGAGTCAGTACTCACATGCATGTCACTCCAACTCTACTGTTAGCCGCATGTGTGTTAGATTTCTGTGAGTAAACCAAGACCAAACCCTGTTATTTTCATCCTACATACATCATGAAGTGCTGTTGCTCAGTTCCACATCACACACCTGGCAAGTTAGATGCTTAAAGTGGCCAGTGCAGAAATCAACATTACCTGATCATCCTATCTCCTACAGCAGACCCTCTGGAAATAAATCTACATTTGTAGTGAAACAGTCATCACAAGGAAAACATCCCAGAACCCCCCTTACAAAATTTTGTTTAAAGAGGAACTACATGATTTAGAGAATAAAACCTGCTTAAAAAATCATGTGGAGTGTACCTCTGTCCTTGTCCTCTGAACCTGGCTGAAGGGATGAGAATGGGATCATCATCGCTGTCATCAGAATCCTGGTTGCCTCGTGCAGGTTGGCTCTGTCCCTCCTCCCCCTCCTCCCCTGTGGGCTCTGCTCTCCTGCAGCCTCCTGTTGTGTCCTCCGTACCCACCGCCTGGCTTCGCTCCCGTGATGAAGACACCTCTGAAGAGCTCCCTGCTGGGGCCTGAGCTGATGTGTGAGCGCTGGAGCAGGAAGCGTCACAGGGTGGGTCCACAGAAGCTGTCCCACTCTTCTGCTGTCCCGTCGACTCTGACGAAGCTAGAGAAGTCAAAGTGAGTATTCCGGCAGTTGAGGTGTACTTTTCTGCATTTATTTAGTCTACCAATTAAGATGCAATACAGAACAGGTAAGAGAGCACTTCAAAGTGTGCACACAAAAGTCCTTATAACTGAATAAATAACTGAACCAATAATAATAATAATAATAACAATAATTAATAATGATTACAAAAAAACACAAAATGAACTGAAACTATTCTGAGCATACAAAACTAAAATAAAAGTAAGGAAAAATTCTCCTGGTAGGCTGTTTCAGCCATGCTCAGTTATGGAGGCCACTGTGCTCTTGGGAACCGTCAGTGCAGCAGAATGTTTTGCAGCCTTCCCCAGATCTGTGCCTTGCAGCAATCCTGTCTCAGAGCTCTGCAGGTAGTTCCTTTAAACTTATGGCTTGGGTTTTGCTCTGATATGCATAGTCAGCTGTGAGGCCTTCTATAGAGAGGTGTGTGCCTTTCCAAATCATGTCCAATCAGTTTAATTTACCACAGGTGGACTCCAGTCAAGGTGGAGAAACATCTTACAAAAGATCAAGAGAAATGGGAGAAACCTGAGCTAAATGTTTTTAGCTGTGTTTTTCTACAGGGACTAAATACTAATGCAAATTTGATAGTTCCTTTTATTTAATTTTCAGTTCATTTGCAAAAAAATCTAAAATTCTGTTTTCATTTTGTAATAATGGGGTCCTGAGTGTAGATTAATGAGAGATTTTTTTCTTATGTAGCATCAGGGGGCAACAAAACAAAAACAAAAAAGTGAAGGGGGTCTGAATACTGTCTGAATGCCCTGTATGTACTTGAAAGTATGCTCTTGTCAGGGAGCACTCGGAAGGGGTACTTTCATACTTGATGGTCTGAGCTTGAAACTCACTCGTGGACTTATTGTTAATCTACACATTTAAGTATTCACTCACGCTAAAAGTGTAAAAAAGTGTACTCATCAAGTGTGTACCTCTCGGGTAGAGAATTAAGACCACAGATGCAAACAATTCAGCTATGGGTTGCATCAGCTGTGCACTAGTACTGGTGCAACAGGTTGTTGTAGTTAAAAACTGTCATGATTCTGACTTTATTTAAGATCTGTACCAAAAACAAGACTAATAAAACAAGTCCTTTAAGACTAAAAAACAAGTCCTTTAAGACTTAAAAACAAGTCCTTTAAGACATCCAGTAACTTGTATGTACACTGCTCACAGCAACACAAAGGTTTACTCCCATCAGTTATACTTCAGTGGTTACAGGTGCAGCAAAGACCTTTTCTAACCACAACCTACTACACCCGTCATTGATGCAAGCTGTCAGAAGGGAAACAGTTATGAAACCCTCTTTAACTACATATGTATCTATTATTCTGCTGCAAGACTCACCTTGCTCTGTCAGGGAAGTCTCTGTAGAAGCACTTTCTTTGCTTTGTACAGTCTCAGATGTTTTGGGTCCTCCACTGCCCATAGAACTGGATGTGCTGCTGCTCCTGTTGAGGAGGATAAAACCGTGACAAGAGTGCCACAGAACGCTAAGGGTTCGCTGCATTGTGGGAACTTGAAGCTGGCAGTCATGGTTTCATTTTTAGGTTCTTTTGAATAACAAGAGTTATGCAATGAAATGTTAATGATATAAAA
Source organism: Cheilinus undulatus (assembly GCF_018320785.1). Lineage (NCBI taxonomy): Eukaryota > Metazoa > Chordata > Actinopteri > Labriformes > Labridae > Cheilinus > Cheilinus undulatus. The sequence goes on along the minus strand of NC_054879.1, from coordinate 37,244,474 downwards.
TAAATGCAACAAGTGCAACCTAGCTGCCACAACCACACATTGAAATAAAACTGAAATGAACCCCAATGAAACATTCAACATTATAAATGATTTTTTAAAGTGAGAACAAAAAAAAGTATCTGCATGTTACATATATCACCCACCACTCATCGGTGAAGTCCAGCTTGATGGTGCTGGTGGTGGTTCCCTCTGAGCTGTAGTGCAGGCTGAGGACTGGCTCTGCTGCACTGGGCCGACTGGTGGCGGGTGTGGAGGTGGAGGTGGTGGGTGTGGAGGTGGAGGTGGTTTCAGTACCGCTGCTGACTGCTGCAGAAACAGGCTGATCTGTGGATTGACCTGCAGCTTCTGCTGCTCCTAAAAGAAGAGACACGAGAAAACAGATTTAATTTATTTCATGTGTTCTTCTTGATCAAATATTTCTAATCAAATGTTTCACCTCAGAATACTGACTGTTGTTAAAGACGTGTTATTAGTGGTGTAAAAGGAAGCAGGAAACATGCAAACTTCTGTTGCATCACTTCATTGTTGGTAAACCACCCAGCAGTAATGGAGACGTGCAGCTGACATTAAGAGAGGAGATGAGGGGATAGTAAAGAAGTGAGGATGATCACGAGCCACAGCAACAACACACAAACACAACAGGACACAGGATACACAATGGCAAAAGCCCCCGATGGATCGTTGTACACCTGAGGTGGTTGTAATAATAATTTATCAACCATGTATCTGTAAGACTTACATGAAAAGCTTTTTTTTGTCAGTAAAATTTTGCACACCACCTCTTAATCGATTACCAGAATTTTACTGGGAAGCCACTTCACTATTAATTACGTTTTTATGTGAATGCTATCTTTTTATGTGTTTCTGAATGTAAGTCTAATATTATTCAGATAGATCTGAAACTGAAGTATAGCGGGGGACAAAAAAGAAATAAAAGACATGGAAGCAGCAGAAGACAAAGTTTGGAGATTTATAAGACAAAGCGGGGATGCACCGATCTGATTCTGATATTACTCTGATCCTTACTACAGTAGCTCGATCACTTGGGTCAATCCTCATCTAAAAATTTAAATCTGTTTTTAACTTTACATGTGAGTACATTTAACATAGGGTGAAGGAAGGAGCTGCATTGTGAACTGTTTGGATGAGTTTCTTGCTTGATACGCCAAAAAGTTCTGCAGTTACTTCTTAAATCTGCAAATTTGTTACATCTTTGTTACTTTGAAGTTGAGCACAAAGGGCAACTGGTGTAAAAAAAAAAAAAATTAAACCAAAGTGGAAGCGCAAAGGACTGCAATTCCTCAAGGGTCCACTTGTGTCAGGCTACAAAATGCAACTTCTGCCTATTTGGTCCCATATTTAATTCTCATTTTTACAGCAGAAGCAAACATGATTACAGCCTGGATCAACACATGGGTTTGGTCTCTATGGCACATTGAATTATTGTTAAAAACTATACAGGGGTGGAATTTTTACTCAAGGAATCTATTTTGATTAAATTTAGGATAAAAGTAACTTTTAGCCAGGAGCTTAAAGCCCAACCTAACAGAACATCATTGCTTTAAAGATTGATTAAAAAAACTGAGAGACAGCATTTCTCTTGCGTGTATGAGTTTCCTAGAAAAGCGCTATATAAGTCTGATGAATTATTATTATTATTATTATTATTATTATTATTATTATTATTATTATTCTCAAGTGGTGGCAGACATTTTTTTGAAGGGGTCTGGCTGCAGACTAGATCTCAGACAGTTCTCACACAGACCGTTAACCTGAGACGCCACATCTGTCAGAATGGATACGAAAGCTAAAATTTTCAAAATAAAATTGGATTAAACTTTTAGTTATGTTAGGGTGTGGATTAAGGTAAAGGTTAGGAAACCAAAAGTTAAATGTAAAAAAAAAAACCTTACCTGCAAAACCTGAATACAAAACATTGAATAAATACCAGTAAATAGTCTTACAGATAAAAAGCTCATCCTCCACTTCTACTATTACTTTAATCATTACTTTATGATTTAATTTATTTGATTTATTTCTTATTATTTCATAATGATATATTCTTATTTTGCCTTTTATAATGTGAAGCACATTAGTCACACCTGGTTGTTTCAAATGTGCTAAATAAATAAAGTTGAACTAAAACTGAATTGGAAACATTCTAATGTAGCAAATCTAGGTTATGTAACTCCATTAGCTGCATAAGCTTCGTACATGCATAGCTATGTAGCTAAAGCTCACCAGGCTGATAGATGTCTATGCTAATAAAGCAACAAAACTTACATCAGCTACGTAAGCTACATAGCTATGTTATGTTTGCAGCTTATGTAGCTACATTCGCTGTAGCTCTGTTTGCTAAAGCTAACTTAGCAACATTGGCTAATGTAGTGACATTAACAACTTAATTAACATTGCAACTAATGAAGCTAAAGCAGGCCACTGCTCATAAATCTACTTTAAAATTAGGTTTATATATAATTAATCCCCAGGTTAGACCTCTGTCCTTTTTTCTGTTGTGGTTATAAAATGCTGCTTAGTTTGTAATGTTTGCAGCGTGGTTGTTTCATAAATTGGCTGCCAAACTTTTTTTCATGAATAAAGCTGAATTTAAAAACTGGAAATACGTTGGATTTGCAATTACAGCTCTTCTATCCAAACAGAGACAGAGTCTCAAATTCAGAGCCTGCAAGAGGAGTTGTGTGAGATCTATGGACTGCAGCCAGACTGTATTTTGCACGTCGGCTTCATAACACCTTATCAGAAATTCACAGATGACGCCACTGAGACTACGGCTCTGTTTTTTGCATACTATGGTCAAGGCTGATGTTGCCTTTCTTATTAAAAAATGATCACCATCTTGATCTCACAGTGAAGAATTTAAAATAGCACCTATTCATAGCCTATACATTGGCATCAGGAATGAAACGGTCACATCTGTGCATCCCAAAGAGACATTTTTCTGTTTATGAGGGAGGATGAAAAGGACACAGCTAGTAAGCAGGGTGGGATTGTTGGGGGGAGGACGCACCCTGCTGTTCATCGAGAGTCATGGATCCCAGCTGTTTGTTTACCACAGACGAGGGGGAATCTGGAACACAAATGAGACCGACTAAACATCGGACACAGAGGTCAAACCTGAGGACTCACACAGTACAGACGCACAGGGGTTAAAACTTTTGACTCAAATTAAAAAAGAAAAGGTGTAATCCAGGTTAAGCAGGAGGAGCTGTAAAGTCAGCCGCAGAAGAACAAGCTTCAAGGATCATTCCTCATTCAGTATGTGCAGCTTCATGAGTATCAGAGATTAGTATGTCTGAATGAAAACATAAACATAACACATTCACACATGCGTACAGCATATAATGTGTTATATGACTTCTTTCATATCATTAGGACTAACAAGCTTACTGCAAGACCCAACAGGAAGATAAGCCTTGTTAGTTTGTAACCCTCCTTTAGAACCTCAAGATTTCAACAGTCAGCTATCAATTCATGTAATTTTCTTACATTTTTAAATGATATGATAGAATGAATATCATGAAACTAGATCATTCTCCATTGGAGCAGATGCAAGCAGAAGAATTCACAAAATATTTCAAGATTTATATAAAATGCGATGAAAAGGGAGACATCTGACTGGATAGAGGTGATTTTATCTTGCAAAAAAAATGGATCATGCGCCTTCAGGAGTCTTAAAAACTTAAAAACAGGTATAGTGAGGTTCATAAAACACAAACATTGTGTAAACAGCTGACATAGGCAGGTTTTTGTAGCAAAAATATTGGTCGTAAATATCAAAGGAAATTTTTATATCTACCAATACAATAATGATGATCATTTATCAAAATGATAACATTGTGCATCCTAATTCTGCTTGTCCAAACTGCTGTTTTTACTTCAAGCCACTGTGTGTATCTGTATTCACCACTGCATAATATACCCTTTCTGGGGTTACTGGCTTTTTTGCCAATTATACATGCTTTAACAGACTGATCTCATTTTCCAAGTCATCAGCCATAACATTTAAAAGATCCACAGTTTAACCCTATAAAGACCTTTAACATGGGACATCACACAGTCAGACATGGGCAGTGTAGCCCCGAACCAGACAGTAAAAGGGGTTTGTGACACAATTGATGAAAGTGATAAATAAAACACCTGTTCACAAACTCCCCATGGTAATTTGTGTAGTGCACATTTACTACAAGGAAAGTTTGGAAAGCTTTAGTTGTATTAGATGCCTGAAAATCATCAAAACAAAGAACGTCCACAGCAGTGTCTCATTTGTCTCAATGCTAGCATATGCCAGTAGTCTGGTTTAAAATGTGACCCTGTTTACAGGTAACCCTGCAAAGCAGATGGATTCGCCTGTTTCTATGTTTCTCACTGGCAAATCTATCTTGTAAAGCTCCCGTCTGAACAGTTTGGGCCCGGTTAGAAAGTGACAGGACCAATCAGTGTCGAGGGGCAGTACTTTCGGGCGCAGCAGAGTCATAACGTGACAAGAGCGGTGACAAGAGGCCGGTGCAATTATGGCGGAAGAGATTAGCGTGGATGCTGCTAAAGCACCAGTTTTATCAGAACTTGACGTTTCTTCATTGAAACAAGAACAAAGAACAGCATTGAGTTGTTTTCAATTCTAAGATGAAAAAGGTCTTGTACTGACATGTCTACAGTTGCCATGGTTCATGTAATGCAGTTCTCTATGAAGTTTATTCCCTGGTAGTGGCGCACCTCGGTATCAGCAACAACGTTTTGTTGCTCTGATTGGCCCATAAAGATGTGACAGAACGTTCATACAATCACCCTCAGAGTTAGTTTTTTTTTCAAAGGCTTTACCCTTTCCCACATACTGCCTATGGAAGGTTTTCCAGATGTCAGGTTGGTTTACAGGTGACTTTGACTAAATGACAAGCTGAAAACAGAAAAAGGACTTGTGAATCCTTCTATGTTGTCTAGTGAGCTTTAGACAACGAAACATTTTAATAAAAAAGGTGTTTGTGTGTACAGCTGTGTATGCAAGACAGCTTTTGTATGCTTTCAGATAAATGCTGGTGTATTCAGAGAAGCAACACTTTCAGTCTGGTCTTCACAAGTTTCTCTGTTTGTGAGCACCCATGAGGTGACGGCTCATTTGACAGAGTCACTGAAATTTTGACTAAGTATGCAAATTCTATTTCATTTTGTTCTTTTACATTTTTTGCTCTCAAATACACCCAGAATGTAATTACCAACTAAAACAAAAGTAGTCTGATATGAACACCAGTACTTCCACCATCCACTGTAGTAAGTGACGTCATCGCAGTCGAATGTCTGGAAAAGGTCTTCAGGAGACCTCACTGTATGCGTCCCATCGTATACTGTGATGGACTCAAAGTTAAGTCAACATCTTAGATTTCTGCTCTTACTTCTTTTATTTCTGCTTTTCTGAACAGTCTCAAGAAATGTCTGTGTGGCCACCAACGTTAATCAAAGCTTTAACACTAAAATAACTTAAAAAACAGATTCCTTGCCACGAGTCAATCATTTTTGCCTTAAAAGCTTTGCCAGCAATGATGCTGATTTGTAACGTTTTAGATCTGGGGTTACCCCTCTACATGAGGTACTGCACCAACTCTTGGTTTAAAGGGTCTAAATTGTTAATGCCTGCTTTGACAGAGTGAGGAACAGCTTTAAGCTTGTAGTGAAAAGACATACCTGCGCCTGCATCTTATACAGCATCTAACTGAAAAGTTCTGAACCAGATACTGTTATCAGCTGGGTACATATTTGAGTCATGTGCCAGAAAGTCCTTGATCTCCTTTTATGATGGGATTTAGCTTTGAAAGGCTGGTAAGAATGAGACTTGGCTTTGAATTGGCAGTAAAGAGACCTCGGTCTGTTTTGACAAGAAGAGGCTCTGTCTCAGAGGAAATTCAAGAACAGATGAGAGACATCGTCATCAATATTGGTCAGTCTGAAAAGGGTTACAAAGCCATTTCTACAGCTTTGGGACACCAGTGAACCATGGTGAGAGCCATTATCCACAAATGGAGAAAACTTGTAACAGTTGGAAACCTTTCCAGTAGTGGCAAGTAGACCAAAATTACTCCAAGAGCACATCAGCAACTCATCCAGAAGGTCACAAAAGAACCCAGGACAGCATCTAAAGACCTGCAGGCTTCACTTAATTCAGTTAAGATCAGTGTTCTTGGTTCAACAGTAGTAGACTTTAGGGGGAATATTCTGTAGACAGATGAAACAAAAGCTTGAAAATGTGCATCTTGTTGCATCTAGTGTAAAACTAACAGCATTTGATTAAAAAAAAAAACATCAGCAGCAGTCAAACATGGAGTTGGTAATGTCCAAGGGCTGGGTTGCTGCTCAAGGGCCTGGAAGAGCATGAGTTCTGCTCTCTATCAGAAATTCCAGAGGGAGAATGACCAGCCATCAGTTTGTGACCTATTGTCATGCCGTGGCATGAACTTAAACAAGGCAATCATGCTAGAAAATCCTCCTATGTTGCTGGTTTAAAACAAATCTGAGAAGAAGAATGGGCCAAAATTCCTCAATGCCAGTTATTGCAAATGCTTGCTTACAGTTGTTGCCTCCAAGGGTGGCACAACCAGTTATTAGGTCTCAGTTTTAAATTACTTTCTCACATAGGGCCTGGTAGGTTTGGATGTCTTTTTTCCCCTTATAAATGAAATAATGGTTTAAAAACTGAATTTTGTATTTACTCTGGTTGTCTTTGTCTAAAGTTAAATTTTTTTTGATGATCTAAAACATTTAAGTGTGACAAATATGCAAAAAAAACAACAACAATAAATCAGGAAGGGGGAATTACTTTTCCATGGCACTGTAAACTGCAACACAATGACAAAAAGCCGTGATAATGTCAGTTTTTACATTATTTTAGGTCTGAAAGGAGCTTTAGTAATCAAACCAAAGTGAATCCTGTCCAGTGTTAAGTTCATCAGTTAAGCCAACTGATCTTTGTGGGCATCTTCAAACATGAATGGACAACTACATGAGCTATGAGGACGCCATAGCAGAGCTTCACACTGGCTGGTGCCACTCCAACAGGTGAAAACTCAAGCAACAGGTGGAGCAATGAAGTGAGAGCATTAGTGAGTGAGCAAACAGGAGAAGTGACTGCTACAGAGGTTAACTAATATCAAGGTGCGTTACTGGGGAAACAGAAAGAGGATCAGCGCAGGATTAGAGGTCAGTTCTAGCAAGATCCGGTCTTTCTGGGGAGGAAAGGGAAGGTGAAGATGGCAGGGGAGGACAGGGAGTCCAGGCAATACAGCCCGCATGGAGGGGGTGAGGAGCTTAGAGGGGAGGGTAACCTGTAGGGGTTTGCGTCTCAGCAGCAGCAGCATCAGCGGCACTTTGTCTCTCAGGAGCTGCAGAGGAAGAAGAGGAAGAAGAAGGGGCCGCTCGCTGACCCCGTCCTGGTGGGTCGGCCAGTCGGAGTAACCTCTGCAAACGCCTACACACTAAACTTATGGGCAGCCGGTGAGGACCGTACTCTAACAGAGAGGGGAGAGGAGGAGAGGGAGAGTGATGCACGATTAGAAGACCTGAGGGGAGGGGGTGAGGGAGACGAGGAGGGAAGATGAAACAGAGTGAAGTGAAGCTGCTGCTTGAGTGGAGTGGCTCCAACAAACACTAACACAAACACACGAACATCCAAACACACACAGGAAAGACTGATCTGGTACCGACTCGTTGCACTTGGGAGAAAAATGCGGATTTCTGGAAGACATTTTGTAAAAAAAAAAAAAGAAAGCTCGCTCCTGTTTGCATTACCTGACAGTGGCGGCTCGGAGGTGGGCGTGGGTGTTGGCGTGGGAGTTCCGGTGCTGTCTGCCTGACTCCTTTGCTCCGAGTCTGGCGAGGAGGTGAGCGGGGAGGAGGAAGGGGCTGAACTCTCTACTGATGAGGAGCTGGAAGGAGGAGGAGCTGTGACAGTTGATAAGGACCCTGAGGAGGAGGAGGAAGTGGATTCAGGCATGGCGATGGGGGCGGCAGCGGCAGCAATAGGAGGCTCCTCAGGTGCATCTGAACCTGTGGGCCTCTCAGAGGTGCTTGGCTCCTGGGTTGAGTCATCTGCCGGGGCAGCTGGAGCGCTTGATGGCCCCTCTGGATGAGCAGCTGTTCCTAAAAAATGTAAAAAGGATTTCAAGATTTTAAGAAAAAAAAGAATCAACTTACGATTTTTTAAAGGGATCATGAAGTTGACTGATTTTGAATTAAACCTAAAATCAACCCGCCTTTTGAAGTTTTGATATTTATGTGCAGTTTAAGTCAAAAGTAGGTGATGAAATGTAAACGGATAAATACAAAGGCAGGCTGATCCCCCGCCGTCATCTCCACGTGCATTTTGGTAGAGCAATTCAACGAAATATAGATTAGATTGCAATATAGCCTCATGAAATTCTCAAATTTCAGAAGGTGGAATATTTCTTTAACCTGAAATGTGTGTCAAAATGCCAGTTTGCTACTGAGATGTTATGGTCTACACCAGGAGGAAAGAGTAAAAGACAAACGTACTCAAGTACTACTTAAAAGTCACATATTTTACCCTTTTAAGACAAGTTTGTATAGGTCTCAGAGTTCCCCAAAACAAGCCTGTGAAGTTTGTTGCGGAAAAAATCTCCAGTATTGGATGTTTGCATGTCTAAAACCCCTCTGTTTCAGCCCTGCTCAGGAAATGGATGTGGCTTAATGGATGTGGATCTCCTGATCCTCCTCTCATGGCAGCTGAGATGAAGATCAGGAGGGCGGAATTTCTTCCAAGCAGGGAGGGCCAACTGAACCTGGGGGCGGTGCTAACTCCCCATATGACATCATGAGGGGAAAATCGACACACATTTTCTAAAAAGTTGGAGAAAAGGTGGAGGAAATGGATTTTTCTGATTCCTTGGGGGATTGTGGACAAGCCAGAGGCACATATTTTTTGGGGAAAATCCTGAAAAGAGTATTTTGCATAATATGTGACCTTTAATTAGAAATGAAAGTACAAGTCTATAAATCACAAATAAAAGTAAAAAAGCATTTTATTAAAAGTTTACTTAAAGTACTGAGTAGTGTCTGAGGAGTTGTACAGTTAAATTGGATATTTCCTATATGGCAATAACACTATAAAAAGATGATGAATCTACAACCAGGTAATTTAAGTAAAGTAACATTTTTATGATAAAGTGAAATAACTCCTTTTAGGGGATGTATGTGAAATCAGTTTTTCTATGTGCTACTGACCTCATGTGCCATAACTCAGTGGTCATTTTAATGTTGTTGACAGAAAGCCAGAACTTCCTTGTTTATACATTTGGTATTAATTTTTCTACTAAATATTTTTAAAGTGGTTAAAGCAGATATTTGTTCTTAATTTTCTTGCACTCCAGTATGTGAGATGTTACTGACTGGAGATCGGTAAGCTTTATTCATTATATTTCTATTTATTTACTTATAAAGAACATAACTTTCACAGACCCAGTTTAAAAAACTGCAGTCCACATTTTTACATACCGTGTTTCGAACAAAGACTTAGTTTGAATTATGGAAGTACAGAATGGTAAAGCCATAGTTTTGTTTTTATCGATTCTGCAATCCACACTTTAGTTTTAGTGATTTGTTACTGGCCTTCATTGATGTTTACACCATACTTGTTTGGCAGAGCTTATTCATGTTGTCATGATAATCGCTTACAAGGCTGTAAGTTAAACAAACTAACATCAGTTATTGTTTTACCTCTGGGTCGCGTCTGAGGCCGAGTCCCTCTGCTGCTTTGTGCTTCACTCGCCTCCTCAAACCACCGGGACAACATGTCCGACATCCTCTGCATCAACGACACGTTCGGGCTCTGCTCTCCTATAAGAGTAAGGAAGGAAAATGTGAACAGGGTTACTGCTTCCTAAAGCACTGGAAGCAATAATACGAATATGGTAAAGGTGAGTATGACAGGGCGATGTCACGTTAGCCTGAAATAAAAGTGGTGAAAAAGCATTGGAACATCAGAGGACTGTTTTTATTATGTGGCGCTGTAGGATTGAAACAGAGAAAAATGTGGGAAATCAGTGATTGAAACATATTTTCGTATATTTTAGACTATCTGGCCCAGTCAGGACTCCTTCAGTAAAGTTTGGCTTACTTTAATTTTTTATAAGTTTTTCCTGAAAGTGTTATGTTTAAGTGCTCTGAAGTCTCTGACTACAGAGATGTACCTTCCTGATGGACAAAGATTCACTCTCTGGTCATGCCTCATTAAAATGGATTCATATTTACGAATCCTCATGTGTTAATTTAACTGAAATAGGTTTATTTTGTCACTCGAAAGCAGTGTTACTCAACCCTGCTTAACCAAAGAGTCAAATTCTTGAAAAATAGCTTTGCAAGAGCCCCAATCCAAACCTGGGGGGTGAATCCAGTAACTTTTTATATATAACCATTACTTTCCATCCCCATTGTCAACTCCATCAGATCATGGTTTTTCTCATTTTACAAAAAAATATTATCTTCTGTTCAATTTATTCTGCTTTTTGTTTTTTGTTTTTTGCAAAATTCAAGCTAATCTATATGAATAACTAATTCATTTAAAGATATTCGTTTACTATAGCTACTGTTAAAGATAAAGTTAATAGACCACGACATTTAGCACTAAGAAAGTTACAAATAAGAGAAAAGGATGCAATTTATTAGGGATGCACGATATTGGATTTTTGCAGATATCCCTTAAGTCAATATTTACAGATTCATTTTAGCTGATACAGATATTTAAATAAGTTTTACATAAATAAAAATTCAGTCCTTTTCCAGGTTTGAGGATGAAAAAAATCTTTTTTCTTAAAACACCCTTTACAGTTTAAAGAATGAAAATTATTAAAGAAAAAGATCTCAAATTACATAGGTCTGTTAGTTCAGCCTAAAACTCTGCTTTTAAAGAACTGATGGAGTTGTTGAGCACAATGGCAAGCTATTAGAGGGTAATTCATAGAGTTACTTGGAAGGAGGATCTCTTTCTTGATGTCTTCCCTAAACCACTGGATAGCTTTCAAGGACTGATGCTGTTTATTCTAATTAAGATCAGGTATACATTGTATTGTCTGCTTGGGTTTCCGAGGGTTTATGTTTTTGTTTCGGTTCATGTTTTTGTCTCTTCTCCTTTCTGGCTTACACTGAGCATTAAAGCTAGGTGATGGACTTTTTGTTTCTTTTGTCTTGGTCAAAAAAAAAGATACATATCTCAAAAAATGTGAAGTTATATTGAATTTAATGAAAACTGTTTTAATATGCCTTACTGCAAAAATAAAAAAATGAAAATAACATAATTAAAATAATAACAATTAGAAAAGAACATCCAACTCCAAATTTCCTGAATTATGATGAATATTTGTGCAACAAATTTTGGGGAAAGACCATTAAAGTTGTGTAATTTAGCTACAAAAAAGGCTGGATAAGGACATGTCTTAGTCAAGTGCCTTCTAAAATGTAAGACCTCTCACTGGTAAAAATCTGACTTTTTAAGGCCTTAAAAGTCAAATGTGCAATACAAGACTATTTCAGACTTTTCAAGGATCTGCAGGAATCCTGCAAGAGGTGGATACAAGTTTTAGGGTGGCCAAGCCAGAGACAAGTCCTGAATCCTGCTGAAAATCTGCACAGTGACCTGAAGAGGGCAGTGCACATGAAATGCCCACATAATCTGACAGATTTTTAGCACTTCTGAAAGGAGGAGTGGACACATTTTGCAGAGCTGAGATGGATTACACTGACTGACTCCTTCCTAAGAGTGCTATAATGAAATTAAAAGGTGCTTCAACAAAGTCCAAGTCCAGGCTTGTGGATATTTTTGCTACTTGGTTTTTGATATTTTTTATTAATCCCTCCTAAAAGATTTGGATATTTTTTTTAATTCAACTGTATGTGTATGTAATGGGTATAGCTTACATTTAAGGTGGAAAAATTTTTCATATAATAAATCTTAGCCTCATTTTTTAACACCACATTAAATGTGACCTATTCTTACATTTCACACCATTTTATATTTCACAGGCATACCCTGTGAAATCTGGCAACAACAAATGTCGACGGGTTTTGTTTTAGACAGCTTAATGGCAAAAACTGAACCCGTTGGTGTCATAAATCAATACATTCTTGACATGTTTGGGGTCTCCTGAAATCAGAGGAGGGTCTAATCTGTAACATGAGACTTGACTTTAAATTAAATGAGACACATGTGCTTGCTGCTGTACTGACTCCTCTGATCTTACCGTCTCTCTCCCTCTCGCTCTCAGGGCGAGCTCGAGGCCCCGTGTCGGACCAGTCACCTCGTAGTCGGAGGCGCTTCACTGGAGGCTGCCTCAACTGTGGAAACACGCACACAGATAGGGAAAGATTAGCAGTTTGTCAGTCAAAGCATGGTCAAAAATAGCTCCGCTGCCAAAGCAAAACACAGCTCGTCTCTGTCAGTGTCCTCTTTAATGTGCCCCCCCACCACCCTCCCTCCTGGCTGCACGGTGAGGGTGCCTTCACTTTCCCGTCCCCTGGCTCTCTCTGCAGGGCAACAGGCAGAGAGCCAGAAATAGAAAAAGAGGCTCTTAGTGCGACGACTATCAACTGCTCCACTCAGGAAATGTCATCAGGTCTGGATAAGGGCTGTAAGGGGTGAAAAAGACGGAGGCTGGAGGAGATAGGAGAACGAAACGGAAAGAAAAGGGACACAGCAGAAATGAAGTTGCAGGTGGAGGGAAAATGAGCCCCTGCTTGGCCGTGCTCTGCACCTCGGCCTGAACTATTTTGGATGATAGAAGAACACCCCGTGCGTTGGTTGCTGTATTTGGAAAGGAATGTGAGTGGTGGATGCATCTCGACACAGCTGAACTCACCAAGAGGCTTTGAAGCACTGGCACCATGATCCAGCACATTCAGACACCCATGAGGACCAGACCTAAACACTTTACCAAAGGTCTACACAGTTTTCCTGCTGGCTCATTTAGCCTAAACTAAATGACCATATAAACATCTACATACAAGAAAAACACATTTCAAAATATGCTCCTATTCCTCTTTTTTCTCCATTTTTTCATTTTGCTCTTCTTCTTCAGGGTCATTTGCACCGCATCAATCAGAGCAGATTTAGCACTGATGTCTGCAGTGCTCTTACACAGGAGCCCCTGAAGGTCCTTCATTGTGTTTCCTTGCTCACTGACGGGACAAATGATGTGCTTGTGTTTATTTTCTCTACAAGTAAAGCTAATAGGGAACAACCTAACAAGTGTAGGCTGCTTGTATGTTGTTATAAGAGAGGAAACTGCAGTGTTTTTGCTTGTAGCAGATTTTTATTGAACTTTAAATCAAAGTTTGAACTCGTTTAAGCAGCATTTTTGACAACAAAGTCACAATGCTTAATTACTGTTTAGTAATTTTAGAAAATTCATGCAAATAAACAGCATGACAGGCTGTAAACTTTATAAACCATGCTACAAAAACTGAAAGAAATAGAGAGATAAGGCATGTCAACACGATGATTTTCTTAAGATCATATTCTGCCTTTATTGGGACAGGACAGCTGAAAAGAGACAGGAAATATGGGGGAAGACAAACTAAATAGTGCCAAGACCAGGAATTGCTCTGCCACCAGAGGATCAAGGACCACAACCTCCACATATGGGCACCTGCTCCACCAACCGAGCCACACCAGTGCCCAATTAATGTCATTTTAAGTTATTCCATAAACTGCTCTTCTTCCATCCGACTTCCCATGATGTGCTGGGATTTAAACTGAACTTGATCAAGAAACACACTTTTCTCTTTCTCTGACTGTGTGGTAAAGAAGACAACAAGTTAGAGGTCAAACATTGGACTAAAGCTGTTATCACAACTGGACTGCTGACGATTGCTGACTTTTCAGGCTGAGAGAGAGGAAGAAGGGCAGGAATATGGGCAGCGCCACTTCTAAATGTAACGCCTAACCCTCAACTTTAAGAGCCCCCTTTGCCCTTTAAATATACTTATAATTAGTAATAGTGAAATCCTCATTTATTAAATGGGATGACCCTTTGAGCTTCAGATACATCATCATTATTTTCATTGACAGCACTCATGTCTATATGTGCAACAGCAGCGATTTAAAAAAATGCTTGTTCAAAATCAATGGGACCGTAATGTATTAAAACAACATTAAATCATGTTGCTAGACTGTTGTCCTACTTTTCAGTTCTTGCAGTAGATCCATAATGCATTCTGGGAGATTTCCTTTAACACTTGGTGAAGAGTGTGCCAGTGGAAAATCTCTGTTTGAAAGGTCTTGTACCCCCATAACTTCATTCTACCCCTCCATGGGGTATATTGAAATTAAGCCATGATGTTAAAAAAAAAAAAAAAAAAAGCTGATCTACCAACACTAACACATATGAGAGCCTGTTTCATGCTCAAAGCTGCCCATAAGGGGGGAAAAGGGTAAAGCTTTCTGGGACCCATGGAGGTTGGCTATCTTAATTTTAAGCAGTTATAACCTTCTAAAGCTAAATACCTTCGCTTAATTGTTTAAGTAACATATTTTAGTTTTTGTTGTTTTTTTTCAAAATATAAACCCCCTCTTTAAGAATGTTTTGAGCTTTTATTTTTTTAATATTCACTGTGGTGGACTTACTGGACTAGCAGAGTAATATCAGTGTGCATAGCCAATGACAAGACTGGAATTTTTTTTCCAGTTTTATCCAAAGCTGACAGGAGCCAGGTCCAGGAGGTAAGTTGGCCAGGGCATTGGTCCCCAGCCTGGGGTCCGGGACCCCAAAGGGGCTTCAGAGGTCTTAGGGAGGTGCAAAGTTTTGTCTTCTCTGAGATTGTCAAAAGTAAGATTTGCAAATATTGACTACAATAATGATTCAGAAAAAAACTGAACGGGTTAGCTACCTCAAACAAAGGTCTTCAGATAATGTTTGAGGATATTTCCTTTGGGTTACATTCATGGAACTATTATAACTTTTGTTGATAAGGGAAAATGAAAAAAAGGTTGGGAACTTCTAGACTTCTGGAGCTAATGCTACAGATCCAATGTGCATGTGTTGGTATTACTAAATAGCTTCTGGGGAGGCCCCATTTACTGGGCATTTCAAATGCTTTTATGGACTTTTATGGATAACTGAGTGGCTAAACCAAAAGTCCGGACTGAACTATGTCAAAAATCGGATGTTTTACAGTAAATTTTATAGATTTGAAGGGCCCTACAGGTCAACACTTCCTGACTTTGAGGACTGTTTGAATTTTCCTTGATTCCTGAAATGTCCAAACATCTAGTGAATGGATGGTTCTGAATCTGAAAAAATTTTGAGATAGTTCATCCAGCTGTTGTGAAGATACGCAAGTACAGTCCAGACTTTTAGGCATGTTGCGACATGACCAAAAACTGAGGCTGCAGTAAGGGTTGGATGTGGTCCCATCAGGCAGGAAGGAGGATCGACACAACCTTGGTTGGGCTCTGGATGCCCCTGCATATGACCAGGGGCATGAGAAAATAATCCGTTGAAAAAATACTAAAGTCCCCACTGTAAGAGCAGAGTAAGGGGTGGATGTCGTTAGTAAGCATGGTCCAGGGGACTACCCAGGCAGGCTGTAGAGTTGCCATATGCCCCTGGTTTGGATGTCCCAAAGGCTCACTAACTGTGGGCGGTCTCCAGGCGAATTATCAGGAGTGAAAAGGCCTGTATAAAAAAGATGCCGTCAAGCTTGGCTTTGGCTCCCGCGTGGCACATGTGTTGAGCTTGACTCTCCAGCCTCAGGTTGCGCCCTGTGATTAATCCCTTGCGCCCTACATGCCTAATACACATGACTGCATGTCAGTTAAACCCACGGCAACTATCATAACTTCTGTGACAGTGTTTCATGTTGAGAGCTGCATGATTTCAATCACTCACCTCCTCCCTCCTCTCCTCAGACGGGCCCTTCAGCTCGCGGGCCTGGTCATCTTTGGGATCAAACAGGTAGATGTAATCGGAGGAGTAGCTGACCAGCACCTCCTGACCATCCTCGCTGTAGCAGAGAGAAGTCACCCGACACGACTTGTTGGACAGGTGAGTGGGAACAAACCTCACACACATGCCCGTCGTCCCTCTGCCCATGTAGTTACCTGAGTGAGGGAAAAGGAAGGGTCTACTAAATGTTGACACTTTTCAAAGAGCTCAAAACCTTCTGTTGAATGCTGCACCAAAAGGAGAGTTTATACTGAAATTAGGTAGTCTTGAACTGAAGAAACACTGATGCATTTAGGCAAATTTACTTCTATGATTATGCAGCTATATCACAATTTTCACAATCTTTCCAGTCTTTTTTTCATTTTTCTTTTTCCTTTTTGTACCTTTGAGTTTTTATGGAGTTTTAACTCACTAACACCAGAAGAGTCAATAAATATCTTAGATCTTTTTACCTTTCAAATGTTGGTTCAGATCTTTTTTTTATTCATCTGTACTGTAAATCCTTATCTTACAGATGTTATATTTTTGTAAAACTGACTCAAAATATGAGTTTCTCTGCGTCTCTGTGTTCTATATTCATGATGGGCATTCTCCTATGTCTTTATTTGCGTTTTGGGTCTTTGCACAACAGACACCAACATCCCGACAACCCAGCTGGGGTTGACCAGACCCTGGCTTGAGCCACAGCATTTGTCTACAGATCTGCCCTCTAGACCCAAAGCTGTCTCATGGCTTTCTCTGCAGCTTCTGTTGCTTTTCTGTTCTCCTCTTTCCTTGGCATGTGATGCCAAGCAAAGTAAATGCCCTGTAGAAGCAAAGCCTCGGCACCCCACCTCCACGGGTTCACACTGGGCCTGCCAGCCCTGCCTTTGTCATGTCTCCACCAGCTCACTGTACTTGACAACTCTCTTCTCACTGGCCTTGTCCAGGCGCTCTTCCCAGGATACAGTTAACTCCAGCGTGATCAGTTGCTTAGAAGACTCGGAAACAATGACCATGTCTGGCAGCAGAAGTGATGGTACTATCTGGGCTGGGAATATCAGCTGCTTGCAGAGGTCAACTTCCAAGCGCCGGTCACTGGCTGTGGTGAGGAGACCTGCCGTTGGTCTTGGCTGTGGATACAGCTCCTCGCCAGCTCTCACAAAGACGATCCCATCTTGTCCACGCCACTTGCTGTCCCAGTCCCACCATCCTGCTGGCCCGGACTTCCTCCACGCCTGCTCAGACTTCTTCCTGGATAAGCACTTGCCGCTCCCTGGCTTTGTCAACTCTGCTTGCTGGGAGGTAGCCGACTCCTGCCCACCCTGCTACAACGGATCCCACCAGTGCCCTCTGCCTCAACCGTGACTCTGCCACCTCCATAGACCTGGCTGTACTCCACTTCCTGCCTGTTCAAACCTGGATATATGCTGTGTCCACCTTTGGGTCTCTGGATTTTCTGTACTGCAGAGCTCCCCTTGTCCTTGATACCATGATTTTATTAGTGAGACCACTAACTGGGTGTTGTAGGGTGTTTGTGGTGCTGTACAGAGCAGCACAGCTCAGGCTGTTTGGGAAACCAAGCCACCTTTAGTAGCCGCTGATTTCCTGGCATCATTTTCTCTTCATTTAATCTGTAAACCGCTGTGCACGAGGGTAAACATTGCTGGGAAATTGATCATCAGTTGTTCTCTATTTCTCAAAATGCACCGTGGGATAGAAAGAGTGCACTATATAAGGCTTAAGGATGATCACACAGAAGTCACACCTCTACAACATGGCCTATATAGTGCTCTTTAAAGTGAATAGGGTGTGATTTTGGACACAGCTAGTAAGGCAACTGTGGCATTAATGTGTTTAATGTCTTCTGTCACTGATTTCCAACCTAGTATGTCAGTGATTTCCAACCTAGTAGAACCTCTGTCATTGTGGTTTAAACTGGCTTGTCTTCTATTTTCTCCTAATTTTTGGGACAAATACACATGAACTCATTAATAACAGACAATAACTGTGAAGGGAAATCTTAGAGCTTTACCTCCAAACATTAACAAATTGACCTTTACTGAATGAATTTGAACTTGATCCTGTTATTCTCATTCTCTTAAACATCTCTAAAAAGCTGATGTTGATGACGACAGCTTACCCGTTGCTCTGGTACCCAGCATGCGTCTGTCGTAGATCCGCACCGAGCTGTCCGAGCAGCCAACAGCCAGGTAGTACGGCACCAGGGGTGAGATGGATATTGAGGTTGCTGCTCTTCGACAGTTTATCAGGATGTCCTGAAATCAAAACAGACACAATCAGGTTTAAAAAGGCTTTCTGTTGCTCCTTTACCCCATGAGTCCTACTAAAGTTATCACTTACAGAGAGAACGTATATACAGAGTTGGTTTCACAATGATATGGGCACATGATAAGCAAGCTCGAACACAAAGGTTAATCTGAGTAATTAAGAAAATTGATCTTCACTTAGTGTTTAATTCTCTCGTGTCTATGTGTTACACCGACAGGCTGTAGGATAATTAAGAGAAAGAGGTAACCGAGTCCGGTAAAACTACTCTGACAGATTTAAGGTCACAGATACAGATCTCAGGCAAGAAAGAGGAGACGACGCAACACAATCCAGAGGGTTCTCTCACACACACATACAACACGCTCACACGCTCGGACACACAATCTGAAGCAGTCAGCTCTCACTGATGCAGTCTGGCCTGAAGCCAAAGAAACTGTTCTCTGAATTACTCCAGAGACAGAGAGCTGTCAACTCATTTAAGAAATGAGGGTAATGATTACTGTCAGGATCATTAATACTGAACCGATACTAAACCCATCTGGCAATAAATAAAATTGCACAGAAGCAGGACATTCATTGAGTGAAAGAAAAAAGAAATTCACAACACTTCATGTTGGATTAGAACTTTTTTCAAGTTTACAATCTAAATAATCCAGAAAAAATCATTGTGCACGATTATGTATTGAAGATTTTTAAAAGTAAATTCTTGAAATGTGAATCTTGTTTCCTTAAAAAACATGAACTCATCCCAACCTTCAGTGGATTTGTTACTATAAACTTTCATTTTTGCTGGTTAATTTGGTTTTTAAATGGAAAAAATGAGCAGACTTATGACAAATGCGAAAGTCTTCCATAAGAAGCTTCAATGAAAAAGAATAAATGGAAGCACACAAAAACAAAGACCATAATATTCATTACCAGGAATCAAAATCAAATCACTATGGACTGTTTCCCTTTTCATATGAATATAAAAAGTAGGAGTCTGATACAAATATAGATTATCACTAGTTTATGAAACCAATAACCCATATTTGGAACATCTATAATTTACAGTAAAATGAGCCATAATGATGTTTTGGTCATTTAAATGTTAGATTTGAAACATTACCAGCTATCTGTTAGCCAGCAGTACATATGCTCCGATTTTTCTCTTAAGTAAAAGCAGCAATACCACTGTGTAAAAACAC
The DNA here is from genome assembly GCF_018320785.1 of Cheilinus undulatus. Taxonomy (NCBI): domain Eukaryota; kingdom Metazoa; phylum Chordata; class Actinopteri; order Labriformes; family Labridae; genus Cheilinus; species Cheilinus undulatus. Next base: position 37,225,057 of record NC_054879.1, on the reverse strand, counting down.
TTCTGCACAACCATAAAAGCATTTGCACATGAAGTCCTTTATTTTCAGATACAGAACTCCTAATGAAATTTCAGGCACTCAGACAATGCACACAGAGTCTGATGAGTTTAATTCCCTTAAATTCGTTGCAAAATATTTACAGTACACGGCCAAAAGATCTCACGATGTGTAGAGAATCAGCGGAGAAGATGATATTGTGGCTCTTTCACTCCTTGAAAGCATAAAGAAGACACTGGATCATCCAGTACTGACAGAGGCCTTCTTATTATTATATATTTTTAGCACAAGTTTATGCATCACTTGGCTATGCCAAGTTTGAGAGAGAGCACAATTTTTCAGTTCAGTCTCTTTGCTACATGATTTTAAGTACAAGAAATCTAGCCTTTATCTATGATTTTCCATGGTTGATACCCATGTAATACATGACCTGTTTTTAACATGATTAACAAACATAAGATTGTTTTTTTTAAATTCGCAACAAGAGCTGGAAAAGTACACAACTATCATACTAAGGTCAATGTATAGCCACTTTGGTTAACAGCTACTTGAGTAAAAGTAGAAGTACTGGTCTGTAAATCTACTCAAGTTAAAGTAAAATGCATTTTATTTAAAGTTTACTTTAAGTACTGAGTACTGAGAAGTTAAACAGTAAAATATTATCTTTCCTTATTGGCAAGAACAACAAGAGAATAGATCTCCAATCAGGTTGGTCAGGTAAAGTCACACCTCTATAATAAAGTAAAATACACAGCAAAATAGACAGTGTTGATTTAGCCCATATAGAGTTAAATTTACCACTTTAGAAGTGTCTATATTGGTCCACACAACGGTGGGTCTCCTCTGGCAAGAACAAAACAGAGAGCCAAACTCATTGCAAGGCAATGCATGTTAATGCACTCTGCATCTTAAAGGAGCACCTAAAGTCACAGACGATCACTCTTGCTCTAAGTAGCTGGATAACGTCACCCATGGTGTTAATGTGTCCAACAACAAAAACAACAATCTACTAGAAGCATGAGCTAAAGAGCCCCAGCAGAGATCGCTGTACAACAGGGGACATCCAAACACAACTAAACACATATAAAACAAATCTAACCACACTGCAAAAGGGCATGATGGGTAATTCCACCTACACGTCCCTTAGAGGCCAGCTTACAGGGTGGTGGCTGGCTAACTCCGGCTGTGAAAGAAGGCTTTAGATTAGTCATGCCCAGCTGCATCTCCAATTCAGAAACCCTTGCCTCTTTAGAAATAAACTACATTACACTAAAGAAAGATGAGGAAAGATGAGAAAAAGCTGAACAATTGGCACACAAAGCAGAAGAGAGAAGTAGAAACAAGAGGACACAGTGAAAGACGCAAACTGCTTAACTAAACTAGAGTTAAAAAGAAAATGATTCAGCAGTTTCAGTGTCGATTTGCTAAAACTCATGTAACATCTAGTCATGCAGATTGTGTTGTGGTGACGTGGTGAGAGAGTGAAAACAGAGCCAGGATGAGACGCAACTTGCAGCTGAGCCAAAGAAGCACACGTTTTTGATTAATTTGATCTGAAATCAGAAAAAATAAAACAATGATAAAGATAATTGACCAAGTCATCAGCCAGCCTGTCGACCCCTAGAAAAAAGGCTTCTCACTGAAGCAACAGCCTGTTCCTCCCCTGATCAATATTCCACTAAGACTAATGGATTAAGACGTGTACAAATACATATTTTCTTTTCATATTCATTTTGAGAATTCAGTTAAATTTGCAGTCATGATGGGTAAACCTGAAGAGTTATACTGAAAGAGAAAAACATGTATGTTATAGCTGTCACCGTACATCTTTGCAGTCTTCTTTTGTGCAGCTCGTCTTCATGCGAAGGTCGAACCACCGCACCGTGCCATCCTCCCCACACGACAGAAAAGTGTAGGGGTCATTTGGTACCGTCATAATCTGAGAGGAGAAAAAGCAGTGTGGTTGAAGAAAGGAGGCTGTAAGAATGAGAGAAAATATGAGTCTTCTTTGAAATATACCTCATAAGCTGTCCCATAGTGGCAGGTGAACTGACACTGTCTGTTGTACTCGGGACTCTTTTCAGTGTGCGTGTAGAAGATGATGCCATCTCCTGAGCATGAGACGATCTCCTGACCGTTTGTGTGGGGCATGAACTTAGCGCTGAAGATGTTTGCTCGATGACCTGAACGTATTGACTTTTTGACCTGAGGGAGAAAACAAAATGTGTGATGGCTGATCAGGAAGTAAGAGAAGAAGGTAAAGAATAACCTATTAACCCACAACCAGAAATATAGATTAGGAAAGAGTTTTTTTTAATAATAAAAAGTGGTCGACTTAAGTCTTTCACACTCCATCAGTAAAATGAGAAGACTGGTTGGAGGTGAGTCTTACCTTTTTGTTGTACGGGTTGGTGATGACCAAAAATGTATCGTCTGACCCTGACAGGATGTATTCACCCGTATCGTTCCAGGAAATAGTGTTGACCTGCACAAAGAGAACAATTGGGATTATCTAGCAACACATTTCACTGATATTACAGGTTTTTTGAGCACTGAGGGGATTATCAGGCTGACTGAGGAGTACATGACAGCTCAAAAATTTACATTCAATTTAGTCAGTCATTTATCAAGACAAAAAAACACCACATATTGATCCCAGATCCATAAAAATAAAAATCATTGCAAATGATTTTTATTTCATATCAAGTACAGAAAAGAATAAAATATTTGAAGAGAAAGTCGTTCTATAAATTTATTTGTGCCTTTCAGAAGAACCAAAAAAAAAAAACTTTTTTCTGAGAGTAGGGGTGCATGTTTGCAACCAAATCAGATTTATTGCTTTTGCAATGCTGTGGTTCAAAGTGAAAGTGAATGATTGGGGGTCCAAGACAGTGCCCTAAAGGGAGTTCTTGGTGTATAAAAATGAGGGTGTCATACCACAAACTGACCTTTTCTCTTTTAGAAGCCATTTTACTCTAATTCTTTTATTCAGTTTAGGCATTTGCTGTTTTTTGGTTGGAAACTAAAATAAAAAGACTGATGGATAATTACGGATATGGATGCAAAAAAAGTACGTCGACAGCCTTTTTTTTCCATGACAAAATCTAGACTAAGACTAACAAAAATAGATCTGTGACGACTAAAACTGACAAAAAGTAACCTTATTTTTCGTCAAGATGACTAAAACTAGACTAAAATGTAATGTAGTTTTCATTAATAATAATAATAATAATAATAATAATAATAATAATAATAGCTTGGACTTATATAGCGTCTTTCATGAGACCCAGGGTCGCTTTACAGAAGAGTGGAAAACAAGACAACACAAAAGACAAACACAAAGTTGAATGTATGTAGGGGGCAGGTTTAGGGGAGACTGTAAGCTGTGGTGAACACGTGGTGCTTGAGTTGTTTTTTAAACATGTCCAAGGATGGAGCATTTCAGATGTAAGGACATTCAAAATCCATAATATTTCTCCACTGTGGATAAATCTGTCAAAAAACAATGCATCTGTATCTATCCTGCCTCTCGGCTGTAGAAAGCAGGGACCCCAGGTTTGGCAGGGTGCAGAAAATACAGTACCATGATGTGGTACCAGATTTACACAAGAAAATAAATGCTTGGACTAAAACTAAAGACTAAAATGTAAGGACTTTTATGGACTAAAACTACACTACAAAGTTTCGAGTTTTCGTCGACTAAAACTAGACTAAAACTAAAAGGGTAGATATGACTACAATACGACAAAAACTAAAATGTATATAATTTAAAGACTAAAACTAAGACTAAAATTAAAAGCAGCTACCAAAATTAACACTGTATGGATGGTCATTAATACTTTCTAAACATTCAAATTTAAACCTAGTGATGCCCAAAGAGTATTGCACAATGACTAACAAGAGAAAAGCCGTTTAAACATATTCAAAGACATTAACATGCATCACATGGTAAAGTGCAGCATGAGGTGGACAAACAAGTTCCTCTTGACTCAACATGTATCTAAATCAGAAGTAAATTTAAAAGAAAACAATCTAGAGAACTTGAGATTAGTAGATTCATTGATAAATGATTAATCAATTTATTTGTGCCTTGCATTTTGCATTAGTGGTTCTAAGTTTGTCTCAGAACCCAACATAGCCTTCTGAATGAGATATTGAGATTTTCAAATCCATTTCATAAAATGTTGTAGCATAGATCTCGGATGAAACAAAATGTATGTACACATGTTTAGAAAAAAAGTGCATCATTTCAGAAGCTCTGGGAGGATACACATGCATACTTTTTATTGAGTGATGCATTATGCTTTTTTTTGCCAATACCTGAAATGCAGATATTTAAATGTAGTTCAGACTTAAAATTTCAGTTCTTAAAAAACACAATTCAAAGCTTGAAGATAAACATTTTAACAAATTCCAGTCCATTAAACACACTTTAAATTGTAAGGAATGGTGATAAATAACTTTACAAAGCTGATGTGGGTCTGTCGGTCCAGACCTAAACTCCACTGACTGACTAACTTCAGATTATTATAGGCAAAATATTGGTTTTAAATATCAGCAGAAATGTTCCCATCTGATGATACCGATAATTCACTTTTTAAGCCAATATCTGCCAATACAATATCAAACCAATTATATCTTGCATCCCTAATTGTACTCTTGTATTTTTACATCATTTCATGAGAATTTGTTTTGTTTGTTTTCATCAAGAGATGTCAAGAAAGTAACACAGTGTCATGCAAACCAGCTTTGTTATCCAAAGACAATCAGATAAATCAGTCAAGATCTTAAGAAAATAACTGAAATGTACTCATTTTCACAGCAAAAATGAGTCAAATAAAATATACAGGACATGTGCAGAAGTTTTAGGCATGTAGGGTGCTAAGGATTCATCATGGGGTCCGATGTGCCACAACCTGGGACAGGAGGGGTAAAAGAGTCAAGCTCAACATATGTTGACATCCATGCACGGTATGTGGCTTTGCAGCCAAGGTCAAGCTCAACGGCATCTCTTTAGTCCTGGTCTTTTTACCCCTGGTAATACACACAGAGCCCGGTGATTGTTTTGGGCCCTTGTGATATCCACAACACCACCAGGGGCTCTCTAAAAAAAATCTTTGACCCGCCCAGACGGTACCCTAAGTTGTGCTTAATCATCACATCCACCTCTTACTCTGCCTACACTTCTGGATCCTTACCCACCAGTTGAGAATCCCTGATTTACATACAACTCAACAGAATAAAGAATTTAGCATTTTTAAGCATGAAAAGTAGCTCTAAAAGAAGAGATGTCTGTCTCTTTTCTTTGATTTGACAAACACTTATCATCATTAAATGCTGATGACAAATTAAACATCATTCATGGATTAAAAAAAAGAGTCTGAATCAGTTTAATGTCACTCCGTGGATAAATCAATATTTCATTAACACCTGCATGCTGAAGCTGTTTCATCACCATGTGGTTTCTCGTTATTTCTACACACTCACGTCTCTGCAATCACAAATCACCCTGCCTTACAGGCTCTACAGGCCCTCTTCTTCTCATTGGAGTCTCTCCGTTTACAACATCTTTCTAACTGAAATCAAGACTCAACTTGCAACAGGTAGAAAAAAACTGAGAAGATGCATGTCATCTGAAGTCTTACCAAATCTGATCAGACTAAGTTGGAGTGTAGGTGAATTGTAGGATATTTTTCTCATAATGAAATCTTAACAAACATCTTACATGATCAAGTACAATCTACAGAGGAAAGCAGCCAAAAAAAGTCTTGTCTTCATGTCCACAAAAGGCCAGAATTTAAAGATGCTATAAAAGCTGCATCAGGACATAAAATAATGTTAAAGTTCCCCTCTGTGTTCAAAGAGAAAAAAAAAACATTGGGTGTTTTGCAATTACTGTTATTGAAATCTATTGCATAATTCATTTCCTTCCTTGCTTCTTTTGATTTTGCAATAAAGTTTGGCATCTCCCAAACCACCAGGTCTTAAATCAAATAGTTGGCACAGTTAAGGAGTGATTAGTTATAGGAAAATAATTTTAAAACCAAACATCAGTTTACAGAGAGATGTGCATGAGATTCAGAGCCCACATTTTAAGCCTCTGCTCATTTTTACATGTAAACAATATTTATATGTAAACAATATCATTATTATTACATGAATTGAATGAAAACTAGTTTTTTAAATTAATATTAAAAAGATTAGGACTGGAGGATCTTTCGGTTTTCATTTGTGCTTACAATGTGCCCACCTACACAACAATCACAGTGTAGGATGGTGGATATTAGTCACATGACCTGAAGCACATCATACTGCTACTTCTGGGTTGTTTGAAAAAACCTAAATACCCATTTTTTTAATCTAATGATGATGAATTTACACTAAAAGTCTGTCTGTTCTCACCCTCAATGGTCAGAGAACTGACCACCACACCTACAGAGTCTGTGTGTCTCTGTGTGTAGGCTACAGGTGGCACCGCTATCGTCACAGATACACCGGCATGATGCTCGAGGCAGACACTCAGTTATGTAAAGCAGATCTTAAGTGAGCATATTCCTGCTGTGTCTGTCCTGGTAAATGATGTATATACAGCACAGACTACTGATGGCTGATGTTAACTTTGCAGCTCTATGTGTACGCTACAGTAATTCTGTCTAAATCTAAAACCAAAGCTCTTATTCATTTGTTTGATGATCACTTAATCTGTGAAACCACTGTGACTTTTCCAGTCCACAAAGTTCACATCATATCTTTGTGTATATCTGAATAAAAAGTAAATACACTGGTAACACTAATTAAAAAAATTCTTGTAATCTTTTCCCCTTAAAGTCTGTCTGGTTGAGGCTGTGTAGATATTAAAGCGGAGCTCCTCTGGGGCGTGTTCGCTGATGTTGTTTTGGTGTTTTGGATGAAGTGACGGCCGGGCTGATAGTGTGACAAGACGTGTGACTGTTGTGTCAGCTTCAGGTTTCTCAGAGGCATTAACCAGCCGGCCCGAGGTCAGAGAGCTGCTCTCTGTCACAAACTGACGGAGGAAAAGACTGACGGAGGAAAAATGGCACCGTGTTTCAAAAGGGAAGACGGCAAAGAGTTTCAATTTTGTTTAGATATAAAAGCCGAGTCATAATCAGTTCACTGGGTGAGGTCCATTTTATCTGAGGACACAGTCTATGTATTGTGGTGCTTTACTGATAAAAGTGTTGGTTAAGAAAAGAGCTACAGAATTCAGGGATTATGCATAGAAAAATAGAAAACTGAGAATGAAAATATGAAAAAAAGTAAATACACTATATGGACAAAATTATTTGGATGCCTCACTATTACACCAACAGTGACTGGAATGAAATTGTATTTAAATACATTTACTTAAATATGGAGTCCCCCATGTTTTTATTATGTTGGACACAGTGAGAACAACAGAAATGTAAAAAATTAAAAAACAAGAGCATCAAAATGCGTCAAGAATCAATCAAGAATCGAATCGTGAATTGTAATTGAATCAAACCGTGAGGTGCCTAAAAATTCCCACCTCTAAATAATACTTATGCCTATATAGTGTATTTACAAAACAAAGAATAAAGAGCTGTGCCATGTTAAAATGAAAAAGAAGCAAATTTAAGAAGTTCTTTTATATCCCAATACTGAACAACAAAATCACGTATTTTCTTCTTTGTGTAGGTCTGCTAAAGAATATACAGAAAATGTAAAATTTTCAGAGCTAATAATCCAAAAATGTAGCACACAGAATCAAATACTGAATCATTATGTTGTGGTGATTAACTCTAACAGTGGGGTGGCATAGGAAACTGTAACAGTGGGGGTCCTCAGCAGCTGCAAATACATAAACCAACAAAAAGTTGGAAGCACTTACGCAGCCATCGTGAACATTCAGCGTCCCTTCAAGCTTCAGCCTCTGGACAAACTCTCTTCTACCTGTGAAAAGAGAGAAGACAAGTGTAAAGACACGGTATCAAGACAGATTTATCAAGCTATCTGCATTCAAGAGATGTATGCAAGAAAGTCTTTAGAGTACTGATGATTTCGTTAAGGTGAAAAAGAGAAGTGTGTGCAAAGAAATTAGTTCATATCTTTTTTTATCCCTGCATGTTTTATAAAACAAGGACATATCCAAATGTCATCAATCTGATTTGAGTTTAAATCATTCCTGGAGCTGCTTTCTGCTGCCTCGAGAACATAAGAGAGATCAGTTTTAAAGATAAAAAATGCATTTAAAGAAATTGAATCAATAAATTCTGAACTGTTGAAAGAGCAGCTTCAGGAAAAAAGTGACATATTTAGGTGGTAACTCCTACCTATGAGGAACTTTTCAGGGGATGCATAGCTAGTATTTACTCTTCCTCACTGATAGTAGAGATAAAGGAGAAATTTCTGTCCACATGAGATGTGACCTGCTGAAACTGATGTACAGAGCTCTATCATGAGCCTGAAACTCATCTTATACATACGACTCGATGTTTAAATGTTCAGAAATACTTGGCTGAAAAACAACCCCAATTCTTCTGAACAGGTTTTGTGTTTTAGTATGTTCAGCCACACAACAAAAGGTCAGAGTTTAACATCAGCATGCAAAGTAAAACAATAAACTTCAACTCTGAGTGTGCTGTTGACACTTTTCTCCAACAATGCAATGCATAATGGGAAATGGGTGAGCTGCTCTTAGCAGCTAAAAACAAAAACTAACAGTGGGTGGATGTTTAACAAAAAGGTTATATTCTGCTGCCTCTGTTTTTTCATCACAGGCATTATGTAGTTAAAGTTTCATGAGTAAAGGACTAACCCGCTACAATAAACTACTATTATGATTAACATTTTTGAAAAAATAAATTGTAAGCATTTTTTTCTTCTCATCTGTCCAATAAGCTCCACAAACGTATTCACTATGAGGTGCTTGTAACCTTACGGAGAGATCTGTGACAGCCCAGTGCTGTGTATGCAAATGAGAGCTTTAACTTGCACTGACAGGTTTAAACAGTGGTTCAGGAGAGTCTACTGTCAGTGATGCCACATCCTCCTCAGGAGCTCTCTGTAGCAGTGACTCACGATCACAAAACATGAAAATGTAGCTGCATAATGTGAAAACATTTTCTCTAGTGTGAGGATCAGACAGCTTAAGAGATAAAAAGGTATGTATTACTGGTCCAGGTAAATAAGCCATTTTTTGCACTGTATGCTGCTACTCCAGTTACATCAGAGTCTCTGGTCCACGTCATCCATCTTAAACAGGGTTTTGTGTCATCAATAAAACATGAATCCTTCTGAAGTTCAAGCAAAACAGCATTTTTCTTAACCTCTCCTGGAAGTATCTATGTTGGAATTTGACGTCGACCACTAGGGGTGGGAATCACCAGTGGCCCCACGATACGATATTATCATGATACTTGGTTCACGATTCCATGTATTTGCGATTTTAAACATTTTGCAATACAGTGAGTATTGCGATACCATATGTTGATCTATTCCTTTTTTTTAACTGTTGAGCTGATTTAGCATTAGTCTTGCCCTCATGTTTGTCATATTTTCGCTGCATTTTATTTTCATGTAGCACTTCTTGAAAACCTCATGTCCATCTCATTCGTGCCCTGCTTGCATTCCTAATGTCCTTCCCCTGGTGCAGCCATGTTTGTTGTACTAACTTTCTCCTGCACTGTGACCATCAACCCCTGCCAACCTCATTGGACAAACAATTGTCCAAACAATTGATTTTACTTTTCCATTATCATAGACTTCAGCTCATATGAGCAATTAATTTGAAAAAAAAAATCGATACTTGGCAGATGATACGATATATCTCCAGACTAAATTTTGCGATACTATGCTGTATCGATTTTTTCTCCCACCCCTATCGACCACTACTTTTTGCTCCCATCCCCCCATTTTGGGTCTAAATATATCCTGACTAGCACGTCGCTGCAAGTATCCTCCACACGTACACAATAACAGCTCCAGCCGTATCTCAGTCAGGCTAAATAGAGCGCTGACTTAAACTCTGTGGCACCTGCCCCACCTCGACGGGCCAATAAATCTTCATTCAACCACTGTCAGGCGCTGACTGTCTGACAGCAGTCAGCTCTTATAAAGCTCAGAGTCTGGCTGCTAGCCTGAGAGCTGTCCTCAGTTTACACCACACACCATTTACTGTTGTCTCTTAAACCTGACACAGAGGTAGGAAAAAGGACTGAAATGTTGGATCTGTTTCCAGAAACATCAAAATACTGAAAACTGTTGCTGCAAGTAGAGAAGAAGTGAGTGAGGATGGAAGAAGACAGGATTTTATCCTGGAGCCTGATGAAAGACACTCAGATTGACTTGTTGCTTTGGATAAAAATACAAAATCTGCTGTGATCAGAACATCTGCCATCAAATGGTTTGATTTAATTCAATTCAGGGTCCTGCAACCACTATAAAACAATTTCATAGAGCCTCTTCATACACTGTTCATTTCTTAAATATGATTTATTTACATCACTATACCCTTTCAGGCTACTAAAATAAAGCAAAGCCAGCTGATTCTTTTTACCTTTATAGAAGGAAAGGATGTGTACTTTTTTGTTTTATTTTTGGGCAATATACTGCTCCTGGTAAGATAAAGACAACAATGTGGATCAAAATTTCACTTTCTGTCAGCCATGCTGAAACATTAATTATCAATATAGGTTAATCAATTACTGCCAGTGTGTGATTTTACCTCCATTTATGTGAGAGTCCTTGATTTTTTTATTATTTCTCTGGAAGGATTGTAAGGTTAGTGGCCTATAGCCGTGATGTTTGACATGTTATAAACAGATGACAGATGTTTGTACGGTCTCATGCCCATTAGCAGCTGGTAAAGTGCTGCCCTGCAACAGTCATCAAACCACAATGGTAAAAACTCTGTGCCACTTATTTTGAAACTGAAAACAAAGAAAGCTGTCTAAATAATGGCAGTGAGCTTATGCAGACTTGAATATTAGATGTGAGGGAAAAAATCGACAGAGCATGATATCTTGATATTTTGCGTGGTGATTAATTGTATTGTATATTCCGCCAAGTATAGATTTTTTTTTTTCAAATTAATTGCAAATGCAAACGGAAGTCTACGATACAGGATAAATAGCATTTCAAGGGGCCCCGTTTGGCATGGCTACCACTGGCTCTGCCCATGAAATGTTACTGGTGCTAATATTCGATGTGAGAATCCATCAGGACATTATTTATTAAGATATCTTCTTATCAAAATGTTTGTTTGCAGAATTAGCATGGTAGCACTGTCTTGTGCTGAAACTAAAAAGTACAATAAAGTTAAGCACAAGTGTGATGTTTTAATGTGGGCCACATTTCATTTGATTTTTAGAATTTGCTGCCGGCCAATTAATGGTGGTGATGTTTTGTATATGAGTGCCTCAACCAAATGTCTCCAGACTCTGGACACTGTTTATCACTGTGCAATGCGTTTTGTTACTGGTTGTCGACGTCTCACTCATCACTGCGACCTTTATGCCAAAGCTGAGTGGCCCTCCTTGAGCTCCCGGAGGTATACCCACTGGATGCTGTTGATTTATAAGTCTCTTCTGGGATTAGTACCGCCTTATCTATGTTCACTACTGCAGAAATCGAGTAGTACCTATGCCTTACGCTCTTGTGCAGTCTATCACTTAAACGTGCCCAGAGTCTGAACTGATTTTGGAAAAAGAGCTTTTTGTTATGCTGCCCCCGCTGCCTGGAACACGATACAGACTGAACTGAAAATGGCTGAACTGGTTTCATTCAAAGCTTTTCGTTCCATTTTGCTCACCAGGCGGCGAGAATCCTATGAATAATGCCTGTGTTCTTAATTGTAACTGTCCTAAAAAATTATTGCTCTTCCATTGTCTAGTTGTTGTTTTTTGATATATTTACTGGTTGTAATTTTATTGCCTAAACCTTTTTAACTTTGTATTGATATTTGACGTGTGCTGTTGACCTCTTAGCCAGGTCGCCCTTGTAAATGAGATCCTGATCTCAATGGGATTTATCTGGTTAAATAAAGGTTAAAAAAAAAAAAAAAAAAAAGGGCTGTGGGCCACATATGGCCCCCGGGCCATAGTTTGGACACCCCTGAGCTAAACAGTTGAAAAAATGGTATAGATGGTATCGCAATACTCTGTGTATTACAAAATGTTTAAAATCACAATTTTATAGAATCGTGGTATAAGTATCGTGACAATATCATATTGTGGGGCCACTTGTGATTCCCACCCTATTAAAAACAGACAGCTAACATCTGAATCATGCAAAATGTTAACTTTGGACTTGAAGTCAATTTTCTTCAGCCTCTGTGCATTAATATTGACCAGAACTGAGATAACCATATGATGTGAGATAAACTAACATTAGAGAGCAACATCAGCTATTCAGGTTGGGCAACATATTGAAATTTAGGTTAAACTGCTGCAATTTTGAAATCGCAGAAGATGCAATATAGCTTTAACCTTGAAATGAGTGTCAAAATAACAGTTTAAAACTTTCTGGTGTCTGAAATGTTATGCTCTACATGTCATGAAATCATGAAGTGACTTTTTTGTAGAATAGTTTACAAAAACATTCTACTTTTCTCATTTTCATTGATGATTTTCTTAATCAAATAGAAAATGACATAAAAGTGATCACTCTTTTCAATACAACAGTTGATATTGAATTTAAATATGAGTCAAAATAATCAAAACTAGTTACTTTTTCAAACGTTTCCAGTCAAGTTTAATCTAATACTGTGTTTGTTATAATATGAAATGATTTATTGCTTGTGTTTGTTGAAAAATACACAAGAAGAGGAACTTAATTCGCAATGACAATGTTGGGGGAATTTCGTCTTTCTCTATTAGCTATTTAAACCATGTTCTTCTTGAATCCAAAATAAATCCAGAAAGAATTTTGGCACTGAACTGTCACCAATTAATCTCAGAGTAGCTGATAGCTAGCTTGAGTTTCATCTGACCACATTAAAATAATGTAACAGTATCACATCTTGGGTGAGAAAGCATACATAATTTATGGCCAACTTTCCATTAGAAAACGGGCAATCATGGCTACACTGAGAGCATCCTATCACAGGATTTTGGACAGAATTGAGCATCTGCTGCCCGCCAAACTGAGACCTCTGTACATCACCTGGCAGGTAATGTATAATAAATCATTCATGTGAGCTGGGTGGGTTTTTGATTGGGATGTGTCAGCTGCTGTACATAATGGAAGTTATAAGGATGCACAAACAAATACAAAAACAGGTCTGTCGCCAAAAAATCAGACTTTTGCAGTGTGCTTACTGCAAATGTAGCAAGGATAACAACAGGTGACTTCTTCAGTCCATTTAAAATTCTCTTATTTGATCAGTTATGTTGTAGATGAGAGCATCAATTTGATTGGACAAAGCAGATGAACACTGGCGACTGATATTTGCCAACAGGGTTGATGTTGGCAGATACCAGTGTTAAATCGACATTAATCCTTATTTTATACACATAATCATACACAGTTTCTCTTTTAAGGATACTGACAAATTCACTTGGTATTATTAAAACTGGCTCCACATAAGAAAGATACACACAAAAATAATTAGGATCTTACTTATCTACAGCTTTTGTGATTTATGATTGATTGTAACTCATAAATATTGCTCAGTTGCATGAGTACAGCTCCTCTGCTGTGCTTTTGGGTTGGCATATTCCTGCCAACCAAAAGAGGAACGTTTTAAATGCACTCTGCCGTAATAAGATGCATCACATTTAGCTCTGCAGACAGTTCCCCTGCTGTGCACCATCCATGCCAAGATCTGTTCCCTGTGAATGAGGACATAAACGTGATATTTTTTTACCCTTGTTACTACACAGAGAGCTGCCAGCACTATAAAGGATTAAAGTTACACATAACATTTAATCCCATCTATGTAGTGCTTTAGCTCTGGACGAATGTGAGGATGCTACTGAATCAAACACACTCAGGTGGTGTTTGCTGCTGATTTCCCACTGACTTTGCAGAAGGACTAACTCAGCTGCTCTGTTATTGAGCACACAGTGTCATGGCTTGGAGCTCAGTCATGTTGGGTCTAGCTGTCAGCAGTAGGCACAGCCTGGAGTGGACTTACCTGGCAGAGACAATGTCAAAATACTACATGTTTTCCTCTGTCGTTACCAGTTAGCATTTAAGAGGCTTGTTTGTTCTTACCTAAGTAGTTGGTCCTGATGGTGTTAGGCTCGTTGTATCCAATTAAGCGTTTATTTACATCCCAAACCAGGTTTCCAGAGCAGGACATTGTGACCAAATGTGAGATTTAATTAACAATAACATTGAAACCAAGCTAACCCTTTCCCCGTTTGATGTCGCCTTTTATTTACCGTCGCTCCTGTTTTAACAAACACATCAAATCCCCGTGTGTCGGGACGGGCGGTGCTATCGTTAGCTAGCTGCGACACTCAATGGTTTCATTGCTGGAGGTAAAGACCCGCTGATGTCTTGTGTCTGCTGTCCACCCGAGTTTACATTCCCCGTATTGCTGCTCTCTTCGCTGCTAACTAACTGCCCGTCCTGCTAGCATAGCCTGGTTTATTATTCCTTTTAGCGGACAGCAGACAGCTGTGTCCAAACAACGCGATAAACAACGTGATTTTGCGAGGCGATAAGGGGCGCTCGTTTGTAGAACCCTAGCAGCCGCAGGGGCGGAGTGTATCCACGACGGTATGAAAAAACGAATGCATGATTTGAATGATATATGATATTAACATAAAATATGAATTTGAATTGTTTCCTTTTATGAATTATGTATGATAATAATAATAACAATAATAATAATGACAGAAAAACATGTATAGTTTATGGTCTACACATTAAACTTCTGAATTTAAAATTATTGAGGGGAAAATAGAGACATATTAATAATAATTATTATTATTGTTATCATTATTATTTATTATTATTATTATTATTATTATTATTATAAACATTCTTGACATTATTTGACTCAATAAGCTTATTTGCGTTGCAGCACTTTACAAACTTCTAATAAAAAAGTCAGTAATTAAAACATGTATACATTATCTTGATCAAACTTAAATATCATTGTGGAAAACTGTATCGTTATTTCTATTATTATTATTACGCTTATTAACATATTATTATCATTATGATTATTATCAGTGTTGTTGTTGTTACTGTCATTTGAAGGGAAACATATATCAATAATAAATCATAAATATATATTACAATATTATATCAAATATTATTATATAATAATATCTTAAATTATGTTTCAGGTATTGTATAGAATGTTTCAGTTATGAATTAGCACAACCACTACTTTGGCACTTCTTACACGTTTTACATGCTAAAAAAACTCTTTCAATTGAAGTTGAATTGAAAAAACATTGCAGGTACCGGTATTACATTTAAGATCGGCATACAAAACTAATTA
Source organism: Cheilinus undulatus (assembly GCF_018320785.1). Lineage (NCBI taxonomy): Eukaryota > Metazoa > Chordata > Actinopteri > Labriformes > Labridae > Cheilinus > Cheilinus undulatus. The sequence continues at coordinate 37,209,621 of NC_054879.1, read as the reverse complement.
ATTACCTATTTTTTGTGTTCTGCTCAATTTAGCAACTTCATTTTGAAAAGACGTTTACAATGAACAATGCAACGCTTGGTCTCCGCCCAGTTTAAATACGCCGGGTAGTAAAAGTGAATAATTGTATCTTAACCAATCATATCAAGCTTATGTTGAGACTGGCCAATAATCACAGAGGACACATTTAACCCCGCCCCTCATGTGGTAGGTTGCATTGTACCGAAAGTCACCTCGTCGTATCGGTCAGACTGAAGCTACAGAGGCTAGCTGGGCTAGCATGGTCATATTTGTGCCGGAGGAAGGTCGACAGTAGGACGGCAGCATCCTCTCCTATCGCATTTACTCACTGTGTTTATTTATCCGACAGCAGCGCTCACGTTATTGAAGCTTTAAAATTCTCTGGCTTTAAGAAAGGCCCTCGGCTAGCTGAACATTTAGCGAGCTAGCTTCAGGTTCCGCTAGGTGTCTTATTTTCAGAAAATTGGCAATCATGGCTGCGCTGAGAGCGTCCTATCACAGGATTTTGGACAGAATCGAGCATCTGCTGCCCGCCAAACTGAGACCTCTGTACAACCACCCGGCAGGTAATGTACAATAAATCATTCATGTTCATGTTGGATGGGTGGGTTTTTGTTTGGGATGTGTCAGCTGCTGTACGTGGTGGAAGTTATGAAGATGCACAAACATGTACTAAAACAGCTCCTGTCTGTTCATACCGCCTGGTCTGAATGAAAGACATTGTTTTATTTGTGCAAGTGTTGCTGTTGGAGACCCTAATCTCCTGTGATCACACTGCTTAGCAGCTCAGACTGTGAAGAAAAGCTGTGTTTGTGGCAGAAAAAGTGTCTGTAGGTGAAGTGCATGGAGGAGTTTAAAGCTGCTATTTATAGAAGTTCAAAGGTATTGTTTTAGTTTGCATGCACTCCCCTTGCAGCATGATGGACAGGTTACCTTTGTATGTAAAATAAACAAGTTATAAAAACATAGACAATAGACAATGTGTGTGCAGTTATAATGGTGACAACACAACTAAATTATACATTATGCCTATACAGTTTAATTATCTCTCAAAATTCTTGTTAATTCTATGAGACACCAAAACACGTATTTGTCATATTAATGAATTAAAGCCATAGGTGATGTTTTGAACACCTTGCTCTCCCCCAAAGGTCCTAGATGTAATAACTTTACAAAGGAAAAGATCTTTTACAAATCCCATTTTTGAAGGCTTAAAAAGCAAATATTAATGTGTCTTAATCTGTTGGTATTATGTTGGATATTGCAGTAACCTCTGCTTCTACTTTTTCCTAAGCAATTCTGCAATAAACCCTACCTTCATGGAGGTGTATTTTGGCAGCCCAGAGAAAGAGGGCAGACTATATAAAGTAGAAACATCCCTCCTGTGTAATCCACATCAAAAGCAAGGTGGATTTATTGAAACATATTCCTAGACAAGAGTATCTTATAAATTAAGTACACCATGTACACATGGAGATCTCTTTGACACTGATATTAACTCAGGGGGACTGAGATTAGGGAGTCTTTAGCGTCACAGGGGGAAGTCTGATCTGATGTTTTGTCTGTGTCGAGAACTGAAGCTCTTATTGTCAAGGGCGACTTTTCTGACCAGGTATGAAGGGGGCGGCAACAAAAAGCCAACTCCCTCAACAATGATTCGCAGTGACAGAAGTCCCACTTTTAGTTTAGCCTGCAGCATGGGGCGGGAATGTGAGCGGAGCTGTTTCCAAATCAGCTGCTTTTTTATAGTTTTGACCTGCACATTTTTCTTCTCTTTGCACAAGAGTTAGTGAGACTCTGGCTTGTGTGTCTGGTTTTAAATCTTATCTTTTTACTCACTAGATAAGCCTGGTCAGAAGATTAACTGTCTCTGACAGAAAACTTAGACTAAGACAAAACATGACATATCCATAACACTTTTTATCTGTCAAAAGGAGACTCTGTTCAAGGGCAGTGCCTGTTTATTGATGATCAGTGGTGTGAGCATGTTCTGTCATTGCTCTTTAGCATTTCTATCATTAATTTTGTTATAATAACAATAATGATAATAATTTATACATTTTTTTCTGTAAGCACCATGCACAATTTTAAACAGAGATGTTGTACCGGATCATATTTCCATCCACTGGTCCCCCATGGGTTCACTGCAAAAAAACAGAAATCAAAAAATTATTCAAATAGCACAGAATAAGCTAGATACAACACACACATCACACCACAAAGTAACAGAGAGCAGTAAATCTCAAACCGGAAGTGCCAGAACTAGAGCATACAGAGCTACTAAAGGTCTCTAGTCTGCTTGCAGTACATTTGGACCCACTGAGACATCATTGTAACCTGTTACTAAGTTACTTTAGCTCTTCTGTGTGGAGGTGGGTTTCATCTTTACCAGAATTAGAGAATTCCAGCAGATGGATGAGATCCCTTTGAGAGACAACTCTGAAACACAGTGATATGTTTGAAACTGTTGAAGCAAATGTGCCTAATTTAATGTTGCCCTTTCTTCTTCTTCTGTTTGTTTTCAGGTCCAAAGACAGTTTTCTTCTGGGCCCCCATGTTTAAATGGGTAAGTAGATGTTCAAACAGTTCAACATATTGGGAAAATTTACAAAAAAGATACATTTGGATAAAAGTTGTACAAAAATAGTGCAATCTTTGTTATTACAATGAACAAAAGCATTGAAATGAGCCTAAAATAATTTAAAAAAAAACCTGCAAATATTTAGAGAAATTCTGCAAAAGCTGCAAATGCAAAAGACAGGGCCTTGTTAACATTGCTTAGATTGTACAGATAGCAAAAATAAATTGGTAAATGGTTTTGCAGTTGAGACAACATGCCTGCATTTTAATTAAATTTTTAAAAATTAAAATCAAGAAATTGCCCCATGTTGGCTGCCTGGGGTTTATAATTGTTTAAAAGTAAAAAAAAAAAGGTAATAGACGTTGTTAGATTTTAACTAGAATTGTATCAAAGCTTTAGCAAATTAGCATGTGAAAAACCTTGTGTGCTGAACCCACAGTGCATTCAGAGAGTATTCAAACCCCTTTTCACTTTTTTCAGTGTTGTTATGTTGCAGCCTAATGCTACAAATGAAAAAAATCCTTTTTATTTTCACAGTAGATGTATATTAGTAAGTAAAGCACGGTCCCTTCTTCCCCTCTACAGGGTCTGGTTATTGCTGGCTTGGCTGACATGACCCGACCAGCAGATAAACTCAGTACCTCTCAGTCTGCAGTGCTGACAGCCACAGGTGAGATTTTATTATAAGCTTAATAGGGTAGACCTGATCAGGGAAAAGCTTTTAATTTACAACATTCATTTAATAATTGTGAAGTAAGAGAGCTGGGGAAATGTAACTAGTTCCAAAATGTTGTGGCTGATTTGATATGTTGATATCTCTATGTTGATAATTCTTCATTTCAGTCTGTGTGTGTGGCATATTTAAGAAAATGGTGTGTAAATTGTGTTTCCATTTAGGGACGAGTAAAATATCTCTTATTTTTATTCATCACTGTCTTTTTTCTTCTCAGTGTTTTTCTTTATATTAGATCAGAATTAGGTAAATGTTGTAATAGCTCCTGCAGCTGTTTTTTTTTTTTTTTTAGTAAAAATGACAATTTCTGAATGTGAATCCTCTAAGAAATGTATAAATTACCTCTGTCTTAAGCTTTGATGTCATATTCAGAGTAACAGGTTCTTTATCCGGCTCTGTTGAGAGACGGTTGAACTAATCTGTGCTAAAGGTTGCCTCATGTTTCAGCTTTTGCCGTACGTGTCTTCAAATCTAATCTGTCTCTTTTTCCAAAACATAGACTCTGTTCTTCATGATCAACAGTTTGTTTACCATCACTGTACAATAACCTTCACTCACTCTGCTGTCCTTCCACTCCAGGTCTGATCTGGTCCAGATACTCGTTGGTTATTATCCCAAAGAACTGGAACCTGTTTTGTGTCAACTTCTTTGTGGGCAGCGCAGGAGCCTCACAGCTCTATAGGATCTGGAGGTTTGTGATTAATCTACTAAAATTCCAGCCATTAACTAATGAATCCCATCACTCAGTATCTCTGAGTGATCAATTATGATACAGAATAAAAGATAAGAGCACAAGATGTCCCTGATAAATCTAAATTTCTTTTTTACTGCTGATAAGCAGGTAATGTTTAACTCAGCACACTACAGCTCATACAGTAAAAGTGGTGGTGAATGTGTAACGTACAGTAGTTTGTCTGTGTGCTTTGTTTTTAATGTCAATGACTGATGGAGGTGAAAAACCTTTGACAAAAAGAGTAAAAGTCACTGACTGACTCTGAGACACTGAGAGGAAAACTTTGTCACATGGGCGATAAACAAACTAACCAGCTGTTAGTAAATGAATGAGTGAGATTGATCCATGGCTAATCAAATAGTAAACGCTGGTGTCGGAAAACTGTATTTAAGAGGCAAAACCCAACTGTTGGCACTGAGGGAAACACAAATTGGTCAATCTCAAGTGAAACAGAATAGGTTTTAGTGACAAAATAACACTTCATAAATTCAACTCTTGTTAATTAGGTTAATAAAGTATACAAGATTTCTGCATGTAAATATGAAAATTAAAGTGCTTTGCGAGTTTCATTTTTACCTAAACCTGTTTCCAGCAATTTTCAGATTAAGCAAGTGTTACTTTGGTTGAAATTACAGATTTCTCCTTATTCGAATAAAGACAACAACTCCCAGAAGCCCTTGCAGCTGTAGCATCACGATGCTACAGCTGCTGATTTGCTGAAGTTGAAGAAGTTGCATTCTAATATCTTTTCTGTCTGCAATATGTAAAATGGTATGAAAAAAAACACAAAGTTGTTCAAAATAAATGCAATCTGTCTGTATGGGCTTGGAATATGGGCTATTAATCCCTTACAGCCTGTTGTATCATATTTGATACATACTTTTGTGATACCACTATCTAATCAATATGATCATAAATTACTAAAAAAAACTTGTGAATTCAATCTGATAAATGATAAAAATTCCCTCAAGTGGATTATCAGTCACCAAAACACCTAATGTATCAAATGAGATACAAAAAATATATATGTTAAATTTAATGGAAATTTTGATTTTTTGGGATTTCAGTAGAAAGTGAAATAAACATTTCAGTTCCAAAAAATTTGAATTTTCTGGCTATAATTTGTGTTTTCAGTTTTTAATGGGTTAAATATACATTTTACAATCATAATTTAAATATTTTAGAATTTAAGTCTATTGTTAAGTACAAGAATATTTATACTTGAGTACAATTAGTTACTCTGGTTAAATCTGGTTAAATGTTTTTATAGCTTTTTTTAAACTGTGATTAGTTGAAAAAAGACTCATTTTCACATGTATTTGTATAGTTAATTTTCTTATTTTTTCTTCTCTAACAGGTACCAACAGGATCAGAAGGCTCAGGCAAAAGCGGCTGCAGACTCCTGAGAGCTTTCTTTATGCCAACGCTCCACTCCCAGCAGTGGACTAAAAGGGAGACTTCACTTCGGGCACAAAGCTGCCCCTTCTCGTCATCTCCACATCATCCCATGCTGTCTCCATAACATCCATGCCATAACCATAATTCTACCACATTAAGCCTGTCGTCCCTGTTGGAAATGTGCACTTTTCCTTAAGTTTCTAATTTCCTCAGGGCGTTTCAAAAAGAAAAGAGGACATTTTTTTTCAACTGTAGTCAACACACAGTCAAGAATGGAGGTCATCGACGCACAAGTACATCTTGTTTAACAAGCTGTATGATTGTACATTCTTTAATTTAACTTCATGCTTTATATATCGTGCACTAGCTGGGAAGTTTTTTTGCTTTTCCATCATCATATTTTCAGGTGTAGCGATCAATACCTCATGCAATAATTTCCCAAAAACATGAATAAATGTAACTCTTGGATTTGTGTTGAACATAGTTTAAGGAATGTTTCCAAATGAGATCTAACAAGGACATTTATATTTTAATTTTCTTATTTATAATTAGGTATCAGTCACTCTTATCTGTACCTCATTGATGATTAAATCATTATTGATTACCATGTAATGATTCCTTCCATCCTCATGGCTTTAATTCTTTTTAACTTGTGTGAGTGGAAATCATAATTTATGACTCTTGATTTAAAAAAAATCTCATGTAGTGAAAAACTGTATGGAAATATTCTTTTTCTGGCTCTTATCAGGTACTCTTACTCAGATATCACTTATTAAACGTGTGCAGTATTTTATTGATTGTTACACTGACAGTCACATGCTTACACTTCTTTATCATCAACCTTTCGCCTCTGTGTTTCTAGAAAAGTGTCTTATATATTTCCTTTGTATTAGATACTGACTTACTCCCATTATATTTCACCATACTCCCCCAACTGTTTTAGCAATAATTAGTGTCATCACTTTCAATGTTCCCTGATCTGCTGACTGTTTTGAACAAATGGCACTTTGAAGGTTCATCATTATGGCTCTGTGGCTCTGTAATGGATATGTTAAACTAATAAATCCTGTTTGACACCTACAGCTGCTTTAAAGAATGAACATCTCGTACTTTGCAGATACAAATTGACCACAGCTAAAGATGTTAAATCCTTAAAAGACCCTGTTAAGTGAAATCCAAAATTTTGTCTTAACACACTAGATATGTTGGAATATGGTTGCTGTAAACATGTGAAAACACTGAGATCTACATATCACTGAATTTTGGATTTAGACTGTTAGAAAGTTTTTCACTTATTTCCTGGCGGGGTTTAATTTGGGCGGGGCAAATATGTGGGTTTGTGATGTCATTTTGAGGTAAATTTGCCAAATCTATAAGCCACAGTGGCCTATGGATGATTTAAAGCAGCTGCGGTCTGATCGTAAGGTCAACATAGGGTCAAGGGGCAGGCTAGTAGTGACAGCTTTCCTCCATTCAGATGGTGACATTTTTTTCTTTTTAAATGAGAGGATTGTATTTTTCCTGAGTTGGCGTGGCTTCGGCTCATTTACCAAACACACCCACACCATCCTGGAGCTGATTTTACTGCCTCATTTTTCATGATTCTGAAGCTAGATTTTCTAAACTTGGAGATGTTTTATTTGACTGAAACTTGACCTGGGGGTTCATAACACAGGGACCTATCATACAACAAACCTAAATCCAGATTTATTTTCACTTTACAGGGTCTTTAACAGGAAGTGAAAAAAGGACTTTTAAACTTCTAGTGGTCTCATTTTATAAAATCTCTTTTCATTCTTCTTATTTTATCAGTGCAACTAAATCACTGTAGCTTTCATTTAAATGAAAAGAAAAATCCCTCACTACTTAGAAAAAAATCTTTCAGTTTTCTCATAATCTTTCGTGGTACCACTCTTTTCAGATCAAGTACAAGTACTCATATTTGGGTGCTCACCGATACAGAGCACAAACATGAATGCTGAATATGTTTACAGTTCAAATTATTTTGGAAGTACCTTTCTTTTCACCAGATGTTCCCCACCCCTCCTTCTGACAGTAATGCATAGACAGAGTCTACTCTGCTCAGTTCTCATTCATCATCACCAAACTCAGTGGTGTTAAAGACAAGCTCCTCATTTTGGAAGCATACTTGCATACATATAGACAAAATATGCTCTCACATTCATTTGTATACATGTGGAACCTAGTCAATATTCATATAATTAGTTTTCAATACTTTATTCATAGGTTTTATGCTATATGCAGAGTTATAATTTTCTTACAGTTTGCTGCCTCTTTTGTAACTCCCAAGGATCAACTGGTATTGATTTTTCAGGGTTGGTACTGATAATGATTGTAAGTAGTTCAAGAGGCCGATAGCTGATATTTGGAACAGTTCTGTGTAATGTAAAAATGAACCATTAGCAAGTTTCAGTCATGTCAGCGTTAGATTAACAACCTGATAGGATTTAAACCTATAAATGAAAAATTTGTCTATTACTAAATATACAGAAAGCTATAAAATGTTCAGAAAACTCTTAGCAGCTCAAAACATTCCCTGAAAATAGGTAAACCAAATATCCAACATAATCTTAAAGTAGTCCATATTCACAAAGAATATGGCTATTACATCCTATTGTATGGCATCTAGCCAATCAGATAGTGTTGTGGGTGGGACATCAGAGGAGACTGTGGAGGGAAAAGAGAGCCAGAGGAGAAGACCCAACACACTGTGGAGCCACTTTTGATTTCATTACATTTTTACAAATCATTAAAGCAAAATGTTGATACAGATAATCAGCCAAATATCAAATCTCTTTAACCAGGCTGATAATCTGTTGACCCCGATATAACACCATGACAGAGATAGGTTGGCAGGTTTGATGTTGTTGCTACCAGATTTCATCACTCATGAGATTATCTGGAGGTGTCTTAGAGATTACACTCTTGAAACGTCACGGGCATGTTCCTGCTAGGAACCTGCTTACCATTCAAAGGTTCCCAATTGGTCAGTATGGGCTCAAAGGTAGCCTCACTGTGTGCTTTGTCTACAGTAACATCTCTGACAAACTGCAGACAAACTTTGCCTACCTACTCAGATAATGAAGGCTAACATCATGCTGAAAATGATGTCAGGTACAGTATCTGTGTTTTATGAGTAATTAGGCTTGGTATCCGATATCAAAGGGGACATATTATGTGAAAATCACTTTTTCAGGCTTTTCTAACACAAATATGTGTCCCTGGTCTGTCCACAACCCTCTCAGGTACCAGATAAATCCTTTCCCTCTGCCCCTCTCTTTCTCCACCTTTCTTAAAAACGTGTGCTAAAACAAGCCGTTCTCAGATTTTAAATCTAGTGACCTCACCAGGGGCCTAAGCACCTGCCCCCAGGTTTGGTTGGCCCGCCCCCACTTGGAGGAACATTCTGGCTTCCTCTACTTATCATCTGAACTACCAGCTGAGATGCTGGATAGCTCAGTGGGTTACCCTACTGACTATAGTCTGGAAGATTTATGGTTTGAATCCCAGTCTAAACTTTGGAAAAAAAACAGTGTCTGTAATATTACAAGTGCAGCATCCATTTCCTGAGAGGGGTGTGGTCAGGGGTGGAGTCAGACAGCTAATTACCATTCAAAGCCACAGACAGAAACGGCTCATTCTGAGAAGGGCTGAAACAGAGGGGGTTTTTAGACATGCAAAAATCCAATATTGGAGTGTTTTTTCAGCAACAAACTTCACAGGCATGTTTTGGGGACCTTTAAGAACAATATAAACTTATCTTAAAAGGGTGAAATATGTCCTCTTTAATATCAGGACATCCTTAATCTTTTTAAAGAAAAATATATTTTCAGATAGTTGATGGAAAGTTATGGATTAGAAGTGTTATCCCTGCTAGTACGTACCTGTTGGTTGGAGCAGTGATGGATCAGTTGCTGTCAGTAGTTTTCTCCTGCTGCCACATGTTGAAGCGTCCCTCAGCATGTGCTTTGAGTTTTCAGGAGACTAGAAAATAACTTTACATTCCAAGCTTGCTTGTTTAATAAGCCAAAGATTTCTATGCCTAATTAAGTACCTCAAGTGCAGCAATGGGAGAAATGTAATTATTAGAATAGAATAAGCAAAGTCACAGTTTGAGAATACAACATAGCATTCAGAATAGTTTGGTTTTATTTGCAAGTATCATAGGTTGAAGTACTCATTTTGCAGTGGATTTGTCCCCTCTGATGTTTTTTGATTTTGTTGATTAAACCACTGCACTTACATTTAGGTTGCATTTCAGTGTACTTTTAAATGTCCTAATTTTAAATAACTGCTGCTTGGTAGTTCAGTCGATACCTCTGACTCTTTAAAAAGCCCCATACCAGTATTGTGAGAGCCATGGTTCCAAAAAGTCAGCTTTCTATGAAAAGTAGTCAATATGTCAATAAATTTGCAGGACAGTCCAGTTTTGCCAGTTTTTAGTTTGTTTGTTTTGTTTGTTTGGGGGGGGGTCAAGTAGAACAGGGACAATTAAATTCTAGATTTTTTTTTTTTTTAACAATGTCTGTATGTGTGTTTTTTAGGACAATGGACACATGAAAAATAAACAGTGAAATGTGTAAGATGTAAGATGTTGACATTTGGATTAGTCTTCTAGTAGGAAAAAAATAAATGCAGCATAAAATATAACCATTAAGTGAGTACAAGTGCGTTCAATTTTTCACATTTAATTCTCTGTGCAAGTTGAATATTATTTCCCTGGTCTCTTTTGAGATATTAAGGTCACAGCTGGTGCAGGAGGCTTTGATCAGCTTAATTTGAGCCTCTGGCAACAAAACAGATGTGAGCAACTGTTGATAGTTCAAACACAGTAAAGTTCTTTGATAAGGAGTAAGGTTGCAATAGTTGTGGATTTTCCAATAGCTTTTATTTTCATTTTAGTTTTTATTGCTTGTTAGGTAAGCTTAGTGTTTCAGTTTAGTTTTTATTAGTTGTATCAGTATATGAGATATGGTTTAGGGGGAAGCTTAAACGCCCGGAAAAGGTGAACATCTTAATTTAAAACATCAAAATGGAATACTTTTCCTCCATGTTTTTATTCCAGTTTTATATTTGAATAGAAATCAGGACCGACAACTACCAATGTGTGAAGTTTTCTTCCATCAATTTAGGCAATGTTACACACCATAGGCTTGGGTGCACTTCAGGCAGTATGCTAGTCAGACAAAATAAATCTAAGGGTATTTTGTCCCCAGTTCTGTTTTATTTGGGGGGGGGGGGGTAAAGCCTCTTTTTTTTAGTTCCAGTTAACCAAAATTGTTACAATGTAGTTTATTTTGTTAGTTTTGGTTAACTATAGTAACACTGGTTGGCAATGTGAAATATCCTGAGACTTTGACTCCCCCTGCGGCTCAAGTTTACACTACACAGAAACAGGTCCCATTTTTCAAATATCCACATGTTTGCGTCCTCAAACAGTTTTGGACCTCTGTGTAGACACTTCTCCATTTTTCAACTATGCTCAGTTTTTCATTATCTAGCTGGAGTTTAAAATCAAAGCTCTGGCCTGACATTTACAGATCTATGTGACTGTTTGTAAAATTGGTTATTGTGCTATATTACACAAATACTTTATTATAAAGGTTTCCATGTAGTTCCACTCCAATGTTGCAGTCTGTCAGAGAGATTAAGGCATTTCACATGTATTCATGAGCCTTTCATGTTTTTCTTCTCTTGTACACAAATAAAATCCCAAGTTATGGTAAGCCACAAAATTTTATTCACAACCATAAACAAGGGTCAGATTTAGCGTTTTCCACCGACGCGGGGTGCGCTGACTTTCATGGGCTTGGCGATCTTGGGTTTCTGTGCAGTCTTGGCAGCAGACTGCAAAAGGAAAGACACCGAAATACAATTTTACAAACCATTATGCAATATCAGTTTACAGTCAAGCTCTTTAAAAACCAAACTCAACATCACAACCCCACTGGGTTTAAAGTTCAGTTTCTTCTGTGTTTAAGGTGCAGTATTTGGCTTTCAGAATGGCATATAAAACTCAATATACAGAAATATAAACATGGAAACCAAATCCTACAAATGCAAGAAAAGTTTAACTTTTGCACAAACGGATCTTACCTTTGCACTTGGAGCAGCGGGCTTCTTGGCTGCCTGCTTCGCCTTCTTGGCCTCCTTGGCAGCTCTGACAGAATAAAGAAACACAATCAGCCAAGCTAAACAATGAGGAGTAAAGTATAACCCATGTGTAATCCTTGAGTCTTATATTGTAAAATTAAAACAAATATTTAAAATCTATGAATAAATTAACCAGTGATACATCTCTTGCCTATGCTGAAAATAAAATGCCTTGTAAATCAAGTGACATCTTCCTAACAGCACAGTTTCATATATATATATATATATATATATATATATATATATATATATATATATATATATATATATATATATATATATATGAAACTCTATTTCTTTTCTTTTCTCTAAACCATGAGGCTCCTTGGATAATTCTTAACTGTATTCTGATTTGTAGATATGTCTGCTCCATTCACATAAAACATAAAATGAGAAGACAAAGCAGAACACAAATGTGACGATTTACTAGGCCAGCTCTGGTCCTCTGACACTGACATGAATAAATTTAAGACTATTTTCCAGATACAAGTACATGATAGCTCTTCTACAGGTTCATAACCATTTACTTGCTCTGGTTTAACAGCATTAGAAATCTGTATCTGGAAAAGTTTTTAACAAGTCACAAGCTGAAAGAACAATTTATGAGCTCACCTGATGGCCTGCTCCCTCTGGGCCTTGCGGACCTCGGGCTTCTGGTTCCTCTTGGCCATGATCTCAGCCAGGGAGGCCCCAGTGATGGCCCTCTGGAACTTGACTGCACGGCGGGTACGCTTCTTTGTCACCTCTTCCTGTTAAGACAACACACAGACCACATCTGAGTTTAACAGAAGTAAAAATACCGCAATGCAGTCAAATCATCAACACATTTATACCAGCCTAACCCCAATTTTCTGATGGATGGGGGTGGGGGGTCGAGGTGCTAACATTATAATGATTTCAGTTCAAGTAAAAAATAATTACGGTATCTACACCTACAATAGTCATGAACTTCAAGTTAAAAGCTTTTGAGAACCTTTTTTAGACCTAGATGATCTAACAAGCCAAAATTAACATCATATCCCCAAAGCATCTTTAAACAACGCAATAGGGATGCACAATATAATCCGCATTTTGGCATCAGAAAATATTGTCTTAAAAGTGAATTATCCATATCAACAGATATTTAAATTTCTGCTTAAATTTACAAGTGATAAATCAGTTGTTAAGATCAGCTTACATCAGCTGTAAATACTGACTATATGCAGAAATAACTTTGCGGAGTTTTAGGCTGGACGAACAGACCTATCCCAGCTCAAGTCTTTTTTTTTTTGTTCATTTCTGTTCCTTAAACTTCCTTAAAAAGTGTACTTAAAGGACTAAATTTTGTCTCTTTGTTCATACTTAAACTTTTAAAATGTGTTTTAAGTCTTTAACGGCATTTATACATCATGTCAGCAAAAATTAACTTGTAAATATCAGCAAAAATCCAATATTGTGCACCCCTACAAGTAAATACATTGGTGGGTGGGTGCAGAATAATTACATGGAATATCCCCACCAAGTTTGTATGTTACTTCTGACACTTGAAATCTAAGGAGTGATTTATTGTTAAATTAGGGAAAAAAAGGCTAGTACTGTAATATAAGTCATTAAGCAGGCATTAAAAGTAACAGTGAATGCGCCACTAGCTTCAACTTATCTCACTAAGCAACAACTTTGTCAAGAGCTTGTATTTATGATCTATGTAGTAAATATCACCTTCAGTTTTAGCTGTTTAAATGGTTTACAGTGTTAAAATTTGAACTAACTTCAACTTCATGTTGTTTTTGCAGGTATTTACAACAGTGGGCTGAAATAGATTCAGACCTGAAATGAACTTGTTTTACACTGTAGGAGAGTTTGGAGGCTGGCTAATGGTGAGATGTCAATAAAAGACGTCAAGAGCCAGTACTATGATCTCCAGTTATTCTATGGCTGCAGGTGTGGGGTGAGCACTGCAGCTAAGACTGCAAAACGCAGACCAGCAACAACACGTAACACAGACCAACACTGTGCACTCCATTCACCCACAGCCAAATATTAAGTGTACCTTAAGGTAGAAATTATCAGCATGGTATTAGTAGGTATTGGCTTAAAAACTGAATTATCGCCAGATTAACATTTCTGCCAACATTTAAAATCTGTATTTTGACCGTAAAAACCTGCATATCAGACGTTAATGTTGGTCGTATGAACAAAAATTCAGTAGACTTTTAGGCTGGACCAATAGTAATACATCAGTTCATGTTTCTCTTCATAATCATTCCTTAAAAATAAAGTCTGTTTGAAGGACTGAAGTTGTTTGTTTATTCATCTTCAAACTTCAAATTCTATGTTTTAAGGACTGTGTTTTAGGTCTGAACAATGGTTGATTATCTGTATGTTGACTAAAATTGATTTTTAATATTGGCATATCTGCAAAAATCCAATATCATGCATTTCTACCAGAGAGTAAACTTTCTTATTCTTAACATAGACGAAGGCCATAAAATACAGTTTGTGTGCCAAAATTACTAAACTGCAAAAAGGTCAGGAATATCTACATGACACAGGAACTTCTGGACCAATGGCTCTTATTTAAAAAGATGATGACTACATTTAACAGAAGCTGATGAAAAAGTAAAGCAGGCTACAGAAACAGCAGCTATTTGTGCTGCTTTGTCTCCGTTTTAGTTTATAGGGACACAACAATGTTACTAAAAACAGCTTGTTAACTTACAGACTGGCCCTTCTTGTGCTTGCGCCTGTACAGCACGGTCCAGTTGATCTGTCTGGGGTTTCTCTTGGCCAGGAAGGCAGACTCACACTTGGCGTTCAAAAACTGGAACACCTTATGAAGAGGAGAAAAACAAACTTTAAGCCCAAAGTTGCTCTGCATTTAGTACTTCTATAATGGTGTATTAAAATATATCCCTTACAATTCTTGTCATTCTGTATACAGTCAAAGAAATGATTTCAGACACTAATGGATATTCAACACCCAGAGGTGGTGTTTGTATTAGAAAAGATCCATAGAGCTATATGAGCTTCATGCTCCGTGTTTGACGTTTATAAAGCACAGTGCTGGAAAAAATGTTAACTATACACTCAAATAAAGTACACTAATGGGACTTTTACATGGAGACTAGCTTTGTAAACAGATACGTTGAGAGTGGGGAAACATTTGACTATTTAAGACAATATTATAAAGCTTTCCAAAAGTTGCAAGTTGAGTACAGCCAGGGTACAATAGTGTCACAAAGACACTGTAAACACAAGGAACTTTCTTGTTTAATTGCCACAGTGGGGTGCTAACAGTTAATGCTAGCAGCTAGCACTGACAGGTTTTTTAGGTGACAATTGAACTAGCTGGGCCAATTTAAGAGTGAAATAGACCATACAAGCGACGTGTGATATAAACGACAACTAAAAAGCTTAAAACAGGCAATGTTCATGATATCCTGTGAAGCAAAGGGCTCAAACCGGTCTCTAATGATATAATACCTTTCCGTCTATCCTGGCGTATCGGCGGCCATGGCCGGGGTATATTTTATACCCACTGAAACTGCACAACTCGACCCTGAAAACGAAAAATACAAGGCATTACTAAAAGAAAGGAATACTTAAACACTAATGGATTAGATAACATCGTTACAGTGTTTATTAATATGTTTAGATGGTATTTGATATTATTCTGTACACTCACTTCATGATGGCTACGAGAGGGCACAAAACCGGAAAGAAAGATGGCGGAAGCGGAAACTGAAATGAAACACAACGGATCGTTTTTTATACGTTTTTCAATAGTAAATATTTTTCTTTTTCTTGTAATTATCTTTTATGCTCTACGAATACAAGTTATTTAAAATAAAAATTCTGCCGTAAAATGCATGAATTAAATCAATGTTTTGACCAATCATTACAAGAATGACGTTGGAATCTTGGCGGTTGCCTAGCAAACATACTAGAAAACTGAAAAGTGTTGCTCACTGGCTTAATTTTATGATGATACAGGCGTGAGGCAAACACATGAGGACTTTAAAGAAACTATTTAGCACCCCTAGAGGTTTAAACCTTATAACTGTCATCCTTCTTTACTCCTCTTACACGAACCGGTCAATAAACAGTCAACAAAGTGAGTTGTAGTTTTTCTACTCCTGTGGATGTTATAACGTAAACGGCGAATCTGACTGTTCGAACTACATTTCCCAGAAACTTCTCGGTTCAGCCGTTTGACAAGCGACCGACGCTCCATCTCTTTCACACTATAACCTGCAGCTAACAGAGTTGGAGCTAACATTCTGTGTAGCCGACAGGATGGGTGTATCAGATTTACTGTCTGATCAAAATGCAGGTACGTAGCTCAGCTGTTGTGATGGTCGCGTGGTTATAGACGGTGATTGGTTTTTTGCTGTGGGGGTGTGTTCATTACTAGTTTAGTGTTAGCTAACTTAGCATGCATCATCTCAGAGTGCTGCCGTTAGCTTACATTATTAACATCAAGAGTGTCACAGGAGTCAGGTCTAAAACTCCTCTAGGGTCAGTCTTTCAGATTGTTCCACAAACTGTTTTTCTGTCAGTACTACCCCTGATATGTTGGGCATATTGCGTGCCATTGGAGCTAATAGTGTTAGCAGTAATGACCTGTGAACAATTCAACCAGTGTGTATCTTAAGCCAGTGAACACTGTTAGGAAAGAGTGATGCCTTATATGGCGAAGGCTGAGTTTTTTGTTAAGAATGCATTGCCGTATGAATATGAGAACTATGAAAGACGGATCAAACCAGATTTGTGCAGTAGATCCTTACATGTCCCAGATAGCTATAACGTCTTTTGTTGGATGTTACCATGGTGAGTCGAAAAATGTCAACTGTGAAGTTGTAGTGTGTTTCATCTCCACATGCTTTTACCTCCACAAGGTCCTGTGATGGATCTTTCAGCCCGGGGTATGCAAAAGCTGGATCCTAGTTTCATGTGCTCTGAGGACACTCATACCCTCATCCTTGACCGTAATCACATAATGAAACTGGACCATTTGGAGCGGAGCCCAGGCCTTAAGCAGGTAGTTAAACCGTTTGAAACCTTGTTGCTTGCATTTGCAGGCTTAAATCCCAGTCACTTACAATTGCTGAACATTTCCTTTAATTAATGCTTTCTTTTCTTGTCCTCTGTAGCTATCAGTTGCCAATAATCGTTTGGTGAGGATGATGGGTGTGTCACGGTTAACAGAGTTGAGAGTCCTCAATCTTCCTAACAACAGTATTGGTTACATTGAAGGGCTAAGGGATCTGCCACAATTGGAATGGCTCAATCTCTCTGGGAACAATATTAAGGTGACTTTCTAACAGCCTATGAACATGCTATACATCATGGATGGGCATAAATGCGATGGCACTGTTGTTTCATGTTTTATCGACTGTGCGTTTTTATTACAGGTCATTGAGCAACTCAACAACTGTGTTTCCCTTCAACATCTGGATTTGTCTGATAATAACATATCCACTATTGGTGACCTCACTAAACTGGTGGCATTAAAGGTGAGTGCTGGGGCCTCTGGGGTAAAGGTAATAAAGCTAAGAGACTATTAAGATAATGGATGTCTTTCATGAATTTTTGTTTCAACTTCCTATCAATTTTGCAGACACTCTTACTGCATGGAAACAGCATTACAACTCTCCGCACTGTTCCTGCTCACCTCCCTGCTCATTTATCCATCCTCTCCCTGGCAGAGAACGAAATTAGGGATCTCAATGAGGTAATCACCCTTACCTTTGCGTGTTAAAGTGACCCTGATCTCTATTTAAATGATACAAAGGCTCTTTATTGATTGACTGGCTTACTTCTGATGACTCCACAGGTGTCATACCTTGCACCTCTCCATGACTTGGAGCAGCTGTCCATTATGAGCAACCCTTGTATTATGTCAACTCCCTCATTGCCGGGATTTGACTATCGGCCTTATATCATGAGTTGGTGCTTGAGCCTCAAGGTCCTGGATGGCTATGTAGTATCACAGAAAGAAGGGTGAGTGTATTTCTAAGCTGTAAATATGAGTACTGAAAGCATAATACCATAACGGTTGATTCTCTTATGCATTGCCATTATTACAGTCTTAAAGCAGAGTGGCTCTACAGTCAAGGTAAAGGGCGATCATATCGACCTGGTCAGCATGTTCAGTTGGTTCAGTATCTAGCCACTGTTTGCCCACTGACATCATCACCAGCCCTTGAGACGGCAGAAGATGCCAAACTGGAGAAGATCCTCAGTAAGCAAAGGTATAACTATACATCAGGCAGCACTATGACATAACATAAAGTACAAAAAAACAGACTTTACTGGCAAGCATCAGATCTTAATAACTGAACTCAGGTTCAATGGACATTTTCATCCCCCAGGTTTCACCAGATGCAACTATTAGAGGAGACCACTGGCGGATGTCCGAGCCCTCCCCGCCCAACTCAGCTAGATGTGGAGAGGCAAAGTCCTTCACATGAAGGACCACAGGGGGGAGCAAGAGAGCTAAAGAGGATCAGTTCACCTGCACCAGCTGCTGCGCCATCAGTACGGGAAACAGGTATGATAGCTGCTTAGTCACTGTGTTTTCTGTTTAATTTCTTAAGCAAAAGTCTGTGTGCGGGGATTTCTTTTCATAGTCCTAACTGTTAAGCTTTTCTGCTTTTGTACAGAGCCAGTTGTGCAGTTTAACACTTGGGTTAGTTGTGATTCCTCCCATACATCAATGCCAGTCGTTCGCAGCCCAAGGCCTGGAGAGGAGCACATGTATTTAGAGGATGTGCTGACAGATGAGGACAAACTAAATGGCAGCATGCTTTCCTCAGAATCCACCTTTCTCCCCTTCACATCTGATCTGGACCCACAGACGACCCACTCTGACAGTGAGGATGAGACAGAGACATTTGAACTTGATTCCCTGGCTCCGAAGCGGCCAGCACAGCAGAAAAAGCACAACCTAAACAAGACACATCAGTCACCAGTGGACAAGCAAGAGAGAGGCTCTGAAAAAGAGGTTATATCTGGTGGGGCCACTACATCTGGAACACTTGCTCTGAGAATTAGCACACCACAAAATGATGTGGAAATTTCCTCTAATTTTGGTAGAGAGGAGACAAAAGAAGCCCCCAAGCTGGAAGAAGTTAACATATGTGCAAGTAAGTCAGCTACGACTGAAGCAGAAAAGGCAGCAATTAAAATTCAATCATGGTGGAGGGGGCTGCACACTCGCTGTTGTCACCCTGTGGCTAAAGAAGTGCGCAGTGAAATCCGCCTGCGCAGGATGCAAGAGCACATTCTTTTTTTGTCTGGAAAACTGGACAGGTAATGACTTTATTTGTATTCCACCTTTGGTGTGAGAATATTTTCACTTAAGAAATATTAGAAATAGTTGTAGGTATTAATCATAAATTATCCAGTATGTAGATTTAATAACTGTTCATTGCATGATTGTTTTGCAGAGTGCAGCAGCAGTATGAAGAGGAGCGGTTACAGAGGCTGGTTCAGGAGGAAGCTTTAAAGTTTCTGTGGAAACAGGTCAGTTCTGCTTCATTCAGCCATTATTTGTATTATGCTATTTTGCTCTCAGAGCGTTGTGCTTTGATGGTGAGCTCCATCCACAAGTTATTTTTTTACAGGAAGCTTATAAAAGGATGCAGCACCTGTGGATATTAATAAACCTTTTCACTTCTCATCACTGATCTACACCCAGAAAGAGGAATTAAAGTGTTTTCAAACTCACTTTGCTGTGGTTTCCGTTACAACCAGCTGTAGACGTTTATCAGTTTGACTTGAGAGTGGACCGTTACGCAGGAGTATTAATGCGCTAGTATTAACAGGAGTTATGTCATCACTAAAGCATCTTCACACTCAGTCAGTGGTGCTGCAGGTGGAAATGGACACATATTCCAGGGGAATTTATTCACTCCACACCACACAGCACCATCTTAATGACAGTATTTAAAGCAATGCTGTGGCTATTTTTTAATACCCCAGAATACGGTATTAATGTATTAACGCCCATTCCTACTGTCGAGTGATCATGAGAGTAATTCTGTGACTGTTTAGTGGTCAAGAGAGTAACTTCGTGACTTTAGAGAAAAATCAGAAGGTTATTTATTTTGAGGTCATTTTGATGTATAATAGACGAACAGATGTTGCAGATAGGCAAAGCAAACAGCCTTCTCTCTGAGCTCCACAATACAATAGTAATTTACAATAGTAAATTAGTAGAAACATTCACAGGGTAAGCATTGGCAGCCTATCTATTTATACATATGATAAGAACATCCACTTCCTCTTAGCCACTGAGTACTGTATTCATAAAAGGGCCCCATATTTTCCAGAATACCTCATCTGTTGTTCAATTTAAAAATTAATTGCTTGTAGTTAGCTTTTTGGTTATTTCTGCCAGCCACTCACTAAATGGAATGACATTTTTCATTTTCCAGTGTCTAAGGATAATCCTAAATCTGTGGTAAGAGCCAGTCTGCACCATATAGTCTGTTGAGTCGATAAATCCACCCCTTCTGTAATTATACCCAATATGCAAAGTGCAGGGCTCTGAACCACGTTTGTTCTGATTATTTTGCTTAGGAATAAAATTATGTTCTCCCATTAATTCTGTGTCATTTGGCATTCATATAACATATGTATAAGTCTACCTCTGTTTTTATCACATCTCCAACACATATCAGATTCCTTTAATTTAAGTTTGGTCATCTTACAAGGAGTCCAATAGCTTCTATGAATGATCCTATATGTAATCAGTCTAGTCTGTACCTCCTGTGATGCCTTACACCAGGACCCAACAACTTCCTTCCACATGTCTACAGCTATCTCCCCTCCAAGATCACCTTCCCATGCTCTCTTGAGACCTTCAAGTTTTGGTGGATGATATTGTCTCATAAGACTGTAAAATTTAGATGCCCTGCCCCTAACCAACTGACTGCCCTGAAAAAGCTCCAGTATCACTGTGCGAGATATTATAGGGAGTTTCTTTTGTAAGGACATCACCTGTTCAAAAGACATAAAATTATCGCACTTGAAAACTTCTTCAATAAAAAATATTCCCACCTCAGCCCATGTCTTCCATTAAAGAGTCTTTTTTACCCACTTTCAATAAATTGTTATGCAATTTTGAAAGGTTAAAAACGCCAATTATGATAGGTTATGTCATGCCATTAAGTTTGGAAATTATTACGTTACCTTTTTTTTTTTCATTGATCATCATGATAATAACCTGTCAACCTCATCATGGTGTGGCAGCGAAATTTCACAGCACATGTGAACACAAAAATGCCTTGCTAGCATAGTCTTGTTACAATAAAGATATCTGCTGAGAATAATACATTTTTGACGGACAAATTTAGCGCCTCCAGCCTTGATTTTCTCATGTATTATCTCATTAAGCACAGAACGTCCTGCTTACAAGAGCAGCTGGAAAATGGAGAGCCTTTTCAAAATGATATTTCTGTTTCGTATAAAAGAAAACTAGAAAACTGCAATGGAGGCTACAGGATATGTTAAGGGATTATAGCATATAGAGTTTTTTATATATATATATAGATATATCTATATATATATATATAGATATATCTATATATATATATATATATATATATATAGATAGATAGTTTTTGGGATATTTCAGACAGGGCAAAGTGATTGGCTAACCAATAGCCTGACATTACCATCTGTCTGTTAAAAGGACTTTCTTGAGATGAAACACCTAAAAATGTCACAGTATTGCTACCCTATTAATTTAACACTTTCTTGTGTTCTCCTCACAGCTCCAGTCTATGCAGCAGTGGAAACAGTCTGTGGAGCAGCAGCTGGCCACCATAACTCAGACTGTTACACCAGCTCAGGTCTCAGCTCCTGGACTCCCTGAGGCTGCCCCGCCCGTTGAATCCAGCACCAAGAACACCCCTAGCACAGATGTCTCCTTCCCAGACTCAGGCTTCCCATCCACAGGTGACCACCAGGCAGCACAAGACGACAGCTTCCTGAGCAGCGGGACCACAGACTCTCTGAAGACAGTTCGAGCACTGAGTCCGGTTGCTGCGGACAGCGCAGACTGCAGCCTCTTGGAGCAGTACCTCTCCTCTGTACAGCAGAGGGAGCAAGAGGCTGAAGAGGTTGCCAGTGATAGAACAGATACACCACAGCCCTCCTTGCCAGTTTCACCAAGTAAAGCCACGCAGTCCAATTCGCCCCTGAAGAAGGCAGGAGACCATAAATCAGAGGAGCTAAGTGGGGAAGGAAGCACTCCTCCTGGCCCTGTTTGAGAGACTACATCTAATGGCGCTTGTACAGAACCACTGAGTGTGTGTAAATTTGGCAGTGCCTGTAGGATCCAGATGTGGAGGTCCTTTTTCAAGACACAGCTGGACTTGTCTGACCTAGATTGCAAATTGTAGTGCACTTATTTTCCATTGTTATGAAAGACTGAACCCAGTGCCGACTTGGAAGACTGTAACATACTGTGAATGTCATTCAAGTGTTTCTAAAACTTGGATCTGGTGTGTTATTCAGTGGAAATTTTTCTCTCTGTGTAAAGATAATTGTGATGTAGTTTAGGAAGCTTCTAGCAACTTAAAATAGAAGGTTAGTATGTCTACAGTTTAAAGGACCAGACAGGGTTTGACCTATATACTTCACCAATATCCAAATTATACAAGGTATAAGTGAAAATAAATAAGATGATGTATAATATAAATTAATCCACAACAAATATTTAATCGATTACCAAGTAGAGTTAATAGCTGTTTTTATAACTAAACATCACATCATCTAAAAATGTTGTAGCAGTATTTTAAAAATGTAAATAAATCCTCCTTTATTATTTTCTAACTATTGTTTGGTTTCTTAGTACAATTTGGATTATTTCAGTTAAAGGTCCTGTAAAGAGTATTTTGGGGATGTTGATTTTGGCGACCCCTATGGACAACGTTGTAACTTATCTCTTTCCTGATATTGTCCTGTACATGTGTAAGTAGTTCTTTCAAGCTAAATATCACATCATATGTTTTCTTTAGCAAAGAAGAATTACAATATTGTGGAAAATAGGAATGTTTTGGTGCAGTTGATACCTTTGTCTGACACCTACCCTGCGACAGCAGAGCATTCATGTATAATAATTATGCTTAGATAGTTAAAATTGTGCTGCCCATGATCTTGTTTGTTTTTCAAGCTCTTAAAGAGATTAATTTTAGCCAATTTCACAAACAAGTGCTAAATGCTTGTTAGATTTGATTGTTGCAAGCAAGTAGAAAATTATTTTTTTTTAATAATTCGTTTTTAAAAAAGGAGTTTTTAAGTTTTGCCTACAACGGATATATATTTGTAATTAAAGGTTCATAAAGGGGAGAGCTTTCTAGGGCTCAGCCAAAATGGGGACCCATGGAGGCCAGTTAAATCATGGTCAATCTGAAAGTTAAGCTGTGATAACCATATTTTTTTTTACCTGAAAAATAACAACCCTTATCAAAGCAAAAGGTATATATATTTTTTAAAGTGGTATAAAGACTTAGATACAAAGTGGGGGAAAGAGTTCAAAATGTGACAAAATGGCTATAAGGGGACAGAATTTGGCAGAAAATGTGGTGAAATAGGATTAAAAAGTGGCAAAATTTGAAACATAGGAGCAAAAATGGCCAGAAAAGGTTGGTGAAAAGCGGTTAAAGCGCGGCAAAAATGAATAGTGCGCAAAATTGACTAGCACCAATGCTACTGATCAAACACCGATACAATCGTACAAACTACAACTGGGTAGGACCCGTTATTTGGGTTTTTCTGGGACCCAGCAAATTCTGTGGACAGACCTGGTTGATTTCACAATTTCTACTGTGTGAATGTAAGCCATGCATTTTGTGAAAAAAAGAAAACTGAAATTATTTCAAGGCACATTAAATCTCGTTTTAACACAGGAATATATATAAAACAGAAAAAGACAGGAAGATACATTAAAAATTAAACTTTTTAAATTCAATTTTATTTTTGATGAATGGTATCTTAAGAAAGACTTTCGTAGTGTCACCAGGGTCCTTATTCATAAAAAGCTGGCCACAAGAGGACGCAACGATGCTGTTCAACCTACAAGCCCACCCCCACCCTTGTGATATTTTACCCCTCTCATCATTACCGAGAGCTTTGTAGATCCGGGAGGCTCGTCCTGTTTACTACACCGCCTCTGATGTGCCAGTCAAACCGCCGATGTCTGCTCTCCGCCGGCCAGACTCGTCTGCCTCCTCCCCTGGCTGTCTAACGATTCCACATCATGCTAACCCATCGCCGCAATGTAAGTATTGCAGGGCTTAAACGCTGGAATCACCTACATTAGCAAACATGGAGTACATTATGTTTGTACAAAATGTTGAAGGGATGTACAGAAATTTCCACCCTCGGTTTGAGTATTAATATCTTTTTATCTTGTCTTTATTGTCTGCTTAGGCTTAATAGTTGTCGTTAGGAATTTTAGATAGCCACTCACCGTTAAGTCAGACCGTTATTTACGTGACGTCTCGAGATACAAGGTTGGTCTGACTACGTAAACGTATAGAGAATATGAAGATTACGCATCTATACGATGGACACTTGGGCGCTATATTTAAAGAAATGCATTCGGTTTATTTAGTTACCTGTTAATTGTACAATGATCCAAAAACAGTTTAATTTAAAATCAAGAAAGTGGGCAATATTTTGCATGTTTAGGATATATGTTGTAGCGGTTAACTAAATGGCAGTCATAACGAAAGATAAAATAGACATTACAATTTCAGGTCATAAATAAAAATGTTTATGGCTCATTTCCTTTTTGTACAAATAATTCCATACCCATACCCAGTCTTAATAAATGTCAAAGTGTGCACATAACATTTTTAGGGGGCAAAAATATCTGATAATAGAAAAGAATTTGGGGCCCAAACCTCATTCTTAACATAGGTGTTATCCTTTATTTTTAGGTTTATGTATGTCCAATATGTGATTTTAAAAGTGTCATTTTTCTGTGTTGATTCTTTGGCAGCATTTATTCAGCAGCATTATGCCCTGAAGAAGAAATGATGCCATCATCACCGTGGTGAATTCACAGACAGACAGGGTCTGATCATGGGAGACAGAAAGAGGTCACCATGTGCCGACATCTTTCCAATTATGCCCTCATCTTCCTCTTCCTGGCCTTGTCTGGTCTCATCTTCCTGCTGCGCAACATACACACTGTAGAGGTGAGGAAAGAGATGTTTTTAGTGTTGCTTTGAAAGGGCAGTTTTTACACAACTACCCTCTTCAACTGTGGTGCTATCTTTATTTATACAAAGGAGTTATTGTGCAGGACCTCTTAGGAAATGAGTTGATGTATAAGGTTGCTATAATGTCTCAAGGACACCTTGAAGAATTTTTTTCAGAAAATGAAATTCAGTTTGGCCATAACTCCATTATTTTTTTCCTTATGGGACAAAATTCACTCTACTTTGGCAGCAAAATGTCTTGGACGGATGCCTCACTGGTCATTGTCAATGTCAGTAGCAGAGTAGTGGAATGGAGATTGCTGCACATTTGGTCACTTTCTGAATTTGTGACACAGCTTGAGACTCATGTTGATTTTAAAGATGCTATATATAATACTGGGGTTATATTGCATCTAATATCTAATCTTCAACATCTGTCACTACCCATATTTGAAGCAATGTCTATTGTTACGGCCAGGGACAGACCTAGTCCAGAATCTGGGCATATGCTGGAAGGGCCACCCAACTATTGGCTATTAGGGTCAATCAAAATGACATATAGCATCCACTTCGCACAATGTAATCTGAATTTCTCCAGTCTTAAAAATCTCCACAGGCACATCTATCCAGTTAATTATTGTAGATTAAACTGGTGTCATCCATAGTTTAGTAAGGGCCTTCTTACCTGCTGTCAGCAATATTGCTAATAAGTAATTATCAATTACTTTGTTTTCAGGGGAGATACCACTTTGTTTTCAGGGGAGATACTATTAAGATATATGATTTGAAATCAAGGGTATTTTGGCCTTAAAATTGTTTTGTATTGCTGTATGTATTTCTTTCAGATATTTCTGTATTTTTGGTATTTCCAAAT
Source organism: Cheilinus undulatus (assembly GCF_018320785.1). NCBI lineage: Eukaryota > Metazoa > Chordata > Actinopteri > Labriformes > Labridae > Cheilinus > Cheilinus undulatus. The sequence continues at coordinate 37,183,911 of NC_054879.1, read as the reverse complement.
AATATGAAAAAGATTTGTATTTTGACATCCACATTTCTTCCAATATTGAAGGAATATGAATGCAATTTAAAAAGAAAACTGATAGTAAGAATGGGCAGTAATACTGAATATGAGGGTATTAAAAATAACCACAGTATTGCTTTGATTACCATCATGAAGACAGTGCTGTGTTGTGATTGCATATTTATTGTAAAATTCTTAAGAGTGTGTGTCCATTTCCAGTAGCAACACTACTGTCTGAATGTGAAGATGCTTTAAAGTGATGACAGAACTCTCGTTACTGATGTTGGGCAAATTCTTAAAAAAAAAAGAATTTTAATCCAGAAAATTGGTTTTTAAAAAAGCGTAACAAAACAGTTCAATCAGGAGAGACTTAATGTGATTGAACAATATTGTATTTTACAAATTTTAATGAAAGAGAAATGTGCAATGTCTTTGGCCATTAGACTCTGTTGTGATGAATTCATGTACCTGAAGGAGTTGTGAGGCAGGAATTAGATACAGGATCAGATGAGGAGTAGACTTCTGAGAAGCTGGACCAGGAAACCAATGAGGTGGCAGAAGACTGAGGTATGCAGGGTGAGATGAATGGATGACCTGTGAGCATCTGGACTACATGCTGAGGAACTGAATGAGGTGGCTGGGGTGGAGGAGGGTTTACACTGAAAAAAAGAGGTAGCTGCTATTGTGGAAGTTGTTAAGAAGGAATTTTTCCACATAGACCATTCACTGGGGAGCTATTCAATATATTTGTACCATGTGCCTGGCCTTTTCCATAACGACTACAGTTATACACATTTGCTTGACAGGTGCTTTTTCATGTTCTGGTGACCTTGTGTACATGCACTCAGTGCTTTTACATAGGTATGTATTTTGATGAAACTGTTGTATTATTGTAAACTGACCTCAAAACAGCTAATGTTTTGGTCCAAAAACGCCTGTCCTACCTGTGTGTTTGTGCTATTCCCCTTTATTGGACTGTAACATGTGGTTCCTTGTGTTCTCTCTGATCTTGCTAAATCATTGTCAGCACACAAGCAGTGTTTATAGTTCGTTTGATTTATATGGTCTTTGCTAGGCATTTCGTTTGTTTAAACAGTTGGGCTTGAAAAATGTGCCTAGTCTGTTTCCAGGCAAGGCCATCCCTGATCTTCACCCTTCATTTGAGTCTAATGGGAAACTAAGTGGGAGATGCTGGACTGTTCTGCATTCAGTCCATTTTATCAGTACATCCCAATACCAAAATCAAATTTTGCTACAGTAGTTTTAAGTGAACAACAGCATTTCCAGTAACTGTAGACTGTTGACTCCTGTAGGATTGACTCCCAGTTGATGAGAAAAATGGAGGGAGCTTCAAAGATGCAACAGAAGAGTGGATGCTTTTCCTGGGCAGATATTGCTTGAACAGAATAGACTAATACTGAGGTGTGCAGGCTTGAAAAAAAAAGCATGGATGGAAAGCATAATCAACCGAACAATACAAGGGATTTCAGTGCCTTTCACCTGGTCACAAAGACCTGGAAAGGAGCAGAAAACACTGACTCACAAGAGCAGATCTAAAGTATGTTATTCACAAAGAAGAAGAAGCAAAGACAGTCAGAGGCCTTTTCTTTCGTCTGGAAAGAACAATTTAGATCAAGACCAGATGAGAGGGAGAGAGACAGATACATTAACCATAAAGCTTGGTTGTTTGAACAGACAAACACAAGGAGGTAATTGTAGGCTTGTTATCTAGCTGACTGCATAATGAAAACAGTCATTTCCACACTAGAATAGCACCCACAGTCCTATATTGTAGATTTTTCTCCCCCCATCTGGTCACAGCATAAAGCTGTCCACCTAGAAGTCTGATTCTGCTTGAGATTTCTGCCTGTTTGAAAGAAGTTAGTCCTTACAACTGTTTCCAAATTCTTGCTCATGGTAGATTATTGTTTAGTCAGCATTCGTTGTGAAATTCAAGTACTCCCTTATTAAGTTACGTTTTTTAAAAGCCATCAATGATGAAAACAAAAAGGAAGCTGTATTACTGGTTCCCTTTTGTCCCAAATACTTCTGGTCACACTGGAAGAGAGGACTGTCTCTGACAAAGGTATGTTTCACAGAATGTTTTTTTTAAACAGTGATATGCCTCTATCCAGATTCCTCTTTTCTCTTTTAAGTAAACTGTTGTAAAGTTTATATCTTGATTATCAGGCTGCAGAGCTACAGTATAAACCCTTGGTTCCCACCCTGGGGTCTGGGACCCCCCAGGGGGGCCTCCAAGGATCTTAGAGAGGGTGTGAGCCTCTGTTCTGAGGCTGCCAAAATTAGATTTGCAAATATTGACTAAAACCATAATATAGCGGTTATTAAGTTTATACAATGGTCTTTTGATAAGAAACGAATGCATAGGCCTCTTTTAGGGTTTTATCACTGAAACAATTAAAGTCTGTTGATTTTTGATGGCAGTGTGTCACTTTCCTTCTCACTTGGGTCCTGCGGGGGCGCTGCTTTTCTTAGAAACATTGGGGGGGAGGAATGGTTGGGAAACACTGGTATAAACCATAAACTAGACTGCTGTTAGAGTCTATCCAGGGATGGGCTCTTCTGACAGTATTCACTTGTAGAACATGATATAAAGTCACTCAAATAACATCACAGGCTTTCTGGAATGTTTCACTCAATACTTCCTAATAATGGCAAGAGAGATGCTCCTACAGTGGCATATCACAACCACCATCCTAGGGTACAGGAGTACAGATAATATTGGCAGCAAGAGGCTGTAGAAAATTGTTGAAATGATGGTAATGCAAGGAAGCATTAATCATTTTAACAGGACAGAGTCTCTTGGGGTTGTTTACAAGAAATACAAGTTATTAAACTGGTTTAATTCTATGGAACCCTCTGTAAATGTCTCTTATAGCACTGCTTTACACATTTTATTATTAATCCTCCCCATAGCTGATACAGGCAGTGACATACATCTTTTATTTAATCTTTTAGAAAAGGTTCATAATTAGCCTTAACAGCATGCTCTAGCTTAGGAAAGATCTGTATTCCAAATATCTGAACTGCTCTAATACATAAAAATGAATCATCTCAGAGATGATTACTTCTTTGATTTGTGCTGAGTAGTCATGTAGTGGAATTTGTATTCATTTTGTGCTGTAAATGTTCTGTCTTTCTGTTATAAGTTACAAGCAATGTTACAACACTGCTCCTTAAATTTACACCGCGTTCCGAATTATTATGCAAATGATTTTTTTCTTAGATTTTCCTAAATAGTCAATGCAAATGACAGCCAGTATAATTTTCAAGTCATCAACTGTTAGGGCATAATTCAAATTTTATTGAACAAACCTCCCAAATGGAAAAAAAACTCAAAATGCACTATTCAAAATCATTATGCACAACAGAGTTTTTTTAACATTCGATAGGTTGTAAAGAACTGAAAATGATAATTGTTCAATTTGCAGCATTAGGAGGTCATATTTTCTGAAATCAAAAGTTATTTCAATCAAAAACATCTTAACCGGCCAAGTTACATGTTAACATGGGACCTCTTCTTTGGTATCATCTTCAAAATTCTTGCATCCATTGAACTTGTGAGTTTTTGAAAAGTTTCTAATTGAATTTCTTTGCAAGATGTCAGAACGCCTCCCAGAGCTGCTATTTTGATGTGAACTGCCTCCCACCCTCATAGATCTTTTGCTTGAGGATGCTCCGAAGGTTCTCAGTGGGGTTTAGGTCAGCCCATAGCAGCCAATGACACAGAGGTATTCATTGCAGCATGAGATGGTGCATTGTCATGCATGAAGAAAATGTTGGTACAAAAGGCACGGTTCTTCTTTTTGTACCATGGAAGACAGTGGTCAGTCAGAAACTCTATATACTCTGCCAAGGTCATTTTCACACCTTCAGGGACCCTAAAGGGGCCGACCAACTCTCTCCTCATGATTCCGGCCCGAAAAATGACTCCACCAGCTCCTTGCTGACGTTGCAGACTTTTTTGGACATGGTGGCCATCCACCAACCATACACTACTCCTCCATCTGGACCATCCAGGGTTGCATGGCACTCATCAGTGAACACAACTGTTTGAAAATGAGTCTTCATGTATTTCTGGTTTTTGCTTGTGAGCATTGGTTGGGGGGGCTGAATAGTAGGTTTATACACCACTGCAAGCCTCTGGAGGATCCTACAGTTTGAGGTTTGTGGGACTCCAGAGGCACCAGCAGCTTCAAATACCTGTTTGCTGCTTTGTAATGGTATTTTAGCAGCTGCTTTCTTAATCTGATGAATTTGCCCACCAGAAACCTTCCTCATACGTGACCACGCTTAAGTTTCTGTGACATATTCAATGTTTTCATACCTTGTCCAAGGCACTGTACTATTTGACGCTTTTTTTGCAGCTGACAGCTCCTTTTTCCTTTCCCATATTGCTGAAACCTGTGGCCTGCTTAATAATGTGGAACGTCCTTATTCAGTAGTTTTCCTTTAATTGGGCTCACCTGGCAAACTAATTATCACAGGTGTCTGAGACTGATTTCAGTGATCCAAATAGCTCTGAGACACAATATCATCCATGAGTTTGATTGAAAAACAAAAAATTGAAAGTTTATGATGCTAAAATCCAATTTGCATGATAATTTGGAATGTGGTGTAATAAGAGAGTAAAGTCTAGACCTGAGATGACAGTTGTCATGATTTGGCATGATATCAGTAACAAATTGGTTTACTGGGTAAAAATGTGCTAATAGCATTCTTTGTTTAAGGTAAGGTTGATCGTCCCATCTAAGGAGCAACACTGAACTCTCCTTCTTCTCTTTTCAGAACTGGAACTGCCACACTGTTTCCGCCCTCTACCAGCTCCAGAGCAGGATCCAATCGTCCTTCATCCCAGTGAATCTCCCCACGTTTCACCACAACCATACCTTCTGTGCCCGCTTGGGCCAGAAACCCTCCCCTGAAGATGAACTGGAAGAGCGCTACCTTTTGGACTCCATCGCCTGGCCCAGACCTCCACCTCGCTCTGCACCACCTGCCCTGCGACAGACGAGTAACGCTGTGCACAGCCTGTTCGCCATCCTTCCCACCAAAGAGGGAAGGGCGTGGCATGTGGGAGACCAGCTGGAGGTCCTCGTCCAAATGCACGACTTCCAGGGTCGACCAAAGCACTACGGAGGGGATTTTCTTTTGGCTAGACTGCACAACCCAGAGCTGGGAGCAAGTGTAGCAGGGCAGGTGCTGGACCACAGAAATGGATTTTATTCTGCTTTGTTCCCACTCCTGTGGGTTGGGTCTGCACAGGTAGAGATTACACTGGTGCATTCCAGCGAGGCTGTGGCTGTGCTGCGGCGGTTGAGAGAGGAACGGCCAGATCGGGTGTTTTTTAAGAGCCTGTTTCGCCTGGGCTTTCTGTCTGAAACTACTTTGTGCAACATGTGTCTGCCTCCAGACCAGCAGCCTCTGTGCAACTACACAGACCTATACACAGGAGAGCCCTGGTACTGCTACAAGCCGAAGATGCTCAGCTGTGACACCAGAATCAACCATGCCAAAGGAGGCTACCTGAAACACCTCATCACCAACAGAGAAGCACTGCTCTTCCAGAGGTCCGTACTAAGACTCTTAAAAGTTTTGGTACTTTTTCCATACCACATGTGTTAAAATGATACAATCTTGGTTGATTAAATTTAATGAACCATTAACGATACGGTACAACTTTTATCCATCTGTCAACTTTTAAAACACTTTTTTCTTTTAAAAGTATTGATTTAGAAACCGTTTAGGCACTGAAATCTTTTTAAAAGTATCAATTTTTGCACCAGTAGCAGAAAAAAACAAATGAAACCCAACCCTGGTGACATACAGATAGAGTAGTGAAGACAGAGGAGGATGTTTCCTAGTCCTTAAAAGTTTTTCTTTACATCCCAACCTGCTGACTTTTTTACTTCACCGTGGTAAACAGACGCTGCATGCTGTATGGTCTATGCAGGTAAATCACTCAGCATGGGCTTGAACAGGTCCTTTTAATAGTTATCATTATAAGTCAAGAATAAAACAATTATCTGAAGTTATTTTGAGGCAATATTGTTCTAAATAGTTAATTGTATCCTGATCAGTGTCAAGTACGTTGTTAATTTAGTACATGATGAGGATAAAATAAATAAATAATGCTTTAATTTCTTTTCAGGAGTAGTATGCATTCATTAGTCTCAGTTCAACAGCAGAATATAAGCAACACAGAGGCTTCACTCTCGCTCACTTCAGAGGTACTGGCCTGAAAAATAAACAGATTTTCTTGTGATTTGCTCACAAATAACAGGGATTAAGTTTGGTGAAATAACAACATCATGATGCAGATTTGCAAAAAGTAAGCATGCATGATTTATCAGATCCATCCTTAAGAGAAGAAGAAATCTACATTTAAAATGTTTGTTGCTTTGATGGAAGTTGGATCAATTATATATGATGCATTTCAGTGTAGCCTATATAAACACTAATGGGCTGTAATAGTACAGCGTCAAGTAGACTCAAGTTTAAATATTTGATCAATATTAAATTGTTTGCCTTACTTTTATAAAGACATTGGTTTTTATAGATTGATAAATCATTGTTAAAGTACCGCTGATAGGATGTGGTATAACATAAGTGAGGTTAATGTTCTGCCTTATTTGTGCTTCTCACATGGACGCTTTCTCCTATAGAGCAAAGCCTGCTGTTGAATCATTGTTCATTACAGCTCAGACTACAATTATAGAACCAGAACACTCCTTATGATGACAACCCAGGCCCCCCCTGAGTACAGATTATACATTTATGTGTAAAATCTAGGGGGATATCATAACCTGTGCAGGTATTTGGGAGTTAACAAAAGAATAGGACAGGGTTTTTTCCCATTGGGTTTGTTGACAGTACCAAAATATGGAGAATATTTGTTAACCTGATCAATTCTACTGGTTTCATTTCAGTGGTGTAAACCTCAAAGTTCAAATTCATGCTTCAGGAGTCGACAGAATCAACATACTGCCTCCCAGGGAAGGTAACATACACCTGACGGATAGCATATTTGAGTATCTAGTGCCTTTAAAAATGACTGACCGCTTTGATGTTTTATCCTTTTATTGATTTTATAAATCAACCATGGTCGATACGTTTTGGCTTTTTTGTAAAAAAAAAAAATGACCAAAAAAACATTGGTAGAGTGAAAACCGATTTCTACAAAGTAATGTCAATTAAAGAAAATGTGTAAGGTTAAATAAGTGACTGCATATTATTTCCCTCAAGTCAGTATTTCGTCGATGCACCTGTGACCTGACACAACAATTTCCCTCCATGCTTCTCTGCAAAACTGCTCGAGCCCTTCAGGTTGTACAGAGATTGGGAGTGAAGAGCACTTTTTAAGTCCAGCCACAAATTCTCTATTGGATTGAGGTCTGGGCTTTGACTCGGCCACTCCAGAATGTTCACCTTGTTGTCTTTAAATAATTTCTGTGTAGCTTTCACTGTGTGCTTTGAGTAATTTTCTGTTGGGAAAATAAATCCTCTCCCAAGTCATAGTTTTCTTGCAGACTGAATAAGATTGTCCTTCAGGATTGCCGCATTCATTTTCCCTACTAAAGCCTTCCAGGGATGGCTGCTGAGAAGCATACCCACAGCATGATGCTGCCACCATAGTGCTTCACAGTGGGGATGGTGTTTGTGGTGATGTGCAGTGTTTGGTGTTTTTGCCAAACATAGCATCTTGTATGATGGCCAAAAAGAACCATTTTGCTCTCAGACCAAAGAACCTTCTTTCACTTGACCATGGAGTCTCCCACATTCCTTTTGATGAACTCTAGTCAAGATTTAATTTGTGTTTTCTTCAACAGCAGCCACTCTCCCATAAAGATTAGACTTGTGAAGAACGCGGGCAACAGTTGTATGCAGAATCTCCCCCAGTTCAGCTGCTGAAGAGTAGTCATGGGTGTTGTGGTGGCCTCTCTCACTAGTCTCCTTCTTGCACAGGCCCTCAGTTTGTGAGGACGGCCTGATCTGGCAAGATTGACACATCTACCATATTCCTTTCATTTCTTGATGATGGATTTAACTGAGCTGGGTTCACTGGAGTGTTCTTTTGTCTTCATGGTGTAATGGCAGCAATGATATTTCTTAGTATTTTTTGTCAAAAAGCCTAATTATATTGACCATGATTGATTTCAAATTTCAATAAAACAAACATCCAATATTTTCAATAGGCACTGTAATAATGCTTTGATTTCTTCCTTCCATAAACTTGATTAGAAAAATGTCTTTTTTGTGTCAGATAAAGTTGGGGTGGAAAGCAGCAGTGTAAAACCAGATCCTGCCAAACTAGCACCATCTGGGTATTATTATGAAGACTCATGGCGACCTTTAGGTGACGTACCAGTGCGCCAATTCAATGACTCATCGGCCATGACGCAGTGTTTGAGGAACAAAGTGGTCAACATGTACGGAGACTCCACAGTGAGGCAGTGGTTTGAGCACCTCATTAGTTTAATGCCAGGTGAGTGTTGTTTTTTCAGACTCTGTTCACTACTTCTACATTGTTTTGTTACATAATTTTCTGCCTTCTGAGACCCTCCTCCTACCATCTGACTGTCAAAGTCTCTTGCTGTGAGGTGCATGCATGAACATGAAGATTTTACCAGCAGTCTGTTCTTAAACTTTATTAAAATTGACAGGGGGGGATGTGTGAAAACTTTAATTTTAATTCCCTTGTGTAATTTCCTTTCCCATCCTCTTCAGAATTAAAGGAGTTCAACCTGCACAGTCCTAAAAACGTGGGGCCTTTCATGGCAGTGGACAGTACCCATAATATCCTCTTAAAATACCGCTGCCACGGCCCGCCTATCCGCTTCTCCACCGTCATCGCCAGCGAGATGCGGTATATCTCAAATGAGCTAGATGGCCTTGCTGGAGGCCCTGACACCGTGGTGGTTCTCAGCATTTGGGCCCATTTCAGCACCTTCCCCGTGGAGGTGTACATTCGCCGTCTCCGTCACATCAGACGTGCTGTTTTACGACTCCTGGACCGAGCGCCAGGCACGGTTGTCGTGATCCGCTCGGCTAACCTGCAGGCTCTGGATCAGGAGGTGAGCTTGTACAACAGTGACTGGTTCTCCCTGCAGCTGGACCAGGTGCTCAGGGCCATGTTCAAGGGCCTGGATGTACATCTGGTGGATGCCTGGCAAATGAGCGCAGCACACCACCTCCCTCACGCCCTCCATCCTCCTCCAGCCATTATTAAGAACATGATCAATGTGCTTTTGTCTTACATTTGCCCTGAGAAGAAAAAGAGCCCATACTCATAGACGTATAATAAGTAAGAGGGACCTGATTGTTTCATGACAGATTTCCTAACTGATCACTTCCTCTGTTTTCAAAGAGGAAGGCTGTGTTAGAAATAGCAGTGATCTCCAAAGCTACAAACCCTTTAAATGCCATCTGTTCTGAGAGGTTTGCCAGTCTTCTAGGACTGATCTCTGTCTCTGCTTTTTGTTTTTCATTTTAATCCCACAAAGCAAGATTTATTTTCAACGCACCAAAGACTTCAAAGCACCAGTTCTTACTGCCCATCTGTGGTTGTTGCCAAAGTGTGCATGCATCTGCCATTGCAATATTTTCCCATTAGTTGCCAATGTTTTCTTTTGGTATTCCTTCAAGGTTGCAGTTTTAAATTCATATTTATGGACTTTTATTTGCCAAAGCGAAAGACTCAGTGACTTTTTGTTTCTCAGGGTGTTGTGTTAAAATGGGGGTCTTGTGATCAGCACAAGATCCATTCCTGAGTTGCATCAGGCTGTTTAAAATGCCAAAAGAATGCAGCTTCTGGATTTATCCTCCATCCATCCATTTTCTATACCGCTTATCCCATTTGGGGTCGCGGGGGTGGGGGGGTAAAGGCTGGAGCCTATCCCAGCTGTCAGTGGGCGAGAGGTGGGGTACACCCCGGACGGGTCGCCAGTCAATGGCAGGGCTGAGATGTAAACAGACAACCAGGCACGCTCACGTTCTCTGGATTTATCTAAATCTCCAAAATCCACACTTTGTTTCAAATTTTGAGACTTTATATAAGGTGTTTTAACAATAGACTATGAACATCACTGTATCTTATTTTCACTGTTATAAGAAGTGATAAAAATGGGTGCATTTGTGCATCATTTTTATCCAGATTGCTTTACATTTGGCAGCTTCTTCACTCATTTAATCCCAAATGCCTCATAAGATTTGGGCTTAGGGGAATTTTGGAGTTTTAATGGTTTCACCTATAGTGAGATGTGACAACAATCAAAAGAGGTTACTAGAGAGAGATAAGTTAACTATTTCACTGGTGTCTTAACAGTATGCTAGGAAAAGACAAACCTGCAATCACAGGTTTAAATAACATTTTTAACTTTTTCAGATAATTTTCCAGCTTTTTTATCTTCTGACATCACTTGAAACATGCTCTGGTATTTTCTCCAGGTCTGTCCACGTGGTCCCAGCTGTGTTTAACCTGTTGACTTGTGTAAGCCTCTCAGCGTTTCACCTGCTAAATGTACATTAACGTTATAAATGTTGGCAGCTGTGGGTGTGCGTTGCTTGGATGTATCATCTTAAGTTTATTTAGTTAATGAGAATTTATTATAAAGGCTCTTTATAGACATACACTTAATCATGATCATCGCGTGTTTGTTGACCACATTTTATGGCAGGAAGACGGTAAACACTGAAGAAGAGGGAGATGATTTGCATCATCTGATCTGTTTGATACAGAGATAATGTGCCTATTTTCGTGTCTAACTCTGTTAATCCCTGATTGTGATCAGAGGTTGAATATAAAGACACTAAGAGAACTTTTGTAATCAGTCATGTTTGCTGGTTTTTGCTAGTCAAATGTGCGCTTTTATATCTGCTAAAACAAGCAGCTCATGGCTTTATTAGAAGGGTTGGTTCATGTCTGCAACTAGAATCAAGCAGTAACTGGAAGTCTGTGGTGGAGCAGGATGTTTATACAACATGAAATTACTAAATGGGCTTGTGAAAATCATTAGGATTAATCCAGAGCATTTTGATCATGCTTTTTCCTGATTTTTAAGCACTTGATGCAGGTCAGTAAACTGGCAAACTGTCTCAACTCTGCTGTTCTTTGTCATGTTTATTTCATCCATTTTATGTTGAAGTGTGGTTTATCTCCATTTGTAAATATGCTGATTTTCTAAATACACTAAGTACAACAGTCTTAATAGAGAAACTGACTAGAAGAGTCAATTTAAATGTACTTTCACAAGCTAGGCAACATGCCAACTGTGCAATATGAGCATAGATTAAAGGAAATCTGAAGAAATGGATCCATCTTGGTGTGCTGAGCTGGGAGAGGCCGAGTGGATAAAGACAATGCTAGAAGGAGAAGAAGAAGAACGCAAACATAGTTGAAGTTTTGAGTGTGTGCAAGACAGAATAATACAGTCCAGGATGTTCTGGTTTCAGTTAATTACCATTTATCTCATTTGGCATTAAACAGGCCACACTCTATATGCCAACTCTTCTTTTTTTAGCTGCCTCAACAGCTCCACCTGCTGGATAACCCCATAACATTGATTCAACCTTAGCTTCAGCGAGAACACTGTCAACAAGACACATCTTTTAACTATACTTAACGTTATATTTACACAGAGCCTCTTTAAGCTATACATATAAACATTAAATACTTTCATGCTACAATATTGTGAGGTAAGCAATATTCGAGGTGACACTAAATAAAGGGGAACGCAAAATTCGACTTACAAACAAACTTACCTTGACACTTAAGGGCGCTGTACAACTATAAGGTAAAGATATAAAAAGTTTAAATGCAACAGTATCATACAAAATAGACTTACCTGAATGGATGACATTAATTTTAAAAATATGTAGAAAAGCATTCAGAGGGCACAGAACTCTACCATTAGCCCTATCTCCCAACAGTGAAGAACCCTTTTTAATTGTTCCCAGATCTGTCCCCATGAGCACCCCACCACAGTGTTCACCATTTACTCCCTCCCCAGTGAGGTAGAATCATGGTGAGGTACAGAACGAGCTTTGCTACAAATGGACTATCATGATAGAAGCATTGCCTGCCTATCCCAACAGATACACTGACAGTCTCACCCATGGTGTCACTGGACAACTGGAAGTCATGGCAGAGGGTGAATATTCCTCTATCCCTCCCAGCATTGTGAGTATTCTTGCTACAATTCGCTGTCTTTCTCTCTGTTATGCTCCGACTCGTCTCCTCGACTGGGCTTGCATCTTTCAAACCCTATAAACTCCAAAACTTTGAATAGAAACACACCCAAAATGCTGCTGGGATTGAAGTTACTCATGTCCGCCATCTCCTGGTGTAAAGTGGTAACAGCGCAGACCTCCGCCATTAGCCCTATCTCCCAAAAGTAAAGAATCCTTTAAAAAATTTCTGGATCCAGATAGTGATCCAGATCAGTCCCAAAATCTAATCAGTTCTTCCTTATGCCATTTCTGACATTTCCTGAAAATTTCATCAAATCTGTCGATAAATTTTAGAGTTATGTTGCTAACAAACAAAAAAACTGACAAACTAACAAACCCACCTGATCACATAAGTACTTTTTCCAAACTGCGCATATCTGAATTATTACGCCGCAAGAGGGCACTCCATCTTTTACTGTAATGTTATTTTTAGTGATAGGAATTAAAGGCTCTTTTCATTGATCCAGATCATTTGGCTTGGCTCAGCAAAAGAGTCAGCTCTTTCGGCTCCCAGACGGATCTTTATTCGGGTACCAGCTTGGCTTCATCTGAACTGCCAAATTTAGCAATGTCATGACAAATGATTGATATTTGGACAGGTTTTTTACCCCAATTATGCTCATTATATTAAGTTAAAGGAAATATCTTATAATTATTTTTCAAAATGTATAGTCTCCCCAAAACATCTTACAGTCCAGATGAAATCTGCTCCCTGGCTGACATACCTGATATTAAAGGTTAATGTTACACCATCAAGCATGAGTCCCTAATTCATGATGTGCCTGTAGTAGAGTAGTGTGGAAAACGTTCATCCTTCCAAATCAATCAAAAACACACAGACACACAGTTTATAGAATTAGAAAAATGATAGTAACAATGATATAAAACGGCTCCCAAACATGATCCAGCTCTTAACGTTCACATAAAAGAGCTGGCTCTTACAACCAGCTCGTTCAGGAAAGACCCATCACTAGTTATTTTGCCAAGTTTGTGGATTCGCCAAGGGGGTTTGAGGGAACTTGGAGGGAAAAGAAGGGAAATTTTTAACATGAATAAATAATTATTATTATTTTTGGCCACACATTTTTAACAAATGTCTTTTTTAGATGTTATTTAGCACGGCATATAGAGCTGGCAGATCTGGTTCCAGAAATAAAATTTGGCATTCACATCCCACATAGACAATTTGATAACATCCTACAGCATAATGTACAAACCAGACTAACCAGCTCCCTGAGTACTCATGACAATTTAACACATTTAATTTTGCGCAAAAATGGCATTCAAACTGAGAAAAAGACAAGATACAAAACTGTGTACATATTTCTCGACAAGACTAAAGGAAAAGAAAAAGGCTGGCACACTATAAGGACAAAAGTATTTGGTCACAACTGTTAATGATTGAATTCAGGTGTTTCAATCAGACCCATTTTCACAGGTGTATAAAATCAAGCACTTAGCCATGCAGTCTCTATTTGCAAAAGTTTGTGATATAAAATGGGTTGTCCTGAAGAGCTCAGAGACTTGAAGTGTGGTATTGTGATGGATGCCACCTTTGCAATAAGACAGTTAATGCAATTTCATCCTTGCTGGATATTTTACAGTCAATTGCAAGCGATTAGAAAAAGTGGGCATCAGGTTTTCTTACAGGATCAGAGCATAAATGTTAACTTCATTATGTCCCTAAGTGTAAGTGGAATTTTCCTGCAGGAAAATAAAGAAAAGCAAAAGAAAACTGAGTAATCCCTGGATATAAAAGTCATAAATACACATTTCTTTTGAAAGTTTTATTCAAAAAATTTCATATTCCCTTTACAAACTTCAAGCATATTTCTCAGTACTAAAGCTGGCAGAGCATCATGTTCTCTAGGAGTCAAAGATAAGATACAATTTAATTTCATCAGTAACTTTGGCAAAAATACAACAACAGACAGAGCTCTGTACAAAACTAAAGGAAAAAAACACTCATTGTATACAAAAACCTCCTGATGGTGATGCTACTCCCTCCACAGACTGATCTCTAAACGCATTCAACAAAACATAAGTGTCTCGCATTAGTCACACAGAGACAGAGATCAGAAATATGTCTGATTCTGGAGTATTTTCTGTCTTGTGTGCAGGTTTAACATGTGTACAGACTGACAGGAGTGTAAAATATGAAGAAGCAGCTACACTGGTGAGCCAGCTGACATATTTACTTCTCACAGAGCAGAAACAGAGGATTGCACTCATAGAACAGAACAGTGATGTCAAGAGGTCACACAGAAAGAGGCACTGAGTTCCTGTCAAATTTTCTGTTTCAAAATAACTCCTCTGTTCGTTTTTGTGAAGACAAGAGAAAGCACTGTGCGTTTCAGTGAGTGACTGCTTTGTGTTTTTACGTCATAGCTCTGATTCAGCGCTCAATAAAAGAGTCTGGAGCCACTAGGAGCGCTGAGGTATGTAAGCTGGACAATCTAATACAAGGAGTGTAGTTTTAGTGTTACACAGGCAAGTCTTTTGATAGCTGATATGCTGTTGAGTGGCTGTAAATTATTTCAGTTTAACTTAAATCAGGTAGAAAGACTAACAGACACTGATTAAACCAATACGGCCATGAATGAATAAATCAACAAACACTAGAGCCAAATGCAGAATGTTTTCTTCAAAAATCCTAACTGTTTATCTGACATGGGAGACTAACATTAAAAAAATAACAGAAGGAAACAGAAAAAAATAAGATAAAAGGCAAAATAGTTGGCAGCATGTCTGAAAGGAGGCGATGCAGAAATCATATGTGAAGCCACAGCAGCATGTTGACGTAAGAGACAGAGGCAATTACGATCACACATCCTGGACGTTCATGGCCTCCTGAGGCCAGCTGTACGTGTCAAGAGTGAATGAGTCGTAATCAGGACTGTAGATGTGAGACAACACGAACGCCTCCTTATCTTTAGGCTCAGGATACACTGATGCAATGTTGTTTTTGTATGCATAGTTGACAATCTGGAGAGGAGAAAATTAGAGACAGGAAAGTACCGTAGTTAAGGATCAGGAAAAAGAACAGATTTGGAGCAAAATAATAAACAGCCCTAGGTCTATTATCTTAGTCACTTTCTAAAAATTAAAGATGAAATCCAGCAAGATCATATGATTTTAAACCAAAACTAAAACATTTTGGTTATTTCAGAAAAAAAGTTCAAGTTTGGAAATAGGAAGGATCCACACTGCAGGAGCTAATATCTTATCGAGCGTATTTGTCTGTTTTGTAGCTGAAAATGTCCTTTAACACTTAGAATAAATCACACTCATATGGTTAGTACAGGTAAAACTCTAATTTCAAGATACAAAACAGAAACTTAGCCCTGAATTTATAACTAAGTCAGCAAAATCTGCCAATCAGGCAAGTCAATTTAACCTGCTAGGTGTCTAAAAATAGGATGTGCTAATTTAGAAAGAACATCTCGTTTCAAGTGACACAAGTTAAAATTGTTTGCCCCATGTGCAGATTTTTTTTAAATCCAAAAGATTTTATGTGCACTATCAGTATTTGTGAACACCTGTACAGGACATTATAGAAGTTTGGGTGACAGTTTATTTTAGTGAGCCTTATTACCTAGTAATTTTATAGTGATAATATATAAATAATAAGGTGGTGATAACCTTGTAGTAAGTTGGCCTTTCACCAAGAAATAATGGTAATATTGACTATTTACCTAGTAATAATGAATCAAGTAATTCCTTGTAATACTGTGGCAATTCTCTGGGAATTAGTTGGTATTTCTCCCAGTATTTTTTAGAAATAAGCTGATAAATGCCCGTATAAGTTGACTGATAATTCCAAGGTAATTTCTTTATTTTGTCCCACTTAATTAAAGTGAGTCCATCCTGAATAATTTTAAAGCTATTTTTAGGGTTGGGGGTTAGGGTGAAATACCCCCTAATTACCATAAAATTGCCACAATATTACAAGGAATTACTCAATAATTAATACATTATTACAAACTAAATACTTTCTCAATTTTACCATATTTCCAAGTTGCTACTCGGAAAATGTCAGCTTATTAGAAGGTAATATTCTTGATAAAATACTAAATAATTACCACTTATTACTATAAAATTACTAGGTAATCAGAGCCTCTAAAATAAAGTTCTACTGGAGTCTGTTGGGATTATTGTTTACTGTCAATAAAATGGACCAAATCATTTCAGTGCAGTCCCAGTGAGGATAATTAGCTATGAATAATACACTGCCTGGCCAAAAAAAAGTCGCCACCTGGATTTAACTAAGCAAATAGGTATGAGCCTCCTATTGGATAAATACTGCATGGGCGATTATCTTTCAGCGGGCAACAAGTTATTTAACCCCAGCTGATGCAATGATAATTCTCATTACTTAAAAAATGGATTTTTTCTTCCCTAATGGCACGGGCATATTCCAAGATGATAATGCCAGGATTCATCAGGCTCAAATTGTGAAAGAGTGGTTCAGGGAGCATGAGAGATCATTTTCACACATGGATTGGCCACCACAGAGTCCAGACCTTAACTCCATTGAGAATCTTTGGGATGTGCTGAGAAGGTTTTGCGCAGTGGTCAGACTCTCCCATCAACAATATTAAAATTAATGCAACACTGGATGGAAATAAATCTTGTGACATTGCAGAAGCTTATGAAAATAATGCCACAGCGAATGCGTGCTGTAATCAAAGCTAAAGGTGGTCCAACGAAATATTAGAATGTGTGTGACCTTTTTTTGGTGGGGACTTTTTTTTTGGCCAGGCAGTGAATATATATATATATATACATAGAAAATTCAGTAGAAGTTATCAAACTCTTAAGATAATTTTGACCTACATGCAGAAAGGTGGTAAAACTTAATTGGAGGAATTATAGACAGCTTACTATAAATTTACTTTAACTACTGTGCAACAATACTGTGGCTGAATGACTGAAGTTTGTGGTTTGTGAAAGACGACCAACCTTCACTGCGATTTTAAAGGACACCTCTCTGATCGTGTTTAGAGGAGGATAAAGTCTCCCCTCATTCAGGTGCTCCTCCGTCACCATGTCCGCTATCGCCTGAGAGAAACAACAGGAACAAGTTGATTTCATCTGAAATCACAGCATCATTGATGAGTTCATGTGTAGTTAAGAACTGGTAACTAAAGATAGCACCTCTGCTGTGGTGAGGAAGACATCGTCAGAAATGTGACGCACTCCACAGGCTATGACGCCCAAAGCCACGCCAGGGAAGACGTAGGCGTTGTTGCCCTGGCCGGGGTAGAAGGTGCGTCCATCAGAGAGCGTCACCTTATCAAATGGACTTCCACTGGCAAAGATGCCCCGACCCTGAGCACACAGAGGGGAGGAGACAGAGGAGAGCCTCATTAAAAGCTTTACAAACAGCAAGACAGTTGAGAGAGGGCGTTTACTTTCTATATGGAAAAACATTTAAAGAATGACTGCTGACTTTATACAACTCCAATGAGAGGACATTTTTTTCTCTGTAACAGCAGAGGGCAGTAAAGAGCTGTTATGAAAATATTAACAGGAAAAGAGGGCAGATTTTCACATGATTACTCTACCTTACGCACTAAAATCCTTCATGAAGCACTGAAAACACTGTACAGAACACTCACAGCATCATTTTACTTAAAGGAGAGTTCAGTTTCAACAATTTAGTGTTTTTTTTTTTTTTGTGAATTCTTGCCAATTCCTTCAAATGTCTTGTCTGTTGCTGACAATGTCCTGGTGTCATGTTATAGTGGTGTGTAAACCCACCTTAAATTTAGATTTACAGCCAGATACGATGGACTAAAACAGCAGTATTTATGGACCAATTTGATGCTTTTTACATGACATATCAAACACAAAAGCAGAGGATGCAATGTACCATGGAAGTCAGCAATGTATTTCTCCAAAAGGAGCTGAAAGCAAACAACACTTCATATATAAAACTGATTTTAACGTCTGTATGAGTGTAAAGATCTGCAACAAACACAGGATGGAAACAAAATAACTCTAACCTGATCTGTAGACAACCAGAAACCTATTCTCTGTGTGGATTATAGTACAGCAGTGCTGATTCATACCTCTGTGAGCTTATAGCACTGCTCAGCGGTGCACTCCGCTTTGCTGGTTGGATTACTCAGTGCAAAGATGATCGGCCTCTCGTTGAAGGACCCCATGTCTTTGATAATCTTCTCTGTAAATGCTCCTCCAATAGCAGCCACCCCTTCATGACAAGGAAACAAACCATGGTGAGGCTATCTTGCATGTTGCGTATGTTCTCAGACTGATTAAAAAGTCTGAGGTGAACTGTAAAATAAATCAATCTGCAGGATTAAGACATCAACAAGTCGTTTTTAACACAGTGCTTGTAAATCTTTGAATACGTTAAGTCATTTCATCATTATTTACTCTACAATTAAAGGTGCAGAAGATCACAGTTTTGATTAAAACCATGAAATTTGTTACATTTCATCCTTTCAGCCATGTTGGAATTAAGGCAAACAATAATACCATAAAGATCTAAAATATCAGAGGTTATAGATTTCACACATGGAGTGGGTTAGTTGATTTGTTTTTGTTGTGATGCTGAGCGGAGCTAAAGGAAGAAAATTCACCTTCAAAGGGTTTCTCTGTTTTTCCATAACTGACATACCAGGAAATACTGAACCAAAGACAGGCAATACAAAAACTCTAATTATTAAAATGTTTTTTACAAAATCCTTTGTTACCAAAATGTTTTTGAAGGATATTTCATTCCAACCCTACACTTCTCCTCCAGGTGGACTCACCTATGATGGTGGTGGGTTTGATGGTGTGCACCACCTCCTCCAGGGTCTTTATGTGAGGGTGATCGTGAGCAAACTCCTCCTTCTCATGGTTAAGATGGCTCCTTCCCTACATTTGTGAAAGCATTTTTTTCAATCCTCTCCTTTGCTTATTTCATAAAAGTAATATATTGTTACACTCTCACACACATTACCTTGACGATGAGACCTTTTGAGTCAACCATCCAGATTCTCTTGGCGGCCTCTTCTCTGCTCACTCCCTCTTTGGCCATGGCCATGATGAGCAGGTGAGCGATTCCCAGAGCAGCCTGGAATAAAAACACACATTTATTTTCCTCGATATTACAGTCTCTCGCACTCGTCGGCTGCTTTTAATGAAGCTCACACTTACACTATATGGACAAAAGTAATTGACCGCTCCTGTTAATTATTGATACTAAATGGGTGTTTCTGAAGAGCTCAGTGACTTCAAAAGTGGTACTGTGATGGATGCCACCTTTGCAATAAGACAGCTTGTGAAATATCATCCCTGCTGGATATTCCACAGACAGCTTTAAGTGTCTGTGGAATATCCAGCAGTGGAAGATGCTGGAGGAGAGATAATGGTATGGGGCTGTTTTTCAGGGTTTGGGCTAGGCCCCTTGTCCCTAGTGAAGGCCAATCTTAATGCTTCAGCATACCAAAACATTTTGGACAATGCTATGCTTCCAACTTTGTGGCAACAGTTTGAGAAAGGCTCTTTTCTATTCCAAAATGACTGTGCCCCAGTGCAAAACACGAGGACTATAAAGATAGTTTGATGAGTTTACTGGTCCTTGAATTTGACAAGCCTACACAGAGCCCTGACCTCAAACCCATTGAGCATCTTTGGAACATAGTGGAATGGAGTTGTGAGCCAGGCCTTCTCATCCAACATCAGTGCCTGACCTCATAAACACTCATTATGTTTCACCCTTGAAAAAACTTAAACTTATAACAAAGGTTGCAATTAGAGAAACAAAAAACTGCTCAAAGAATAAAACGTGCTGTGGATCTCTAAAGGGTGGCAGGGGATTATAGTTCCTCATTGCCACCCACTAATTCTATCAAAAGGATAGATCAACTTAAAATTTGACCCAAATCAAAAACAGGTGGGAGTCACTAGATTAAGGACGGGGGGGGGGGGGGGGGTTTAATCTCTCCCACACACATACTGACAATCAAAACCTGATGTTATTTCTGGGCAGCAATTTGCACAGAGAGTAAGAGTTGAGTAAAAGCTGAGTGACTCCAAAGTAGGATTCTCAATAAATGCTTGTATACTAAACTCTATTTTGTTGTTTGTGCAGTTTTTGTTAGTTTCTCTATTTGCAACTTTTACTCAAAAATCTTGTAGAAAGCCTTCCAAGAAGAGTGAAGGCAGTTACAGCTGCAAAAGGACGGACCACTCCATATTAAAGTGCATGACTACAAGGCTACACAAAAAATAACACATCTATTTGTATCGTACAAAAAAATTGCATTTTTCCATGGTAATAAGGGAAAAGACATACACGAGCTTCTACAAACATGAGATTCATTAAACCTAAAAATAAGTGCAAAAAAACACGTGGTTGTTTGAAAACATGTCAAGAATCGGCCATAGGTTTTTCTTAGGAACTCCCTTAAGAACAAATTTAAGAAAAAAATATAACAAGTTATTGCCAAGTGAAGCCTGTAGTTTGTAAATCTTCTCACCTCGCCAGCTCCTTGGAAAACAAACTTGTGGTCTAACAGTTTATTCTTCGTGATCTTCAGAGCTGCTAGGATTCCAGCGACAGCCACTGATGCTGTTCCTGAAAGACAAAGAAAAGCAGGATTACTTTACAGGTTAAAACGGTTTCTACTAGGGCTGTCAAGATTAATCACATTAATTGAGATTAATTAAGGCCTATGATTTGGCCCTTTCAACACACTTTGGCAAAGCCTCTGCTGAATCTTGGAAAATAACTCCAACACTGCTCCTAAATGACTCAATCCACCTTTAAAAACTCAGACAGCTCAGTGGACAAGTCAAAAGTCAACTGCACCTTATTTTATCAAACATTTAAATTTTTGCTGTCCCCTCTTTACTTTTCAATTCATACTAAGTTCCTTTTTTCTGTGGTTAAGTTTATGACATAATCTTCAATCCACCTCTAAAATCAGGTCTGGATCAGTTTGGCTCAGCTGGTAGCAGGATCAAATCATAATCAAAGGGCAAGTTTGGTGCATATCTTCCCCCCACTTTCTTTCCCCATTTTATCTGTCTCTCTTCAGCTGTCATATCCAGTACAAGCAAAAGCCACCCCCACCCCCCAAAATGAAAAAAATCTAAAAATAGTTATTAAAAAGGACACAATTAATTGTAATCAACTACAGGAATGCTGAGATTAATCACTATTTTTTTTGTAAAGATTCATTTTTAGGCTTTTATGCCTTTATTCTGAAAGAAAGAAAATGGGAAAGAGTCAGAAAGAAGAATTGGGACGGACATATGGGAAATCAGCCACTGGCCGGACTTGAACCTACACCCCTGGGTGACCCAACCACCAGGCCATCTGCACCCCACGATTATCTTTTGACAGCACTAGTTTATACTTGTTTCCTGGTTTTTGTTAAGCCCATATCAGAAAGTATATTGATGAAGTATCTAACCATGAAGGGCATCTAATAAATAATCTGAGGGTCAGAGCTGCTGATTTAAAGGATCATTTTTAAACTTTCAGTACAATTCTTATGCATGTACATTGTTCTTAAAGATAAAGGGTCACATGTTTTATAGAGAGCTTTTATTTGGCTACAAGAAAGCAGGATGAATAGTCTATGTTCTAGAGAAAAATCCTCTACAGTGAGTTTGATTCATTTAATCCTAATCTCTTGTAATCTGTGTTTTTTAATTCTTTAGAGGTTGGGGTGTTTCTGGGGAAAGCAGGGAAGAAATAAATAGATGGTAAAAAATCCTTCTTTAACCCAGAAAAGCCAAAGTTAAGGCCAAGTCTCTCTGAGTATGAGTGAAAAGAGTAAAGAAAACACACATTTGTTTTAATACCTTGGATGTCGTCATTGAAGGTGCAGTATCTATTCCTGTATTTGTTGAGGATGCGAAACGCGTTGCTGTTGGCAAAATCCTCAAACTGTATCAGGCAATTCATCCCATATCTGCAGAAGGACGGAGTGGTGGAGTCAGACGTCTGGATCGCTGACACACAGACAATCTTTATAAAAACATTTTCACTTACTTGTCCGTCACAGCCTGCATGAACTCGTCGATCAGCTCATCATACTCCTTCCCTCTGATTCTCTTGTGTTTTAGGCCGATGTAGAGGGGGTCATCGAGCAGCGCCTGGACCAGTCCATCAGTAACAGACATCATCAGTATGAATATATAAATGATAGGCAAAGCACCTGTCTGATCAGACAGATTCTAACTTCTGCAGCAGCTTATTTAACATTCTGCATCTGTCATCACCTGGTTGTCCGTGCCGACATCCAGCAGCACGGGGAGACACTGCTGCGGCCGAACGCCACCGCAGGCCGTGTACAGAGCCAGCTTTCCCACAGGAATCCCCATCCCATAACTCCCCAGGTCACCCAGGCCGAGGATACGCTCTCCGTCTGTCACCACAAGGGCCTGAACACAAAATACATAGAAGCAGATAAGAAGGAGAAGCAGCTATGTATTTATGTGAGTGTTCGTCAGGGTGTTACCTTTATGTCTTCTTCAGGCCAGGAGTTGAGCATGGTGGCGATGTGGCCTCTGTCATGGATGGTGATGAAAAGTCCTCTGTGAACAAATAAGATGAAATTATAAAGCAGCAGATTTGTGAGAGAAAACACTGTTAATCCTTGAATATTGGCAAGTATATTGTCTAATTTCCAGTAATTTGTTTACTTGAGTGTCTAGAAATAAAAGATGTGTGTCCAAATAACTTCGTACATCTTATTTCAAGATGCTCATGTAAAATATGCTTTCCTGCAGTGGCAGGACAAGTAATTCAGCATTAATTTTTGGCTTTTATATTACGATAACTCTTTGCAATCTAGATTTGTCTAGTTATTTTGGCATATTACAGGTGTAATGATATATTTTTGACAAATACAGGTGCCAGAATTTGATTATTGCAAGATATGTAAAAAAACTTTGTACTTTTTAAAACAGTTTCTTGCACACTGCCAGTTCATCCTACGCAGTCAATCAAAAAAAAAAAAAAAAAAAATCAAAAGAGCCTTGACACTTGGAATGTAAACATCATCCATGGTTTTATGAAGCCTTAAAAATAAGAATATGAATAATAAAACTCAAGTTAAAATAAACTGTGGGGTTGGAAAGGCAGATCACTGCCACCTCTTTTGGTTCTATATAACGAAATAAATATTTGGGGGAAATATTTGAAAAATCACAGCATATTTTCAGGCTCTATTGATAAGTTTGGAGGTTTGTTTTGGTGGTCTGCCAGCAGGGCAGACTGCTGCTACATTACATAACAGGCGGAAAATCACAGGAAAGTCTCATGATATGGGCAGACTTTTCCACAGAGATTGAGAAGGATTTGCATGATCCAAAAAGAAAAAATGGGTTTTATGCATCTGTATAAAAAGAAAATGTAGCTGACGGTGTGTCGCAGTCATCCTTTATATCCACTTAGCTTGTTTAGCTTGCATAATTGTAATACAAGTGTTTACAAGTGAATCAATAAGAATCTAAATCAGCTCTTATGGACAGGTTTATTTACACACATTTAGAATCTGCGCTTTGTCTAGGCAAACACAGTTCAGTTTAAATAACCCAAAGTGGTAGTGAAAATGATCTCACCTGGGTCTCCTGAAGGCGAGTCCGTACTGTTGGCAGGCCAGGCCGACGGTGGGAGTGTAGACGATGGGCATGAACTCCTCTATGTCAGAGGTGAGCAAACGGTAAAACAGTTTTTCATTTCTGTCCTGCAGCGTCATCAGAAGGATGTACCTGAGAAAAAGACAATCTTGTTATCAAGACATCAAAGATTTATTTACACACAATGAAATTATTGAATTCAGTGGTGGCCAGTGCATAACTCTCCAAACACAGGCAATGCATCTAGTTTGTTCGATTGATGCTAACACATAATGGAAACTGCCATTAACAACTTTATAAATAATAATTTTAACGCAGGTAATCTTCTATTTTATTGAACAATGTTTAGTAAAATAGATTATTTCTTAAGTTAAGAGATGCTAAGTGTGTCGGATGCATCCATCCATTTTCTTCTGCTTATCCAAGGCTGGGTTGAGGTATTAACAGGTTAAACAAGTCAACCCAGACTTCTCTCTCCAGAGGCATTCCCAGGCCAGATGAGGAATACAATCTCTCCGGTGAGTCCTGGCTCTACTCCCAGGTCTCCTCCCAGTTGAATGCATCTGTAAGACTTCCAGAGGGAGGCAACCAGGATGCATTCTACTCAGATACCTGAACCACCTCAACCAGCTTCAATTCTACCCTCACTTGTGAACAAGAGTCCAAGATACGTGAACTCCTTCACTTGGGGCAAAGACTCACTCCCCATCCAGAGGGAGCAGTCCACCATTTTCTGACAGAGAACAACGGCCTTAGACTTGGAAGTGCTGACTCTCATCCCAACTGCTTCACACTTAGCTTCATCCCGGAAGTCCTTGGCTAAAGAAGCCAACAGACCAACAACATCTCCAAAAAGCAGAGATGAAATCCTGCAGTCACCCACCCAACCAAAACCTCCCCTCCCCCTAGCTGTGCACTGAGATGCTGTCCATGAAAATCACAAACAGAATCAGAGACAAGGGTTAGCCCTTGCAGAGGCCGACATGCACCGAAAGTGTGTCCAACCTTTTGCCTAGGATGTGAACACAGCTCTCATTTGGTTACAAAGGTTATAAAGCTCTCATTTGGTTATAAAGGGACATGATGGCTCACCACATTACCTTCCATATGACCTCTGTGAGACATGATCACTACAACTCCCAACTGCCCTGCCTTAAGAGGCCTTGCAAGAGTAAAGAGCTGGTCCACTTTCCCCGTGGCCAGGATGGAACCTGCACTGTTGCTCCTGCATCCAAGCTTCGACAATCGGCACGAGTCTCTTCCAAGACTTTTAGTGTGAAACGCCAATAACTTAGGCACACCCAGTTGTCCCCCTTTTTAAAAATAGGAACTACCACCCCAATCTAACAAAGGTACTGTGCAAGATGACACTGAAGAGGCGTCACCCATGATAGCCCAATGTGTCAAATGGGCTGGGTTAATTTAGCTCAGATGTTCAGCAAACAAAGGCAGTGTGACACTTGGTGCTCATTTACACCACAGGAGTGAATGGAAGAACATTTTTCTGTTGGGCTTGGGCTGTAAAATAAGTCAATTTAGACATATTGTCTATTTTTTGTAACTATTAAATTCAGCTCTACTCTACTCTAAAATACTATCTATTTAAGTTATTTTATGCATAATTTTCTTATCTAAGGGAAGGCTTATGGTGCTTTTTTTATCTAAGAAGTCTGATGTTGCATGCGACTGGCATTGTCAAAGATAAGATAAAATGGAAAGCACCATTAGCTTATAGGTCTTAATGTGATGACATGTAAAACATATTTAAAATAACTGTGGTGATTTCTGTTTTGTACATCGAAGGTAAATATGAAGTCTTTCACATTATAGCCTAAGTTGTAAATATCCTGCAGACAACCTGAAACTTCAAGATGGTAACATTGTCACTGTAAGCATAATGCTGATATCATCATTTAGCTCAAAGTACAGCCTCAGAAAGGTTTTATCTATCAGATCTCACTGATATGAGATTGGCTCTAGCGTGACTCATTTAATACAATGAAATAGCAGTTTTGTGATAAAGGGTGCATGGAAAGAACAAACACTTAAGGCAAGAATCAAATAGGGATGTGGCAGTTTTAGAAGGTTGACGCTGCTTTATAGCCTTTGATGTGGCTGCAATTAGACAACTGCAGCAACTGTGGGCAACAAATGTGACTCACTTAAGATCTGACCACACAAGAAGGAGCCCTAAGTCATTCAACATCAGAGATTGCATTGTTTAAGTCTTGCAGAGCTCTCTGGGGTGCTCCAATAGGTGTTTTCACACAACATTTCTGCATTAGTGCCGTAATGAAGCATTGCCGTCTTTGCGCCTTGATACATTCATACTGATACTACAACAGCCTGATAGTACATGCTTCTGTCTGTGAATTCACAGTACATTCAGCATTGTGGAACAGCGTGAGAGCACAGTGCAGAAGGAGCTCCCCACTGGCTCCACCAATCCTGTTCATGCCTTTGTTTCTACATCTGAAGACAGCACAGAGGTAGGATCACCTTGTCCCCCCTTTCTGCCTCTGCAGCGTTCACAGGCAAGGCGAAACGTCAGGGCATGAAGGGCATGAATATCATGGCTTTCAAAGGCACTGTGAATCCATCTAATGTCTTTTCTCATACTTGTCCAGTGGGTTGGTGCGCGTTTCGTAGCTCTTCATGACGCGCAGCACTTGAACGTCCTGGGAGAGGAAGCAGGGTGGCAGCAGGCCGTGGATGCCCAGTTGCAGGCGCTCCTCCAGGGTGAATGCCATACCCTGCAGGGTGAAGAGAGAGAGAGAGAGAGAGAGAGAGAGAGGGAGAGGGGGGGAGGGAGCGATTATACAACTGTGATCATCTCTGAAAGAGTTCAGTCAGGGCAAAGTACCCAAACTAAATAAGACATCTGAAAACCCAGACCAGAGTGACTCATGTGTTAGTCATCAGAGGATGTTAGTTATGAGTCATACCCACACCCAAATACAGTGGTCTTTTAGATCCTTTCTCAAACTTAGGAATTATTTGCCATTTTAAGTGGAAACATAACAGAAAAACAAAATGCCTGCATAGGGACTTCGAAAACTCCTACAATGTCTTAGCAACTTCAACAACACAAGGCCGTGTGTTTCTATCTGCAGCAGCCTTGCATCGCTCTGCCGTCTGGTTACATTTAGATCTGCTTCTCTTCTGCTGGCACGCTTTCCAAAAAGTGATTGAGGGGGAGTGCGAGGTTTAATCTATTTATTCTGTCCAATAGTGGGGGAGCCTGGACTCACTCCCCTGTCAGCTCCACTTCTCTTCCATCGCCTCTGCTTCAGCACTCCCTCCGTTTCTTCTCTTGTCTCGCACGGCAGAGAAAACACTGACCTACATGGAGAATAAACTGGCCTTCTATGGTCAGTCTAATCTACTATTGGATTATCAGTTTTAATAACACATCGTTACTTTTCCAGGAATAATTATGTCCGGATTTTTCCCCAGTGAGTGCTAAGTTACATTTGGTTGAAAATGGGATTCGAACCCTGCTCCACCTTTTTAAGGCAACTAGAACACAGTTACGTTATCAGTGCATCACAAAACTATTTTTTTTTTTATGATTTTGATGGCATATTCAGTCAAGGGCTGCAGAGGAATTGGAAGCATTGATTGTAGTGGCATTTCTCTGAAATCATTTTGTTTTGCTTGGTGTAATCCCATCAACTCAAACACTTAATCTCAACACTGCAAAGCTCCAATTTGAGCAAGTCTGCAGTGCTGTGAAAAGTATTTGTCACACTTTAGTGTTTCAGATCGCCAAACAAATGTTAATATTAGAGATAACCTGAGCTAACATGCAGTTTTAAAATGATGACTTCATTTGTTAAGGAAAAAAAGCCATCCAAACCTACCTGGCCCTGTGTGAGAAAGTAATCACCCCCTAAACCTAAGAATGAGTCTTTAACATCCCTATGGAGGAATTTTGGCCCCTTGTCTTTGCAGAATTGTTTAACTCAGCCACATTAGAGGGTTTTCCTGTATAAATGTCCTGTTTAAGGTCATGCCACAGTATCTCAATCAGATTTAAGTCCGGACTTTGACTAGGCCACTCCAAAACCTTCATTTTGCTTATTTAAGCCATTGAGAGATGGACTTGCTGGTTTTTTTAGACCATTGTCCTGCTGCTTAACCCAAATCCATTTGAGCCTGAGGTCAAGAACTGTTGTTATGATGTTCTTTTGATGAACTGAACTGACTTTGTTTCTCATCTGTTATTGTACTTCTTTAGATGGTGCCATGATTTGTTGCTCTTTGAGATCTTTCAGCCTACTCTGCTTTGTCTGACAGGTTCTATTTAAGTTATTCCTTGATTTAGAAGGTCTGGCAGTAATCAGTCCTGGGTGTGGCTGGATAAAATGTTAATTTAAAAACAGTCTTTTGTTTTTACTCAGGTTATCTTTGTCAAATATTACAATTTGGTGATCTGAAACATTCAAGAGTGACAGATATGCAAAAAAATAAATAAATCAGGAAGGAGCAAAATACTTCTCACAGAAAGAAAGAAGAAAAAGATAAAGAAGAAGGAGAATTAAGACTAGGTTCCTGTTCAGGTACTTGAGCCATGACTTTGAGGCGGACAGACTCCTAGGATTAACTGACCCACAAGGCTAGAAAGAACTGGGTGGCTGAAATCGGAGAATGGTGGATTTACATGAAGAGGGCTGTGAGACCTAAAGACTTGTCCACTTTTCAACTTTGTAGTTGTTGAGTATGATGTACAGCTCAATAGTTCAGTCATTTTAGCTTAAATAAACTGCATAAAACTTGAAGATCAGAGTTATTTTGTGTGTGAATGCTTGAAGAATCTTGCGACACTGGAAGTTTTCTGATATAATCATAGATGGGCTATCATCTTTAAAATGATCAAAAACTTCTGAGCTAGTTTATTATTTCTTACCAATGCAAACTCGGTTAAAATAGCATGTTATTTTCTGAAAAAGTTACTCTAAGAGTTTAACATCTTTAACTTAATTTAAAGTAATCTGAGGTAAAATAAGCCTGTTTTAAGAGGTTATATGCTTCTTTTGAACACAGCAGGATAAAACAAATTGTTTGAAACTAGTTATTTGTCTCATTTTCATTCTCTTTTTTGCCTTTAATCCACATTTTTGTATCTTATCAGGAAAAAACTGCACTGGAAGAAGCTGAAGCATCTAAAAAATTTAGTCTTAAAGTTCTCAGAGTGTTTTCTCGGGGTATAAAATGCCCAGGGAAAACATTTAGTGGGTGGATTTGATTTCCACCCTCTCGTCTTACAATCATTGCATCTATGTTTTTCCACATGCTGCATGCTTTCAACAGCTGAGCAACGCTGTACCAGCTACAGGCTTCACACTTGATAGCTGCAAACAATGTGAATCTGCCTGCCAGAGGTCATTAAAAGGAGAAACTCTGATGCACTGGAGCATTTCATATCAGTGAGATTAACAAGTGTGCAGGGCGAGCTTCAAATACAACAATCTAACAACACAAAAAACGTGGACAACAAAAAGCAGCTGAAGAGAAAGTCACAGATTAACAGAGTTAAGCTAAACCCATTAGAGCCAGCAGGTTAGAGTAAATCCATTAAGGTGATACTCTGAGCAGTGGCTGTAAGTAACGGCTGTATGCACAGTCTGTCAGAGTGAAAGTAAACGTGGACGTTTGATGACTTCAGTCCAACCTTATCAAGGATTTATGGGAATTTACAACTTAATAAGACTGTTTGCAACATTATGACCAAATATAGTGAACAGGAGAGTTATTTTATGGTTATGAACAATGGAGTGGCTCAGTGTCAATGCCAGAAGGTCAGGTAGAACGGACTGCTAAAAAAAAAAAAAACATAAAATAAAATCCACTGTGGTATAATAACTATGGTTGCAAACTATTTTTAACCTTTGAGCTTTATTTCATAAAATATATAACATCACAAGTGTTGTTTTTAAGTAAAAGTCCTTTTCCCATCTAAAAGGTGCTGACTCTTTCCTCTTAACTGTGAGTCAACACGTTTCTGCTGACTGGGCACCAGCTGAGAAAGGAACTGGGATGACCTCCCATTAAACCTAAATCAAAGCAATAAACTCAGCAAAAGTGTCCGCAACTGTCCTGCTATTTCTGTGCAGCTAACAAAGCAGCAAAAGTATTTCCTATTTACTCTGAGTTTGGAGATAAATGCAGTTAAAAAGACCAGATGAGTAATGGGGTGAATGTTTTAGCACAGTTGCATAAGGAACTTAACTGAAAATAATCCACATCATGGCTGCAAAAACACTGATGTGACTGGGACAGGTAAAGTTTCCATACTTAAATACTATGTGATACAGCATGCTTAAACATCTAACAGCCTTTAAAAGTTGTATGAGGATTTTTAATAGTACCAAGAGCTTAAAAACAACATACAGGTGCATCTAAAAAAATAGAATATCACCTAAAATCCCATTTTCCTTGTGGTTTACTTCAGAAAGTCAGATTTCCATATATTCTAAATTGATCTCTCACAAAGTTAAACATTTCAAGACTGTGTTTAGCTTGATGATTATAGCTCAAATAAATAAAAAAATCAGTTTTTTGACTATTGTGGAAAAGTCCAATTTTGCTAAGGTTTCCTCAGTCTTCATTCTCTCACTCTGGATCAGTACACACAACCACAATCATGGGGAAGACTGCTGCCTTGACTCTTGTCTTGTCCAGCTCACAATGATTGTCGCCTGCCACAAGGAGGGTAAGCCACCGAAGGAGTGGGCTGAGGCCGGAGTTAGTGGATGAAGAGCCTCCACACACAGACAGGTCCAGGGAATGTGCTACCAGTGTTGTGTTCTTAATGTTGAGACACTTCTGAACCCCAGACTTTATAAGCTTTTCACCTGAGCTAGGAAGAAAAAGAACTGGACCGTCACTCAGTGGTCTAAAGTCCTGTTTTCAGATTTTGCATTTCATTTGGAAATCAATGTCCCAGAATCTGGAAGAAGATCTAAGAGGCACAGAATCCAAGGTGCTTGAAATCCAGGGATTTCAGTTTCCACAGTCAGTGATGGTTTGGGGCTTTATCAGGTCCAGAGTCAACGCTGTCAGCCATCTACCAAGTGAGTTAGAGCCCCTCATGCTTCCATCTACTGAGAGGCTTTATGGAAATACTGATTTCTTTTTCCAGCAGGACTTGGTACCTGCCAGCAGTACAGCCAAAACTACCAGAAACTGGTTTGCTGACCATGGCATTACAGTACTGTGTATTACTAAACTCCATAGAGGATCTCAGGGTAAAAGACAGTAGACTCAACAATGGATGAGCTGACGGCTGCTATCAAAGCAGCCTGAGCTTCGTGACACCCCAGCAGTGCCACGGACTGATTGGCTCAATGCCACATCACACAGATGCACTAATTTGTGCAAAAGGAGCTCCAACCACTTGCTGATTGCATACATGAGAATAATTTTCCAGAAGGTCAACATTTAAGTATTACAAATCCTATTTTTGGACTGGTGTTTTTTTTGATTTTCTAATATTTTGAGAGTGAATTTTTGATTTGTGTGAGCTGTACGCTGTTAACATCAAAATTAAAAAAAAAAAAAGTCTTGAAATATTTCACTTTGTATGAGATGATTCTAAAATAAATGGAGATTTCATATCACAAGAAAAAATTAATTTTCATCCACAAGCAAAAGACAGAGGGATAGCATTGTTTAATTTGCACACACACTGTATCTGTTACAAAACATTTGCAATTAAGGCAGTATATTATTTTATAATATAAAAGCAACAAATCCCCCAACATGTGTTTTTTGAAGGTTCACTTTTTTTTTTTAAACTTTTATACCTCTAAAAGAGAGACAGGGTGGAAGATAGGGTGGGGAACTGAAGAAGAATAGAATGGCTTACAACAGCCTAGACTGCAGCCTCTGCTCCTGGACTGCTGACATACTCACTGGCACCTTGTGCCAAAAATATTTGGTGCAAAGTGGTTCCTTCTTACTCTGGTTTGATTTTGCCATTCATGCAGTGACTTGCAGATATGCACGTTCCATTACCATATGTTGTATGCAGGGGTGTAGTGTTGTTTGTAGCAACACAGAGAGGATGTAATTGTTTGACTTTGAGAAACCATGTGCTGTAACTGGACGTTGTTGTGTAGAAATGAGAAAAACAGCAGAGGAAGGTATTTGCCTCCAGGTGACAGCCAAATGTACATGACCCTCCATAGAGCTCACCTTGTTGAGGTGTGGGTTTCTGGTGATGTCGTAGCCCCTCTTCTTGGTGCTGACGCTGCCCTTGCGGCTCGTCCCGGAGTGGCAGACCCGCACAGCCTGGAGGAAGGCCGGTGCACCCCTGGAAGAGTGGCCCGGGGAGCCGGCGAGGACCCTCATGCCGCCCGCCGCCGTACGTCTGCACAAAGACAGAGCGGCTCTTCCTGGTAGGGAGTTCATGCTGCCTGCGGAGCAAAAACACATCAAGTAACACCCAGTCTAACCCTCCTGCTGCTGGTGAGAGTCACCTATCAGGTCAAAGAGAGGACGCTCGACCTACAAGTCCAGACATACCGAGAATAACACGAGTTCAGCATGTCTGTGCTCCTGTAAACAACCCAACTGTCTCAACCGTTAACGTTAGCTTACACAGGCTGAGTCACAGCCGTGCACAACAGGTGCATCAGGAAAATAGGGATTATTTTAAAAAGACAAATATATTAATTTGTGTTCGAGGAACAATTCCGTAGCAGAGACTTAACACCAGTCTATGTATTCATGTGAAGCCCCTGCTGTCATCCCGCTCCAGCTCAGCTAGCCGCTGTTAGCTGCTTTTATGAAATTCATTGTTTTTAATGGAACAATCTGCGCAGCTGCTAATGCTAGCCTGCCATGTAGCTATCATCCAGTTAGCCTCACCTGAAACCGACGTGAAGCTGCAGTAGCCCGGACTTCAAATCTTCACAGGAGCCGCTGCTTTGCTCCTGTTAACGATCGCTGATGTTATCAGTGGACGATGGGGCGGATCGACAGCTAACAGCTGATCCTGGATCCTTTGACATTGAGAGTTTCGCTTCCCCGTCCACTCAGTCAGTTAGTCGGCCTCTCTGAGCAGAGGAGCCACCAATCGGACAGCAGCCTAACGGGCACGAGGAGGGCCAACCTCCGCCTCCCCTCCCCCAAATAAGTGAACATCATGGACAATATAAAACTAGGAAGGAGGCAGTCTTATCGATATGCTCCTTTTCAGAGACAAGGGGAATCAGAGAAAGGAGAGATATAAAGTTTGAAAGTGAGAAATTCAACCTTTGAACATATAATGTTGTTTGCAAGATTATGTTTTTATTTCAAACAGAACAAAGTGTTTGGTTTGTTTCCCCCATATAAACTTAGCACAAAAGTAAGGAAATTTGAAGTCACAATTCTTCTTGGCAATAAATCATATACAGATGGAAAGCCTGTTTATTTTCCTTTTAAATGGAGCCACATTTGGAAGGGACATTTGCAGGATGAGCAGCAGAGCTGAGTATGTACGTTTCACCCATTGACACAATGTCAGATCTTCTTTGTCAATGCCAAACAGCTAATTTGGACACTGATTCTTGCCAATGCTTGTCAGACAGGAGTGGAGAGAACTCATCTCTTTAATTCAGTGATTTGTTTCCTATACCTTCTACATCATCAGTAGGCCTACATTTCTTTCCCCACATGTAAATTTTTCTTGCTATTAAGTTGGACATTCTGTGTTTACTATGAGCCTTTACAGTAGTGATGTCAGCTTGCTTTAAAGTAGACATTTTCCCATTTTACCCAGTCTCCTGTCCTGCTTTAGTAGCAGTTTTTAGTTTAAAGATGGCTTCTTAGTTGGAACATATCTTTAAAAACTCATTAAGACACCAGAGCCGTATCTAAAAATGTTTATTTAAACATGCATTCAAAAGCAAACATTTATAAAAAATACAATTTTTCTACTATTCTATCTAAACTCTCTACAAATGGGCTATTTTGCAAATGTGCTTGCTTTCTTGGCTGTCTTTGAACAATAAAACCATTTTCAACAGTACAGAGTCAAGCAACATATGAAATTAACAGACAAAAACAAAGTGTGACTTTCTTACAGTATCCAACAATGTGCTTGTTGAAACTTTTCTTCATAAAAACCTTCAGAGGGAAATTTTTAACCATCACCAGAGAAAAAAATAACCTGAAAAACACTGAATATGAGGACAAGAATCTCTCAAATTACTCATCTCAATAACAAGAGACTGCAAAAACAGTGAATACAGAGTTAACATATATACAGTACAGTACAGTACAATTACAAAACATTGACCAAAACTTCATCCTTATATGCTGATTTAACAGAGCAAAGTTCCTGCTCCTTGTCTTCATCGTCACTCTTCTGGAAACATTCAGGAAAAAAATTGAGAAAAAAGTAGAAATGCTTCAGATGACTACACTGGTGCCACTACGGGAGCTTCTATCCTATAAAGAGAAAAAGGGAGAGGAGAAGTTTAGTCTAGGGAAAATAAGATTTATCATTAGGCCTACATACAAGCAACAAAAAAGAAAAATACAAGGAAAAACCTAGCACAATAAGGCATACCAGTGCACAGCGATACACTAACAATAGCCAGGCAGAAAGGCCAGTGTTAAGCAGGTACATGCAGACAGGCCCTTCTAGTTTAGTTCATCACAGTTTTAGTAAAATGCTAAAATGCTAATTTTAAGCAGGAGTACTGTTTTTACATTGTTGTTAGGAGTACTTTTGACAAAAAACTCTGCTGCTTCAATGCATTTTGATACCAGGTATTTTCAACTGAGAAAATATTTAGGTGAACCACTATATAAGAGCCAACACTTAAATAAGAATTATTTATGTTTAAAACTCAAAGCAAATAACTACTCACTGTCTAAATAGTACTGAAACGTTGATTTTTTTTTCAGAATCTTTAGAATATTCGAATTTTTGGCAAATTTATTACAAAAAAAAACCCCGATATATGATCTTGACATAAGTATTTAGACCCCATCTCTAAGCTCTGCAGGCAGCTCCTTTGACCTCATGGCTTGGTTTTTGCTCTGATATGCATTGTCAGCTGTGAGGCCTTCTATAGAGAGGTGTGTGCCTTTCCAAATCATGCCCAATCAGTTTAATTTACCACAGGTGGACTCCAATCGAGATGTAGAAACATCTCAGCAAAGACTGGTAGAAATGGAAGGAACATCGGGACAGTAGACTCTACAATACAGACAAGATGAAGGCTGCTATCAAAGCAGCCTGGGCTTCATGACACCCCAGCAGTGCCACGGACTGATCTGTTCCATGCCACTTAAAAAATAGATGCTGTTATTTGTGCAAAAGGAGCTCCAACCAATTACTGAGTGCAACAAATTTCAAATGTTGTCTTGAATACTTATATCAATGTGATATTTCAGTTTTTTAATGTTAATAAATTTGCAAAAAATCCCAACATTCTGTTTTCACTTTGTCATATGAGGAACTAAGTGTAGATTATTGAGAAAAAAAAAAATCCAACATCAGGCTGCAACGTAAAATTTAAATAAGTGAAGCGGGTCTGGATACTTTCTGACTGCACTGTAAGTGTAAGGTTTAGGGGATGCATGATATTCAAATTTTTGATGATAATATATATATGTAAACCAGACATAACAGTTCAGTCCATAAAACACATTTTACATGTGAATTAACAAAAATGAACAAAGACAACTGGTTAAGAGGATGTAGGTCTGTTGGTCCTGCCTAAACTGCACAGCCTTATTTGTCATGTTATTTTTTGATGTATGGGTTGAAAATAGAAATTTTTGATGAAACAATAATTCACTTTCCATCATGCTGAAAATATTGTAAATCCCTAGAAAGGTCTATAATAATTTGGATACTTTTATGCATTTTGATACCACATTTTAAAATAAATACAATCTGTATTATCTTAATGAGCAACTGCTTAAATACCAAAGCTTTAAAAAAATAGAGGAACAAATCCATTAAAAAATGTCAAGAAAATTCCTACAAGCTGTCTAAATTGTACCAAAACACTGCCAAATTTATGTGTGCAGATTAAACTGAGTGTAGGTTTTGCTTACTATTTCTCATCATTTACTGTAACCAACATAATTCTCAATATTGTGAGTCTAGGACTTCTATTGTTGTTGCTGCTGTATCCAAAAAGGTATAGATGTTTTTCTTTTTTTGTTTTTTTTTTGTATCATATTGCAGTTAAATTGCAGTTACTTTGGAATTTCCCCTTGTGGGACTAATAAAGGAATATCTTAATCTTAAAAATTATCTATCCAATAAAGTGCATTAGCACGCCAACTCCCCCTGATTAGCACCAAAGAGAAAACAGGCAGCTGGGTTCAAAGTTTTTCATTATCAAGCAGAGAAATTGCAATATTAATGCTTTAAACCTGATGGCAGCTATGGGCAAAAATTTTTGTTCTAACTTAAGTCATAGAAATAAATCCTGAGGTTTATTTAAATTTCTGTACCAAATTCCATGGCAAAACTAGTTATTTTCACTTTTAATAAAATTCAGAGTGGGTAACCATTTCTTTTTTAAAATTTCTGGAGGATCAACAAAGCCATCCTAAAACACTGACTGATGAACATCCCAGTTCATGGAAAAATAGAGTGGAAATAGAGCCTATAGGGTCTAAAATATTTTGGTTTGATTTAGAGACATGCACAGGCCTACAACAGCACTAGCATTGCTTCAAACAGAAATCTAAGACAAAAAATAAAGAGGAGTGATAAAACAAAGTAATAAGTGTCAGTATTTGTTGGTGGTCCTTACAGAGAGGCGGTGGTAGTTCCTTCGGTCGTTAGTGTGTCCAGGCTGGATCTCGATGGAGGAGTAGCTTGGGGGTTGCTCTGGCCAATCCTTCCCTTTGCCTCCTCTCCTCCTCCTGCTGTCTTCATCGTCTGAGCTCCAGGATCCTTTGCGGCGCAGAGGAGGAGAATAGCTTCTCTCCCTCCGAGCCGCTCTGTTGTACAGCTCCTCCATCAGGTCGTCGCGGCTACGAGCTCGCCGTTTGGACCCACCTGCTCTCCTCCTAGGCGAGCCTCCACTGTCATTCCTTGAGCTCCTGTGTGGCGCCCGCCCTCGCCTGTTCTCCCAATCTGACTCATCGCTGTAGTCTCGCAGGATCCCCCGTCTGGGTGGGGAGACGTCTCTGTAGCCTCGACTGCTGCGGGGGAGACCCCCTCCTCCTGAGCGGTTTGTGCTCCCACTGGACTGACTGGATATCCTTGCCCCACCTCTGACTCCATCACCTCCAGGCCCTCTACGTGAGTTGAGACTAGGTGCACGCTGAATGATAGGAGGCAGGGTGATCACCCGTCTCTCCACCCCTCTCACCCCCATCTCATCCAGGGCTGACAGCATACTCGGGGGTCCGTGTGTGTTGGGGACTGCAGCTGGGGCTGGGTGGTGCTGGGGTTGAGGCTGTAATGGGGGCATATTCTGTACAGCATACGGAGCCTGTTGAGGTGCCACCACATCCAGCCCCCTCACTTGGTTCTCCAGGTAGTCCAGCACCTGATTGGTTCCCTGGATGCTGCTCCGCACGCTGCCGTTCATATGATGAGGAGGAGGAGGAGGGGGCTGCTGCTGCAGGGCCATGGGGGACAGCTGCATCGGAGCCATGGCAAAATTTTGCTTGACTGGATAGTCTGAGTACGAGCCTGAAATAAAGTTTACAATTTAAGTTTTGAGACATGAAACATCTGCAAAGCAGATTTTACCCCACTAGAGGGCAGCAGACACAAGCTTGAAAAAAAAATGTCAGCCAAAAATATTCAGAGGACAAAAAGCAACCTCATTTGACATTTAAAGTCATGCTTGCTTCAACTTGATGTTATGAAATCCTATAATCTAAATATTAGATACTTTTGAAGAAGTTATGATTTGTCCTCTAGACAGAAATAACTAATTTTGCAGTCACTACATGTAGCACAGCGTCACTAGCTTGTGGCTAAGTCTGACTGCTTGCTGTTGAAATATCGGGCAGGTAAGGTTCAGTGTGTTTTCAGAGATTTGTACACATTGAATGAAATGCAGCTGCCAAGCACAGCTTAAAATGACATGAGAAGAGTGAGGGGCAAAAAATATATCAGCATGTAAAGAGAAGCTAAAATGCTTTGGAAGAAGGGAACTGTACTATTATAATCGGCTAGTTTATGTTTACGAGGACCTCCTTCTTTCCCACATTAGTCATTTGATCTATTGTTAGTATTAGAATGTACCTTTTTTCCTGTAATCAAGGCAGGGGCTTGTTTTGTAAAGGAACTTCTAAAATTGACACTTCAATCAAACACACAAACTAAATCTTAACAAAATCATCTGACTGCCCTGCAGACTCCATAAAAAAAGGCTTTCAATCACCTGTGTGTTAATGATCATAATTATTGTAATGAAGAACAGCTGGTGCTTATCCCCTTAAAGGCTATTGTATCATATTTGATACATACTTTAATGATACCCCAACCTAATTAATATGATCAATAAATTACGTAAAAAACTTTTGAATACAATCTGATAAATGATAGAAATGCTCTCAAGTGGATTATCAGTTACCAAATGTATTAAATGTAATACAAAAATATACTATGTTATATTTTATGGAAATTTTCTGTCTTTGGATTTCAGTAGAAGGTTGATTTTATTTGTCAGACTATCAACAGAAATATCTACAGAAACTCTCTGTATTTGACTCTAAATCAATCTGTAGATTTCAGGTGAAGTTTATTAAATAAACATGTTAAGTAATTAGATTTCATCCATGTAAGCAGTTAGCCCGGGTTCAAATCCGGCCTGTGTCACTTTCCTGCATGTCTCTCCCCAGCTCTCTCATCCCTGTTTCCGATTCTATCCACTGTCCTCTGCTGTCAGTAAAGGCATAAAAAGCCCAAAAATAAAGCTTTAAAAAGGCAGTGCAAGACTGCTTATTACTGGATTTAATTAACACAGTGAAAATATGTAAAGCTTAATGTAATGATAATTAATGGTGAAGGATGTGATTAGCATGAAGATAAAGAACACAAATCCTAATCATATAAATGTAGTTTTGTTCTGGCGTTAATGTGTCCTCCAACCTTTGAAATTGTCATCACTGTTTAATTAAAACCACAACCAAACACACGCCCTTAGACCTGCATGAGATTTATTCTGAACAAAGCACCAGAGAGGCCTCATTGTTCTTTTTGTGTCTCTCACCTGAATAGAGTATGGGGACGCCCTGAGAGGACGCATTGGAGCTGATGGGAGCGTAAATGGGTTGACCATTCATCCAGGGAACCATCGCCTTCTGAGCCTCCTTCATCATCCTGTGCTGCATCACAGCTGAAAAAGAGAGAAACGGAGAGGATATCAACAGTCTATCTCAGTCAGGATCAGTAAGTTTAGATTTGACTTGAGAGATTCTAGTATATAAAGACATGAACAACTGAAGCTCTTAATTCTTACCTCTTATAATCATTATCAAAGCTGGTATGTTAACTTATAACAAAAGGAAAATCTATGGTATCATTAACTACACCAACAACTTTTTTTACCAATTTAAATCACCCAGAAAGGTTCCTAACGATTTAATGAAGCTTGCACTGAAGTTTTTAGGTCACTGATATGGTGCTGTGTAAACCAAAGCACCTCTTCTACCTTTTTCTGGGCAGCAGCAGGTCTGTGGACAACACGGGCAGCGGACGTAGCAGCAGCACTTCTGCGGACAGCACTGACAGCAACAAATGCAGAAGAGCATGATGAGAAGGAGAGCTCCCAGGATGATCAACAGGACCGTGAGCCAGTCTACAACAGGTGAGGAGAGACAGAGTTATTAGGATTTTTAAGAACAAAAAAGAGGAAGGCACGTTGGCAGCTTAAACCTCAGCTGAGGAAACTTACGGTACACGATGAGTTTGACTTCTTTATCAGAGTCTCCAATCGTGTCACCGGGAGCATCAATGGAGCAGAAATAGACGCCATTGTCCCACCACATCACTTCAGTGATGGCCAGGTCGGCCTCTATGGACAGAAAACATCACAATGCTTTAAAATAACTTATCATGAAAACATGATTTTGACTACATACAAGAGAAAAAAACATTAAAGTCAAAGACACAATCTTTGCCGGTTTCAAATGTGTTAATTTAGTTCATTTTTTTTGCTGAATTTACATTTTACTTGGATCTTACTTTAGGCAATGTAGCTTCTTCTGTTATGTTAATGAAATCAATAAATAGGCAAACAAATGCACTGACTGGTTAAAGCAAATTTTACAACAATAATAACGCAGTATGCAGAATTTAAATCTTTACAGCCTCTAAGTATTTGTGCCGACTGTACTGTGAACTACTTAACTGGAATTCAACCAAACTCACTGTTCTGAATGGTAATTTTGCGTTCTCTGTATTCTGCTCCCAGTATGGGCTCATTGAGGCCTCTCTTCTGGATGACAGTGCGGACCGTGCGCTGGTTGTCCGGGCAGTCGTTGGACGGGTCCTGACCCAGTTGCAGAGCGGCCTGATAGGCTATGGGAACATGACAGTGAAAGTTCAACTGACAGCACTGTTTTGTGTCTTCATTTTCTGATTTTTCAGTCTGTTTGCCCTAAATGTGGAAAGCACTCTGCATTAAATGCACCCCTTTTCAGGCGCAAATGGCCTAGCAGTTAGGTTGCGCCCCACATACGTGGGCAGCTGTGGTTTCCCTTTTCTTTTGTGTTTCTCTCCCCACACTTTCATCCCCATTTCTGACTCCAAACACTGCCCTTTCTCTGTCTGTGTCTATCTGTTGTGTTTCTTGTGTCATAAAAAGCCCATTTTTAACCTTGAAAATGCAAATATTCCACATGCATTTCTTTTACATATATTTAAATTACATAGATCTAAATTAGTGTTACATAGCATAAAACGTGTCTTGAATCTGCTGATACTGTCTTGCATTTTTTACCCCCCTTTTCAATTTGCTGTTTTCAAAACCTTTGTAATGATAAAGTTTCAATTACAACCTTCAGGTCTGTAAAATCTACCTTTATTTTGCTACATACCATATGCATATGGTCGCTGTCAGGTACAAACCTCTTATATCCAAAATTATTGCTTTGTAGAAAACTTTTAAAAGTCATAATGCTTTTCTGTACAGTCAGTTACCACTATGTATCGTTAATTTCTAATATTTTACCAAAATGAAACTCAAGCTCTAGCCACAAAGTTTTTGGAGTTTGCAAAAAACTCTAAATGAAAGCTGAGCAAGCTTTCATGTGTTTCTCACTGAGGAGAGGCTTCTGTCTAGCCACTCTGCCATAAAGCTCAGATCAGTGGAGGGCTGCAGTGATGGTTGTCCTTCTGGAACTTTGTCCCATCTCCACACAGGATCTCTGGAGCTCAGTCAGTGACCATCGGGTCAAAACTGCTTGGAGTTTGAAAAAGAGCACCTGAGGGATTCTCAGACAGAGAGAAACAAGATTCTCTGCTCTGATGAAACCAAAATTGAACTGTTTGGCCTTAATTCTAAACATTATGTCAGGAGGAAACCAGGCATTGCTCATCATCTGCCCAATACCATTCCAATAGTGAAGCATGGTGTTGGCAGCATCATGCTGTGGGGGTGTTTTACAGCAGCAGGGACTGGGAGACTAGTAAGGGTTGAAGGAAAGCTGAATGGAGCAAAGTACACAGATATCCTTAGTGACAACCTATTCAGGACCTCAGACTGGGCTAAAGGTTCACCTTGTAGCATGACAATGACCCTAAGCACACAGCCAGAGGTCTCCATCCAACCTGAGTGAGCTTAGGAGGATTTGCAAAGAATGGCAGAAAATCACCCAGTCAATGTGTGCGGAGCCTGTTAGTTCATATTCAAAAAGATTGAAGGCTGCAATTGCTGTCAAAGGTGCTTAAACTAAGAACTAAGTAAATGGTCAGAATATCTGTGTCAACAGCATATTTCCATTTTTTCTTTTTAATACAGATGCAAAAAAAATCTAAAATTCTGTTTTCACTTTGTCATTGTGGGCTACTGGGTGTAGATTAATGAGAGAAAAAATGAATTAGAACAACTGTAGCATCAGGCTGCATCATAAAAAAATGAAAAAGTGAGTCTGAATACTTTCTCAATACACTGTATTTAACTGGGCTTGTCTGTTTGGAAAAAAAACATAATTAAATCAAATGCAAACACTACTCAGTACAGAAACACTCCCTGTGTTTTAACAGAGAGCTGAATCATCATGTATGAAACATGATAGGAGCGGCAGGCTTCAATGCGTTGACTACAGACAAACTTCATAAGTTGTTTGGTTATTTCTTAAGTCTGAGGCAGCAAACAATTTATTAAATGCTATGTTATTGTTTAAAGTAGTACTGTAAGACTGGGAGACACTGTTTGCTGTGATAACCTCAGTTCAAGTCTTCAAGGTTACAATTGGACTGAGCTGAACAAGCATAAGTTCACTAAATTGAACAAACCATCGTTGAAATATCTACCTAAATGTCCCTGATGGAGGCCAGAAAACTTAAACTTCAAAAGTCTTGGAAACAATAAAGTGAAATGGTTCCCTTTCAAATTAATTCTTCATTCTAACCCCCCTTTTAATCACATTTCATTTTTTGTTTCAAACATGTTTTTTTTTCCCATTAAAATCTCCTTCTCTCCACCTGCAGCCTCACCTGTGGAGTAGTACTCCAACACAGGGTCTTTACAGAAGGACTTGTACCTCCAGGTGACGAGGACATCCTGAGGGTTTGCAGAAGTTGAAAAATCGCAGCGCAGGATGACTGAGGCGAACAGAGTCGTCGACCTCTCTGTTTCTGACACAGTCACCTGGATGGACAGCAGCTCTGACATGAAAAAGGATCAGATCAGAGGGGAGATTAAATGTAAAACAGCAGCACTCATGACATGTATTCAAATTTAAAAACCTATTCCAAAGAAGCATGGTGTATCTGTGACATGGCTTACCTTTGCAATATTGGATTGACAAAAATCTGGCCCAACAGGTTAACAGTTCACTCCTTTAAAGGTGCATGTCATGAACTCTACCATTACGTGTGATAGGGCTGTCAGTCATGTTCAACAGAGTAAAAGCCGCTGACAGGCAACCACTGCTAATTGTACTACTTTAGTTTGAGGTCAAATACTAAACTCACACTCCCATATGCACGTTTGTAGGCTATATAAACACTGCGGGCATGATAGTTTGATTAATTAAATACCCAAAAAAGGTTGTAACCACAGCTCAAGTTGTCACAAGGACTTAACTCAAACTTTTAATGATTTTTTTCACTTTTCTTTTATGCATAACAAATGCAAAATATCTCTGGAACTATCATTTTACAAGATAGCACAGGAACATTTTTAAAGCTTAATAATCAATTACGAACCTAAATATCCTCAACTGTTAGAGAATTTTCAAATCTGTTTTGACATCAAACATGCAGGACCAAGCTTCCTTAAAGTGCCGATTTACTGCTGTGTTAAATTTTAAAAGTCTTTGGTTTTGAACTGATGGCTTGTCAACCGTGTAAATAAAACAATGTTACTTTGGAAAATTTCAAGTATTGCTTAGTAGGGGTTGACCTAGCAGCTCATGAGACAGATAACTGATATTTAGAACTGATGTGCATTTATTTAGATGTACAAACTGTAGTTAATGAGTGAAAAGTAAAATTGCATGGTCAAAAAAATTAAATAAAATAATAATAAAAAAACAGCCCCTCAGCGTGAGAAATGGCACAGAGAAACACAGTAGACACAGTAAAACAGGAAGTGATGTCATATGCTCACTGTATAAGTGCCATCCAAGATTAAGTATTGAGTGACTATTACTCATGTGACATCTAGCCAATCGGATTGTGTTCTTTAATGGATATTTGGTGAGACTGTGGAGAGTAAAAATAAAGTAGGGAAGACATACTTTTCAGTGGAACCAAAGTAGCACACATTTTGATGATCTAACTTTATTGATTATTTGTAAAATTAAATGCTGATAACAGGGCAGAAAATTAGCATTTTACATCTATTTCCATATAGCATTGCTAGTAATTTCCTGTAAAAAAGACTATTATAGCTAATTCAATGTCCAGTCCAAGAACTTTTATGGATGTAATCATGTTTATGTACTAAATACTGACTGGATTTAGACTGTAGGGACTCTGTCTGATGCAGCAGGACTGTTTAAATGGTATACTATGATCAGGGAAGTACAGGAGAGCTTCTAATTGTGAACTGTGCCACCTTTATTATCGTTTGGTTGTAGTCTGACAGATGCATTAACTGTGACTGCTGTGATGCTTTTATCCTAGAACGGTTAACATGGTCAGAATCCTGAGAATAAAAGCTTTCTGGTGGTATATAACATGTGGTATACTTAGGCTATGTAAAATCATTTTGAAAAAAAAAAAAATTTAAAAAGCTGCTGTGGGCCCTCAGATTTTAAAGTGTTAAAGCTCCACTGATGAACTTTATTTGTGTCTGCTTTGGCGCCCCCTGTGGACAAAACAGTATGGCTTACTTCCTAACTGATTTTATTCCATACATGCAGATGTAATGTTTTCAGGGAACATTTTCATCCTGCATTCTTTAAGCAGAAATATATATGGGATGCACAATATTACCCGTATGATATTGGTATCAGCAGATATTAAAATTTCTGCTGATATTCGGCGATAAAAATCTGCCTATATCATGTGTAAACACTGGCCAAATGAACAAGCAAGTGAGCAGAGTTAGCGGACCAAAATACCCATGTCAGCTTACCCATGTCTTCTTAAATCATCATCCTTCCTTACACTCTAAATTGTGTTTTAAGGACTGAAATTTGTTAATTTGTTCATCCACAAAATGTAAATGTTTCTGAACAAAAGTTTTATGTCTGAACTACATTCAAATAGTATCAGCTAGAAATAACTTGTCAGTATTGGCATATTGAATTTGGCACAAATCCATTATCATGCATCCTAATAAATATATATATTTCTCACTGTAAAGCCTAGCCCTTGAGACTGTACATTTAGCCTGTTCTGTGACTCAGTCTCTCTTTCACCTACACCTT
This sequence comes from Cheilinus undulatus, assembly GCF_018320785.1. Taxonomy (NCBI): domain Eukaryota; kingdom Metazoa; phylum Chordata; class Actinopteri; order Labriformes; family Labridae; genus Cheilinus; species Cheilinus undulatus. Next base: position 37,139,022 of record NC_054879.1, on the reverse strand, counting down.
TTGATGGCCACTGATGTTTTTTTTTTTAAATACTTTTGTAGGTCATGTAGAAACATCAGTATAATATCAGTCTGTTTAATGACCAACTAAAACCTCCTCGCAGGAGCATTAACTAAGAGTGTAATCAAAACAATTAATAGCCCAGTTATTAAGAAATAACCTATATTAGCAACCCTGTTTTACTGTCATCGTTTGTTTATAATAAACTGGAAAAATTAGCAACGTGCAGTCACGTGACAATGGTCGGCCTTGCCCTGTTTACACCTGTTGATAATTAACTTGTTCGCTTTATAGATAGTTTCGACTGGCATTTTGTTTGATCTCGGAATTCCCACCTTTGAGCTGTCGAAAACATGAGATACTTGCAAAAATATGAACTTAAAGTTAAAACCTGCGTTAATAAAGCCTCACCTGTCGGCAGGTGTAGCGCCAGAAGCACCATCAGTATCATATTTCCCATCTCGCTGCTCTTTATCTTCCCGCGGAGGCTTCAGTTTCTATCCTGTAGGCGATTCAAAATCCACCAATAATCCAGAATATTCGGAGGAAAGCATAACAAAGGCGCTGTTCTGCATATTAACCTGATTTAGTCACTCAAGACGACATGTTAGCCAGCCGATATTAGTTTCCTGCTGTGAAATATGAGCCGTACAGAGGCTAGTACACAGAGGAGGAAAACCTTTCCCAGCAGACTTCCTCCCCTCCCCCACTCCAGCTTCAGGTGACATCATGACTCCGCCCTCTCTGACAGGTGCAACATGAGGAAGAAAGATGGCGGAGCAGAGAACAACATAGCGGAATTATAAAATTCATTTGTACTGAAAGAATGTTACAGTGCGCAGAAATATTCTGTTTATACGTTCTGTATGGTAGTGAAGGTCCAAAACCGTTATTAGTTAATCAGAGTAGCAAAGTAAAGCACTTCTTTAGCACCTTTGGTGATATATTTTGCTACCCTAACCTTGTTTAGGGATGATGCTTCAGCTTGGAGGTGAGGTTTGACCTTTGTAGCATCTCTTGGCTTCTCTAGCCTGCTGAACCTTGTATCTATGACTTTGAAGCGTTGCTGCCCTCTGTTTGATAAATAATTTGATCTTTTCAAGGAAAAAAAATGTTGTCAAATGAACATTTGGATATTTTAAACACTTAATAACACTGATGATATAGAAAAGGCACAATATAGGCTTTAGCTTATAAACTGAATTACTACTCTAAAACTAGCCAAATAGTTAACAGTAGCCTATAATATTGTGTCCTATCTCACAAATGTATCAGTTTTTGTGTTAAATGTTTATGTAAGTATTTAAACAGGGACTTAAAACGATTTCTTAAACCCCTTGTTCATCCTGATGGTAAATGTATTCATATAACAAACAAATGTATTTTTAATTCATTATTTAAAATACAAGTTATGATAATGATCTCAATCTTCATATGTTTTTAAAGTAGTCTTCTAAATATGTCTCAACATAAATCAACAGTAGAAGAAAAGGTGAACATTTTCCACTGTTTTAACTGTTTTTATTAATTCATTAAACTCCATATGACTTTCTTCTGTTATCACCAGTGTTTGAAGTTGATTCATGTTCAGTCTGGTTGTGTGTTCCTTTTCTTTTTATAATTTCTCCATTTTAAAAAGAGGTTGCTAGTTTGTAGTGGTATAACAACTTTCTGGTTCATTGTCACTCAGTTCTGATTAGGACTGCACAATGTTGTCAAAAATCATAATCACTGTTATTTTGATTGATATTGAGATCACGATTATTCAACACAATTTGGCATGATAATCTGGATTATATGAATTTATCTAACTTTACAATTAAAACATGTTGAGAAAGAAGCTAGAAATATAAAACTAAATAAGAGAAAATAATTTACATGTCTAAAAATGTTGATTACACAGTATAATAACCATTAACAAAAAACCCTGTTATGACCAGAATAAAACATCAAACACTGAAACCTTTATCACATTGCAAATGCTTTGCACAACACAGTATGCAACACTTATCTTTAAACTTGTTTTCATGATTATGGCAAGCCACAATTATGAAATCTTCTTAAAAGTTGCATCTAAGTTGGCATTAAGAATTGTATTGTCACAAATGAATTCAATTGAGTTTATTTCTATATAATATGAATTATACAGTTAAAAAAAAGTCGTATTGCAAAGCATGAAGCTGATGTGCTGCACAGAGTTTATATATTGCTGATTTCCAACTCTTGTCCATGGTGGGAATTGAGTAAGGGTAGAAGATAAACAAGAGTAGAAAATGAACATTTGCTTTAAAGTATAAAGACATAATATCACCACAGTTTTGTCTTCTTTGAGATACCTAATGTACCTAATTTAAACAAATATTGATTAGAGTTTTATAATAACTGGTTAGATTAACAGTGTCTGCTGTGTTTCCTGCCTGCTTTGTTAGTTTTTATAGATCAGTTTTTATGTCAGTTACTGGTCTACCATCATAAAAGTTGATAAAAATGAATTATTAAAAAAAAGATACAAAAAATACACATAATAAAATAAATCAATACATAAATTCTATAAATCATTACAGATTGGAAGTTTAAAATGCAACAATCTAAAGATAAGTACATGTTGCACTGGCAATCGACCTTTGTGGGGAAAGATTTAAAATCTGTGATTTGTTGTATTTTAGGTGGGAATGTATAATTATTATATTTTTCTAATTATTTTTCAATTTCCCCCTTTTTCCCCCCAGGTTTCTGTTGCCCCCCAGTGCCTCCAGGCAACCCTCTGTAATAGCGGGACCCCGCTTGTGTAGACTCTTTCCCCCCTGAGATTTATGGAAAAATGACTCAAGGACTTGAAACACAAGAGAGATGTTTAGGGTAAGATATAAACGTTCCACCACTGACACTTTTTCCTTTTTAAATGAATTTTTTCCCTCAGAGTTCAGTTTTTTTTTCTAGCAAAGCTGTCACAGCAAGTTGAAGAAGCTACAAGTTAATTTTATCATAAAGAAAAAGAATATTAGAAGAATAATATGTTTGTAGAAAAGAAAACTAAAAAAGTATTCCACTCCAATGCAGTGTTACATGTACACAATTCATTTTCTCTCTGCTGTTTTTGTTAAGCTTAGTGTGTCTCCTGGGTCTCTTCAAAAACTGTAAACATGGCAGCTGAATACATTCTTTATGCTAATGCTAGCATGATACCATACTGTGAAAAAAGCAGTTAAATAAAGTGAAGCCTAATCTGAATACGCTGAATGAAGTAGAAGCGGGTCAGAGAGTCTGGTACGATTGTTTTCATCTACTCATTTCTGGCAAACAGCCCGGGAGTAAAGTTCACTCTCAGAATGAGTCATGTCGTCGTGTGTTGGGGCTCTTTGTGTGAGGATGTTTACATCTCTTATCCAGGACATGGACCCCAGCGAGTTTCACTGTTGACACTAAACAAGCCCGAGCTCGGCTCAAATGGTGCTCTCAGACTGCTGAAGTGCTCTTGAAATCCTGAGGAAAATGTGTGGAAGAAAAGCACTGCCATCACATCTGTCCCCCCCTTTACTCTGAAACTCTAAACATGCTAGGTTTTATATTCCTTCATTGACAGTATTAGGGAGATGGTGCCTCTCCAGTGTGTAATCTTTAAATTACTGAAGCTTTACAAATGCTCTGTTTGTCTTATTGAGAGAAAAACTCGACAAAAAAAGTCACAAAGGATTCAATGCAATTACAAATGAACACCAATTCACAACAGAGAATTTCATAACATCTGCAGACAATCAGAACTACATATTTTGATGTATTACAGCTGTCATTTACCACACCAAAAAAAAAAAAAAAAATGGTTTCAATTTGTGGTGATGATGCACTGAGTGCAGAATAATGAGAATAAAAAATATTTTTTTCCACTGTAGCATCAGGCTGGAACATACAAAAGTGTTGATTAGAGATTAAAAGGGCAAAACGGTGGCAAAAAGGGGTTAAAAAGTGGCAAAAAGGGAACAAATAATGGGGAAAAGGGTAAAATCTGATTTTAAAAAAGGAGAGTTAAAAGTAGGGCTGGGCAATTGGTTGCAAATTAGATTAAATTGAATCACAGAAGTTGCAATATTTCTTTAACTTGAAATGTGTCAAAATACTAGTTTGATATATTTCTTTTTTGCAGCAGAGATTTTATGCACATTATGAAACACTGAAGTGTCAACACAGCGGTCTGCTGAAGTATGACGTACTTCTCACTGATCCCTGCTTGCATTAATGTTGATGCAACATGCTGCTGCTGCTATTAAAGCCTCACCTCCTCCACCCCAGCCTCCACCCTTATAGCTTAAATCTTGTTGCACCTTTATATTCAGATTCATGTTACTATGGATTAATTGCTTCTGAAATAATTTCATTGTTTTAAATACGCATTGTCATAAATGTATATGTCCATACGGGGTTGTCTAGCTATGCGATCCCTGGAAAGTCAAAGCACGCTGCTGACTAACCCAAGGAGCATCTTTAAGGCAGAGCCTTCTCAGCAAAGTAAAACTGTACATCCATCTTTCAATAAAATGGTTAAATGTATGATGAGTGTGTTCTTGATGAAATGCAGGTTATAATATAGAATGATTTACTGCTTGAATATGTGGAAAAATACATAAATGTGGAACCTAATAATAATCGATATTCAATTATTTTTATAAATCGTTCAGCCCTAGTTAAAGTGGGGTTTGGGGTTAAAAAGGCAAAAATGAGTGAAAAGGGGCAACAATTGGTTAGAAGAGGCAAAAATGTGTGGATAAAGTGGGTAAAATGCAAAAATGGTATTAAAGTGGCAAAAAATTGGTAAAATGGAATATAGGGGTTAAATGGGTAGAAATGGAGTTAAGAGGCAAAAATTTGGCAAAAAAATGGAATACAAGTGGCAATCGTGTGGATATAGTGGTGAAAAGGGGTTAAACAGTAGAAAAAAGGGTAGAAATACTGGGGAAATGGGTTAAAAATGGAGTTCAGGATGAGAAAAGGCAAAAATGGATAAAAGGGGTAAGGAGTGGCAAACGTGTGTAAATAGTGGTGAAAAGGGGCTAAATAGTGGAAAAAATAGGCTTAAAGTGGCCAAAATTGGTAACGTGGAAAATAAAGGTTTAAAGAGGTATAAATGGATGTCAAATGGCAAAAATTGACAAAAAATGGGTTTAAAGAGGCACAAATTGGTGAAAAATAACAGAAGCAAAAAGGGGTGATAACTGGCAAAAATTGGTTACAACTAAAAAAAAAAAAAAGGGTTTATATGGGTTGATTTGGCATTTTTTTTTTTTTTGTAGGGGCCCATTCAGTTTTGTGGGCAGGGCTGATTGTAAATGACCTCTCACTGCCCATCTATAGTACCTCATGGAAACATAGGCCTGTACCATTCAGGGTTGTGGGTGAGAGGGAGGGTATACTCACTGGGCTGGTTGCCAATCAGAGAGCTAACATGCAGAGACAACAACCAGACACGCTCACACTCACATCTACGGGCAATTTAGAGCCACCAGTGAACCTAGAGAGCATACTGAACTGCAGGAAGAAACCAGATAACACAGAGAGAACCCACACTGGTTGAACATGCAAACTCTGCACAGAAGGCACTAACCAGTACGCTGCACCATTAACTGATTATGTGAGGAAAGCACCTCCCTTTGTTATTTTCCTATTTTAAAGATTCATGTGTAAGCTTTAGTCTGAGATTGGACTTCTTTGTTAACTGAAAAAATACATCCTGTATAATGGTGAAGACTTCTTAGAGCTTTTATTATTCAAAAAGCATTTAAGGCAGTGCAATTAAAACAAATTCCAGGTACAGTACGGATATACAGAAAGGTATCAAAAACAAACACAAAAATTACACAGTGAACCTGAGTTGCAGTGAAAGGAGTAAGTAAATAAGACTGTTGTGTTCCAGTTAATGTTAAAAAAAGAGACCATTTTAAAAAGGCAGATTATAAGTAAAAACATCTTGGCACTGGTTTAAGTGGCATGAATCCAGTCACTCTGAAACTGGTGCAGTCAACATACATAACATCTGCAGACTACACATGCATAAATACTCATGTACAATCCATGCAAGTGAGCGATACCATCCTGCAATGACAGAAACGGTTGCACATGCTGCTCCGTGCACATTAATTTGAGCATTTTCAGCTGCAGAAATATCAGTTTGATGTCTCAGACTTCATGTGGCTGATGGCAGAACAGTTAGCCTCTCCTGCGTAGCAACAGGACGGTTTAAATGAGCAGACTGGCAGTGCTGAGCGGGTCGAGGCTGGCAAACCGTGTCACACTATGAGAGAGTCCCTGCTCAGTGCAGTGCTCTGTTAAAGAAATACACCGAGAGCCACACGTTAGAGACTTTGTACTCATGCTAGGTTAGTGCAGCCTGGTGGATTATGGCACTTTAAGGAAATGGTGCAGCTCAAGCTGTGTTAGTTTTCACGACTGTGACTGACTGATTCCAACAAGAAAATCAGTGAAGAAGCGAAGCACTGTGAGAGTCGCAAGTACATACGTGCATTTCATAATGACAAAAAGCAAATCAGTAACATTTTCATCTACCTACAGTAGATAAATCATAGCAGATTTAAATCATAATGATTCAGTGTTAAGACCAGAAAAATTGTATTTACATTGCACCGGTAACAAACATACTTCAATTAATACTGTTCATGATTTTCAGATTTCAAAGCACAGAGCGAGCATAATTCTGTCTTATTCTTTTGTCAGTAAATCACATGAAAAGGCCAAAATTGAAAGTGTAAACAGAAATACAACCCCATTTTCAAAAAAGTTGGCCCTTTTTTTAAATTAATATAAAAGAATGTGATGATTTAAAAGCCCCAAATAACATAGTTTATATACTAGTGTTAATTTTTGCAACTATTTTGAATTTCAATGCAGAATTTTTATTTTTAGTCACGTTTTAGTCATTTTCACTCAACAAAGTTTTAGTCCAGAGTTGAAATTTCACTTTTTCATATACATGCCACTGTGGCTAGTGAATTAAAAAATCTACCAGCCACAAACATTTTATGCTAGCCACCCTATTTTCACAGGCAGTATTATTTAACAAGGTATAATATAATAATCAAGTCTTAAAGTATTCAACTTAAAGCCTATTTAATAAGCAAGGGATGGTGAATGAATGATTCAAACTGAGGCTAATTTTTTACAACCTTGGACTTTTAATTTTGGACCAATTTGTTCTATATTCAACCATTCAAATGTTTGCTGTGCTTCCTAGAGGGGCGCTGTAAACTTAAAGGCATTTCCTGCATTATGAGTGTCAGACTTACTAGAATTTAATATTTCGTGTGCGATTCCTGCAGTCTCACTAAAATTCAGGCTTTATTGAACTACCTTGGACTTGTGACAAGCAAGACATCAGTTCAGAAACACCTTTAGCACAGGGGTTCTCAAACTTTTTGGGGCTAGGGACCCCTTACAGGGCAGAAAATTTTCCTAGGACCCTCACATAACCCTCTCACTGATTAAACATGTTAACTGCCATTTGTACTCCTAGACATTTTGTCCAGTTGAGTGTAGCTTCTTCCTTTTTGCAATCCTTTGAACCTTCCCAGCTTTTTAGAATATGGGGTTGTATGTGCAAGGTGTTTGAATGTCCATTCATTTTTTTTATCATCAGAAACTCTGTGTCTTTGTGCTTTCTATAGATGTATATATAGTAGTTTGTGTATTGGTAGGATAAATATCTTCCTGTATTGATACTACAAGTATGCAACAGTCTGATTTATTACAGTAGTATAATTTAAACAATAGAAAACTCTGGCACAGAGCTATGAGTCACATATCACATCACTTAAGAATTCACTGGTTTTGGACTTTTCAGTGGATTTGTGACAAAAGGACAATATAGAATATGGAAGGACTCATCCTGTGACTATTCACAGGATTAAGAGGCTCTTTCCTGAAGAGCAGCAGAGGAAGGAAGTCCTTTTTCCTGCTATAAGTAACTCACCAGGTTTCGGCTCTTCTCTCTCTCCTCTCTCCCCCCCTGTAGAGTTTGGGACATGCCCTGGTTGGGGCGAGTGTAAGAGAACGGCTTCATGGCGGGTTCAGTGGTCCTGTATCGCTCTGATCGAGGAGGCTCTGCGGTGCGGTACCGGTCTGTGGTTTGGTCGGCCCTGCGGTACCGCTCGGCCTCCCACTCAGAGTATGGAGGCAAACCATCCTCCTCCTCTGGACGGTTGCTCGGCGAGCGACTGTAGTAACTATCACTGCCTTTTCCTCTGGAGCTGCCTTTAGAAGGAGTGTCACTGTCCTCGTCTGGTCTAGCACCACCTCTGTCCCCTCCCCGCCCCCTTGCCTTGCTCTCCAGCACATTGTTGAGGAAGGTGTTGTCATATCCTTTGTTTGTGGGCAGTCGAGAGGGTCGATCGCTGTCCCATGTGTCCCTTCTTTTCTGTGGTAGAGGTGAAGGGCTTCGACGGCGCCATCCATCGTCTTCATCTCTGTAAAATCGCCTGGGAGGGCTGTAATCCCGATCATAGTGTCTCTCAAAAGGTTCGGCCCGCCGACCACGCGAGCCGAAAGCCTGGGCGAATTCCTCCAGCTCGTCCAGGGAGCCAGCGCGTTCTCTTCTGCTCAGTGTTTTTCTCTGCAGGTGCTCTGAACGAGGGTTCCACCTACAAGGAGGGAGACAAAGTGATGTGGAGATTATCTGACAATAATACACTTTCCAGAGTTCCTTTACAAGATTGGTTCTTGTTAAATTAAGATGAGTCACATTAAGAGATGAATGGCCCATACTTAGAAGGCTCAGATCTTACACTTGGTCCTGAATCAAGGGGATGAAAAATCTGTGCAGACTAAAGAAAATGTAGGCAGTATGTAGGAGGTCTGCGTGGACTGTGCCTGTTATGAGAGGGTTTAAAGCTCCTGTGAGTAACTTTCGGTTTGTGTTGACTTTGGTGCCCCCTTGTGGCAAAAGAATAATATCTTATCTTGTAGATGAATTTGTTATTTACACATTTAAATAGTTTTATTTGACAAAAAATATGTTTTGCTGTCTTTTAGCAGTTAAACCATTCACTCTCCTGACTCTTTGGAGGGAGAAGATATCAAGGGGGGGATTAGGTTGTCAAAATCAGATTTGCACACATGCACTAAAATCATGATAAAACACTTAATAAATAGCTCATTTAAATGTATTTTGGTTAATTTAACATCAATCCATCCATCCATTATTTACATCTCTCATTCCATTTGGGTTCATGGAGTGCTAGAGCCAATCCCATTGCGTGAAAGGCGGGGTACACCCTAGACTGGCTGCCAGTCAATCACGGAGCAGACATATTGAGACAAACACAGGGCACTCTTACTCTCATGCCTACGGTCTGTTGTGTTTGTACTAAATGGGTCTGATAAGGTCAAAAATATTTTCCACTTTATTTACCTTCTGTCCAGCTCATCGTCTGAGAGGTTGAGTCTGTCCCGTCTGGGCCTTCGACTCTGTGCAGGTGGAGGAGCTCTCATCACCGGCCGGTCATCAAGGTCTGCAATGGGTGGGAGCGCCTTCATCTGGACCGTCTGATAGGTGTGTCTGAAGTCTGTGGTCCCTCCATCGTGAAGAGAGCTCAGCTCTGAAAGGCTGCTAGCTGTTTGGACCGACACATCAGGAGGTTCAGTTGAACCAGTTTGGAGTTTACTTCTGGGTAAGTTTTCTGTAAATGCCTACTGGACACTACTTTGGACTAAGATGAAGTCTGCTGGAAAAGCTATGTATGTATTAGGGAACATTTTCTGTGGGGTGACACATGTTATGAAATGGATGTAGGGGTTAGATTGAATCTAGCTCCACTTTATTAAACACACACCATGCACATTAAAGAGGAACACTTAAACACTGACACACGACCATACAGATCACAGTCACCGTCTCTAATCTGTGCAGGCTTACGTTGGCGTGCAGACGTCCTGACAGAGGGAAGCTGAGCCAGCTCCTTCTCTACGTAGTACAGAACTTTCATTGAGTCCTGGATGGGACTGGTTTTCAGTCGATAACCACTGCGCACTGTGGATGTGGACACACGTGCACGCACACAGAGGCACAAATACAACACATACACACGGAGCGACACGACCATGCAAGGACAAACACAAGATGATGTACATGGAAGTGAAACAAAAACAAACAGCTTGTCCCAAAAATGTTAATATTAGTATCAGATAAGAAGCATGCACATGGGTGATGATTTGTGATGTGAGCATGGGTGACGATGAATGAAATCAGTGTCAGGGTTGAGATATTTTCACCAGGAGAACTAAATTGCATTACTACCTACTTAAAAATAGTATTAATAGATATTAAACCATCAAGAAAGCATATATACTGTCAGTTCTATTTAGAAAAATAATTTCTTAGTACACTTCAGCCTCTGAAGGTTGAAGTAAATATTGAGATTTGCCTCAAAATCACTCAAAATGTTATTTTCTACCCTACCCCCTCTTTTTCACTTCATGTATTTTCTAAATGGTGATTAAAAGCATGACAATCTTCCTGGTGAGTTTTGCTTTTTCTCCTCTATTATTGTGAATGGGGCATTGGTGTACTTCATCCCCTAGTGGCCAAAATGATTACTACAACAACTTTTTTTCACATGTTGCCAGTGGACCAAAGAAAATCTAATTTTTAATTCTAATTGTTCAACTTTCAGTCTTAACAGATAGGAAAGTTTAAGGTCCTTTCCCCCCTGTTCTTCATACATAAATACACAAGACAACGAAAGCCACATAACATTTAGAAAATAACCTAAGATTTTTTTCACTTGCCTGAGAAATCTTATGTGGCACTCACCTCCAGCCAGGTTATTCTCCACTGATGGGATTGAAGCAATTTTTGGCTCCACATGGGATGAAGGTGCAAGAGGAACCACAGAGGGAACACCAGGAATGTAGTACGGATACACGGGAACCTGAGCAGGTGGCCCCCTTTTTGCCATCTTCCCTGCCTCATATACTGTGTTGTAGAAGCAAAAAGGATTTTTATACAGAGGAAAACTGATAATATTTTTAACAAATAGTTACTTTTTTCTCCATGTCGTTTTCTCACAGTGTCGTGGACAGCAGCAAGTCTCAGGGCAGCAGCAGCAGCGGACGTAGCAGCAGCAGGAGTGAGGACAACACTGGCACCAGCAGATTCCCACCAACAGCAAGAACAGGATGCTGCCGAGGACAACAGAGCCCACAAACGCCCACTCTGCAATGTAAACACAAACACACACGTTCATTTTCTATCTTTGTGCAGCATGGTTAGATTAAATTTAACATGAGAAGTTAGCTGAAATAATCTACGGATAAAACGTTCATGTCAGAGATGCAACAGTAAGACTTTTTCTGATCTGATATTTTCGACCTTAAAATATAATCTATTCTACACCTAATGTTACACAATTATTTTTCAAACCCCTTCATTTCAAAGGTAAACACTGCAGTGGATGTTTTATCATGTACCAGAAGAAGTTTTGAGACAGTGAATATTGTCCATCCAACATCCATCTTAATTCTAACAAACACCAAGGTGGTCATGTTTTCTGTATTTTCTATATTTGTCAGCACAGTTAAGAAGTAATACTGGCCCCCTTTTCATGAGTTTGGGTGAGAAGCATAACTAAGCACAGCAAGGTTTCAAACACTACAAGTAAATACATATTTATATGTCATAAAATGTTGATTTCTATACACGGTGAAAAAATAAAAGCAAGCAGGGCATGCCAAATGTACTGATAAATTTGTAGAGCTGAGAAAAGTATAAAATTCTGTCCCAAATCTCTTTGAATAATCATAAGAAAATTTGAGGTCACAGGTTAGACTAAAGGTGCGTTCCACTAAGCAGTCTGGTTTGGTTTAGTATAGTTTGGCACAGTTTTGTGCAATAAAGCGTGATATTGCTTTCATTTCCACAGCCAGTGTCCAGACACCCTGAGATAAATGATACTCCATCTCTTTTTGGAGATCTAACTCATTTGGCTCAGGTCCATAAAACAGACAATTGGCTCCACAGTAATTGGTTTTGTTTTGGATTTTAATGTCTGCTGAACAATGAAAATGGAATAAAAGGTGACTCATCATTCACATAAACTCATAAACAACATATCATCACATCTCATAACTTGAATTGACCAACCGTTTCAATCTAGATAACCCCACAAGCTTTTTGTTGAATAGTATATTTCTGTTTCTTTAACCTTTGGGAGAGTGTTTAAGGCCATTTTTGGCTTTTTGGTCATTTTTTTGTATTTTTGCTTTTTATTATTTTGCTTCATTGATGCTGAAGTTTTTTTTTCGGTAGAATCTTAAAATTTGGATACCTGTAAGGTGTCAATAATAACCTTTTTACATTTTGGATATATACTCTGAGTGTGTGTGACCAAAATGCTCCATTGAAGCCCATTAAAATCACAATTTATGATCCCTTAGTTATTAAAATAAAGAAATAATGCATAAAAATAAAAATTGTTGCTCATTACTAACATATTCATGGCTGTGATAATCCCCTTCAAGGAAATTCATTTTGCATGTAGTATATCAAAAATATTTAATTTTTTGTGTTTTTTTTTCAGTACAAAAATCAGGTTTTTAGTACTAAAGCTAGAATTGACAGGGTCAAATTCCTAAAAAATAATAAATAGATAACAGTTATGAGGAGGTCTGATCTTTTGGGAAACTGATGGAAAAAAAATTATTTATACTTTTCCTTTTTTTTGTTTACTGCTATTCATGTATACCAATTTTGGCCAACAATTTATAAAGATTTAAAAGGAAAAAGGCTTAAAAAGTTGTTGTTCATTATTAATATATTCATGATTGAGATAATCACCTTCAAGGACTTTCAATTTGCATGTGTTACATGAAAAATATTGTGTTTTTTAACATTACAAACATCAGGGCTTTTGCACTTGATCTGGAATTGACAGAACAAAATTCCTAAAACTTTGTATGAAACTATGACTTTGTATGGCGTCAGTTTTTGGCAACTTGCACTCTGAGTGTAAAAAATTATTTTACACCATCTGAGGGTATTAAAAGTGTCTATGTCAAAATGAGGTGAAAAAAGATGATCGCATGTTTTGTGTTTGTTCAATATTACCACTGTCACATGGAAAGTGAGAATTCTTTCAACCAATCAATGGTGAGTCTAGGTTGACTCCTAAGGGTTGAATAGGTGCATGTGGTACCCAGACCAAATGGTGTTGGAGAGTAGGATGGGACAGATCAGTTATTTTGGTTCCTTTCCAAACTTCTGACAGTCAAAATGCAAATAACATCATACCAAACTGAGCCCAACTGAACTAGGCTCCTTGGTGGAAATGAAGCTCAAAAGATGAGGTAACACTGTAAAGTCTATCACCCTTGAGAGAAAAAAGACTCACCGTAAAACTGCTGGTTGTCTACATTCATTAACGTTTACAGATCTTTCGATTCTACTTCAACTTGAAAATATTTTTTTTCAATGACCAATTACAGCACATGCTTTAGGGGGCACAATTGGCCTAGCAGTTCATTCGCACCCTTTCTTCCAAGCAGGACGTCCAGGTTTAAAAAGTCCAACACTTTTGTCCTAGCCTCTCCAAATAAAAGGAAAAGACCTAAATATAATTCTTAAAACAATGATTCACTTGTTTTAGGATATACCTCCAAGACAGTTATTTAAGATCAACCTCTGAACCCCCAAAAAGGCCTCAGCAGTAATAAACCGAGCCTTTCCTTTGAAATGAAGCACATGTTTATGTCTCACTGTCAGTGATGCATCCAGAGACCAGAGAGATGCAAAACAGGAAACTAGAAACAAACTCTTGGAATATCTTAGTGACTCTTATCCCTCATCACATCTGTAAAGCATCCAAACTCTAACAACACTTTTCCTCCGGGTGTGTCCAAAACAAAGCTCCTTATTACCATTCGCTGTAGCGCTGTTATATCCTCTGTAGGAATCTAAGTCATCAGCAGAAGTGAGGGAAAAGAACTAAGAGATGTGATTTTTGTCTTTTAAAGGCTTTAAAAGCGTTCTGGTTTTTGATAACACTTGTTCATGTATATGCACAGTATACATGTAAGTCAAGGAAAGCTCTGATTGGTCAGTGAGAATTAAATGTAAGGAAGCCAGAAGATGCCAGGCAGTGCGACAAAGTGCAGGTGAGTAGCTGTACCTGGCATAATCTCCAGATCAAACTCAGGCAGGATATCGTCGGGCCCACCCTTCCGGCCTGCAGAGAGAGGGAGAGTAGAGTTGAAGGCCGGCAGAGGAAGCAGGAAGCAAGAGTCAAAAGGTCCAAGGTGAGGCAAATTAGAGGATTTGGTAGCAGAGTGATTATTTAATGGTCATGCACTGATTGAAGAGCTATATATATAAATATATACTGTATACCACAATCCCATATGATGCTATGATGATGAAGAAGGAAATTTAGCCACAGCAGATGTTGTAAGAAAGATCCAGGCTGAAATACCTCAACTACAGGAGAAAAACTTCTAACATCTATTTCACAGGACAGGTGCTTACAAGAGTATCCAGTAAAGCCCAAAGTATGTGCAAACGTCTGCACACTGTCTAACTTGTGGGTAGATTTACTGCCTGGCAAAAATTCAGCACACGACCTTTATTAGGCATTAGTTCGACAACACAGTAGATAGTAAACTTAAGTTTCCGTGCATTTCATACCAACAGGTTCAAAATGTCTTTATCCCAGAGGATGAACCTTCCTCACTTTTCCATTAGTACCACCCTAAGGTTAAGATGTACAGTTTTAGGTTAAATATTAAATGGAAATTTTAAAACTAAATGTGAACGGTAGTCTGTTGAGTAAAAATATGCACATCTCACAGCACATCTTGGACTAACTGGGCTCCAAAATTTAACTTTAATTCACCCAAAACACTGTAAAATTCGCCTTTACATTCTCTTGACTTTTATTTTGGAAACTAGCTTAACTGTTTGTCTTGAAAAGGTTCTTCATGCAAGCATAAGCAGTGATTTTCAATATAAAAACTGTAGATTATTGTGGTAACATAAAACTAGATAAATTCAGGTGTTTTTCATCCTCTATATCTTGAAGAGAAATTGTTTCAGTGCCTCAAATGTTATATACACAAGGAAAATTTGGCACAAAATCATAGTCCACCAAATGTGAAAAGTGAAAAATGTACAGCCTGCTGAGAAAAAAACAAAAAACCCCAAACAAATTAGCATGAAAAGCCTATGTCTCGATTGGTGCACACTACAGGGAGGGTGGGGTCATTTCTAAACATTTTTTTGACCTCAAATATTTACAAGTATGTTCCCCTAGCTACAGCCATACATTATTCTCAGTGCTAATATTAGCATGCTAGCAAGTTTAGCAAGTATTTGGCTGCTGCCACACCTGTTAATTATTGAATTCAGGTGTATGAACTCAAGCACCTAGCCATTCAGTCTCCATTATATATGGAGATGTTCCACAGTCAACTGTAGGTGATGTTATTAGAAAGTGAAAGCGTTTAGGAAGAACAGCAACTCAGCCACGAAGTGGAAGACCATCACAGGGCAAGGTCAGGGACTGCTATGGTGTATGGTGCATAAAAGTTGCCAACGCTCTGTTGATTCCATAGCTAGAGTTCTGAACATCTACTGGTATTCATGTTTGCACAAAAACTGTGCAGCAGGAGCTTCATGACCTGGACTTCCATGGCTGAGCAGCTGCATGCAAACCTCACATCACCAAGTCCATTGCCAAGCATCGGATGGAGTTGTGTAAAGCACAACAACACTGGACTGTGGAGCAGTGGAGACGTTCTGTAGAGTGATGAATCATGATTCTCTGGAAATCATTTGGGTAAGTCTGGGTTTGGCAGATGCCTGCCTGACTGCGTTGTGCCAACTGTGAAGTTTGGTGGAGGAGGGATAATGGTATGGGGCTGTTTTTGAGGGTTTGGGCTAGGCCCCTTATCTCCTGTGAAGGTCAATCTCAATGCTTCAGCAGACAGAAAACTTTTTGACAATGCTATACTTCCAACTTTGTGACAACAGTCTGAGGAAGGCTCTTTTCTTTTCCAACATGACTGTGCCCCAGTGCACGAAGCAAGGACTATAAAGACACGGTTTGATGAGTTTGAGCCCTGGCCTCGACCCCATCTAGTACCTTTGGGATGAACTGGAATGGAGATTGTGAGCCTGGCCTTCTCGTCCAACATCAGTGCCTGACCTTTAGAATGCTCTATAGAATTAATGTGCACAAATTCCCACAAAGACACCCCAAAATCTTGTGGGAGCTTTCCAAAAAGAGTGGAGGCTGTTAAAGCTGCAACTCCATTTGTCAGTACATGCATTTGAATACCATGTCATTACTGTCCCTGTTTGTCCCCTGTAATATTCAGGCTTTGCCCATGTGTGTATGTGAATCTTTGTATTGCATTGTATCCCATCATATTGTAGAATACCATAGCTCAAAAATCAAACATGTTTCACTTCAGTCACACAGAGCTGCTAGCTTTTAGTAGACATTTGTTCATACACAAATCAAATATGTTTTGTAGTCCAGAGTTGTTGCTACTTGAAAATTATATCACAGACTTTCTAAGTGTTTTTAAAAATACTTGCCCCTGAGCATGAACATAAGACATGTACGTTAGAGGGCAGAGTTCATAGCACTCTTTACTTTGAATCTAATCTTAGCTGGAGGCTGACTGTACTACATTTCATTTCTGTTACAACTCATTACTACTGGGATGACCCCATGAGGCAGTATGTGGGGTTAAGTGTGAGGGAGGAGGGCTTTGGAAACTGGGGCACATAACAATTCTGGGGCTACCATTTGCCATGGGAACTCATAGGAAAAAGGTCACACAGGATGTATGTTGGTGAAACAGTAGCTCTTTGTGCTTTATGTAGAAGATAAACAGGTCAAAAATAGAAACTAAACATCCTGGTTACTAACAAACTTAACTGTAAAATAGTGATGGATAAAATGACTGGAGCAGGTGTGAGTGACTGAGATCCAACTGCAGGTGCTCATGTTATCATTAGTGTTGATGGTGAGGTGTAAAGAGGACTATAATTACAGTAAAGAGGCACTGATCTGTCTGACTGCAGGGATAGACTAATCACCCACCGGCTCCACAAACTGCTGAGTAGACAGTTACCATGGAGTGAGAAAACCACAGTGCACCCTCCCCACCTGATAAAAAAAGTAATCCTGCTTCCCTGACCTGGCACACTCATCAACATACCATAAAGCTCAGTAACACTGAGTAACCTGAGAGAGCCAAGGAGCTATGCAGCGCTGAGAGGGAAAGTGAGAGATGCAGGAGTGAGAAGTGGAGGAGTCCAAGGGAAGATTTCGCAAGACAAAGAGGACAGCGGAGGGAGGGAAAAGAAAAATTAAACCAGAGATGAAGGAGATAGTGAGTGAGGAAACATCACAACTTGTGTAAAGGAATGCTTAAAATATTGGAAAATTTTGGCTCAGACATTTGTGAGAAGATTTAGGCCTCTGTTAGTCTCTATGGCACTGCAGCCAGTTAGCTTAGCATAGGATAGGGTTGTCCACACAGCCCAATGTTTTAACTAGCACAAATCAAATGATATAGATACCTGTCTCAGTGTCACAGCAACAAAAATAAAAGGCATGGGCACAAGATATTCAGTAATTTCCTACTTTGTGTAAATATATTGGTAATTTTCACTTCCAAAATGGTGCCAATGTTTATGTGCAGTTCATACAGTGTTTAGCCTGTGAGATTGCATGCAATTTTTGATTTTTTGATGTTTTCCTCCTCTAACATGGACTTGTGTTATAAAATACACGTTTTTTAATACTTATCAATACTTTCAATCACTGAAATAACAGATTGTATTGCTGGAGCAATACAATCTTTTTGTGATGGCAGCGTCCGTTAGTTACTCAGTTAACTGAGTTTCAATTATGTCACGATTTTGGCTTCCCACAATCATGAAAACTTGATAATTATGAGTATATGATTCCTGTGCTTCTTGGTTTGTCTGTAGGTTTTATCGTGTTAAATGCTTCAGTGTTTATTGTGATATTTTGGCCATAAAAGCTTTTTTTTTTGTTTCTTCATTGTTATTATACAGCATCATTTTTCATGGTTTTCCATTATTTTATTGCTTGTTTTTCAGTTTTAAGAGTGTCCAGGTTTGATAAATACATGTGATGCTGATGTAAAATCATTGAGTAATGTGTTTCAAAATCTTCATTCCCTCATCCCCAAGCAAAATAAACCTGATTATTATTTATTGCCATGATCACACAGCCCCAGCGCCCATCCCTCACACAAAATGATGAATGCAATATAATTATCAGCCCCGATAAATTACAGGCCGACACTGCATATATTTCAAATATTTTTATGATCCTGATAATGAAATATTAACCAATTAAATCCTCCAGTAATATAGCCGTTTGTTTTCTTTCTCACTACACATTCCAAAACAGTAGGAGGCGCTGTGGTACGTGACCTGCTGTTAAGCACCAGAGAAGAAGAAGCCTCAGCGCTGAGAGGCTAAAGCACTTCTTACAACACAGCATCACTGGTAAAGTTAATCAGCGTTCAAGAGGAGGATAACACAACAGTGTTTGTAAAACATGCCTCACTAAGATCCAGAAGAGTGACCCAAAAGAGGGTCACGGAGTGGTTTAACCCTTTATGACCTTCCGTAGAAGGCAAAAATTAAAATAAAATGAAATTGTGCTCAATTTGCAAAAAGACAGCATGTTTATAAAAACAAACTATTTACAGTAATGCAATCAAACTCTAAGTGTGCCAGATACTTCTGAGCCTACATATGTTTGCAGAAGACCATGATAAAACAATAACAAGTGAGACTTGTGACCTGCAAGAAAACAACACGATAGGGTCATGCAGACAAACGTCACGTAAAGTAGGCAGGACTGTGAAAGGCTGTTGTCTGGATTATAATTGAGTATATTGTTTTTGATGTGTGTGCTGTTTACTACATTTCTACAAAAGAAGGAAGGATATTTCTGGAAGGAAACAGTACTCTGGGACCAACTGAATGTGTGATATGTTGGTGTTACTCCTCCAGTCTAATATGCAAAAATAATTATTGCTCTATCTCATTTGGATGCAGTTTGACCCGCATTTAAAAATAAATATGCAGTGGGAGGTTTCAATGGGCTATTAAGTTCATGATGTGGCCTAAACAGACAGGTACTTTTTATTTTACTCTGTTTTTCCATCTAGAAGTATTTTTGGATGTTTTTCTCAAGTTCTTAACTTTTTTAACTCCTTCTTTGGGGGGAACAAAACTGTTTTATTTTATTAAGTATTCACTCACCCATCCAAATAATTGAAATCAGGTGTTCCAATCACTACCATGGCCACAGGTGTTTAAAATCAAGCAGGCATGCAGACTGTTCCTGCAAATATTTGTAAAAGAATGGGTCGCTCTCAGGAGCTCAGTGAATTCCAGCGTGGTACTATGATAGGATGCCACCTGTGCAGCAAGTCCAGTCGTGAAATTTCCTGGCTCCTAAATATTCCACAGTCAACTGTCAGTGGTATTATAACAAAGTAGAAGCAACTGGGAATGACAGCAACTCAGCCATGAAGCGGTAGGCCAAATTTCAAAAAGTAAAATGATGGAGCAGGGTCAGCGGATGCTGAGGCAGATAGTGCGCAGAAGTGGCCAACTTTCTTCAGAGTCAATCGCTACAGACCTCCAAACTTCATGTGCCCTTCAGATTAGCTCAAGAACAGTGCGTAGAGAGCTTCATGGAATGGGTTTCCATAGCCGAGCAGCTGTATCCAAGCCATACATCACCAGAGTTGAAGCTGTTACAGCTCCAAAGGTGGACTGATGTTATATTTAACCCTATGGATTAAGAATGGGATGTCACTTAAGTTCATATGCGAGTCAAGGCAGGTGAGTGAATACTTTTGGCAATATGGTGTATGTGGGAACACAACAGATGCAACATTGTCAAACTTCGGCTATTTGGTCATTTTTTTGAGAAAGACAAAATGCTTTTTACCATCCTAATCAAATTGCTAAGCTAATCTAATCAGCTACTGTTGGTACTCTGATACTGAACCAATGCACTGTAGGAGTTTAAGTGACATTTTAATCTAATTCTTGGCCAAGCATTAAAACATGAAGGGAAACAATCTTGCACAAACACATTAACCTAATCCCAGTCTCTACACTGCTAATAATCTAGCACTTAACCTCAGAGTGGTCTTGTTATTCTGACACATATAAGCCCCCCTCGTCTCTCCTGTGAGCTGACCATAATCAGATTAACGCTCAGCAGAGGAAGACTGTATGGATGAGCTGACTTTGAAACTACAACCGCATCGAGTTTAGTCAAAGTTAAAAGAATAAACTGTTTCAGGTTCATGTTTGAGCCTCATTGTAGTGAGAGTTTAGCCTGGTTTGTAGCTTCTCTCTTTATTTCCCCCTCTTTATGTCCACACCAGCAGCTACCATTAACATACCCTAGCCTCCTCTTGGTTGCCATGACAATGGCTTAAGGAGTGGCTTTGGCAACAAAAGCCCTCCACATCCTCTCTTATTGAATGGACATCACATTTCATTGACAGGAGACAGTAACAAAACGAAACATAAAAGCTGATGACACAGCCTGTGCAGCTAACAGATCATCCTGAATGAAGCTGTATCTACAGGAGACAGGTTCACATCAATGCAAAGTGGATATATTGTGTAAGAGAGAAAGGCCGCGTGGCTGTTCTCATGGAGGTTGTCGGAAAACACTTTAGAGACCCTATTTAAACCCTTCACTAACATCTGAAAGGAAGCTTGAGCCCAAATAAGACCATAGTTACTTTTAAGTTTATCTTTTATTTATTTTAAGCTAAAACTTACATACCAAGCACCAGTAACTCCAGGTAGGCCTCATTTTTCCCCTCCAGATCATCAGCAATGACAACTTTACAGTAGTACACTCCACTGTCGCCCCACTGAAGCTCGCCGATACGCAGGTCTGCTTCTGTAGAGAGACAGGAAACAAGGCTGTTTGTGCTCAAAAAGGTCTGGGATTGAATAGTACATCATGCTCAGAAAGCTGGACAGAGTTAAAAGTCAGAAAAACTGACTAAAATAAGCCTGTTTGCCTGTTTTGAGGACGGGAGCCATTTACTGTTCTACAGTCATGAACAAATAGATCTTTGTTTTGTTTTCTTTAAATTCTAGCTCTGATATGTCATGTTTGGATTTAAGAGTGTAATAATATATTCTTGATTTCTCTATCTCAACCCACACTAACACTACAGTGTTGTTGCTATTGTGGAAACAATAGATAATGGTTTATAGTACTTGAAAACTACAGTGACTTTATTCCTTGTAGGGATTTCATCCATACCAGTGTGCTGTGGTCTTAATTTTACTATATCTATTGTGTGTTATATGATGATATGCATCCATGTATCTGAAATATAGTAAAGCACAATATTGACTTTTCAAAAGTAAGAATGATAGTTCCAGTGTCATACCAGTAGGAACCTTAAAGGGGACATATTTTACCCTTTATAGATAAGTTTATATTTGTCTCAGAGGTCCCTAAAACATGCCTGTGAAGTCTGTTGCTGAAAAGACACTCCAGTATTGGATTTTTGCACATCTAAAAACTCTCTGTTTCAGCCCTGCTCAGAATGAACTGTTTCTATGTCTGTGGCTTTAAATGTTAATGAGCTGTCTGACTCCGCCCCTCTCAGGGAATAGATGCAGCTCTCCTGGTCTTCTTTTCAGCTGGCAGTGGAAGATCAGGAGAGGAGAATGAATCATCACAAAAATCTCACATGTCAGTGAGGCATTTCAATGGATGTCCCAGTTAGTTGCAGTCAGCCATATACTAGGTTTTGACCTAGTCTTGTTAGAGGAGGACAGTGGATAGAGTCTGAAACAGGAATGAGAGGGTGGGGAAAAGACATGTGGGACACTGGCTGAACTTGAACCTGGGCTACCTGCATACATTGGGCACACCTTAATCACTAGGTCATCTGTACTTAATGATTTCCACTTGATTTAGTGAGTCACATAAAGGCACCAGTATTTTTTCCAGTTTGTAAAATAACCCCCTTAAAAGCTTAAGAGCTTAAGGCATCACAGGTTTGATACACAAACCTGATTAAAATCCCTTTACACTAAAATTTTATATCTATTTACATATGGCTGGTGTCAGGCCCAAACCTCATATCTCCATTTTTCCTGATTTTAATTATTTTTACATAAATTACAACTAAACGTCACCCTTTACATCAGTCAGTGGTTTTTTGTTTGTTTTTTTTAAGATTTATTTTGGGGCATTTTTGTGCCTTTATTAGATAGAGAAGGACAGTGGATAGAGTTGGAAACAGGGAGAGGGAGAGACATGCAGTAAAGGGCCTCAGGCTGGCTTACATGGGGAGCGCCTTTAACCACTAGGCCACCTGCTCCCCTCAGTCAGTGTTTTTTTACAAATTTTAAAGCAATGAAGAGTGCCAAAAAGATGCTGACTCTGACCATTCAGTGTGACATTATTTGGAAAAGTACAGCATTTTTTTCATTCCCTGAAAAGTGGTGATCCTGGAGATAGGAGGTTTTGGCCTGACGCCAGCAAAATTAAAGCTTTTAACTAAGTTTAATTCCTTTGCGTGAGCAACAGCTGAGTCATTGAGTTGACATTGAGTCCATCCAGACTCTTCTTGTGAACGTGAGATACCTCGTGAAACTTTGGAGGATTTTCTCCAGTCGTAGCAAAACTGTCCACTCTGACCATAAAGATGAAAAGACTGTGGAGGTCAAGGTCAACTGGCCACATGTTTACTCTTTAGTTGTGAATGCAAGATTTGAAGAATGCTTTGAGGGATTCTCTTCAGATGTTCACTCTGACCTCCAGATTCTATCCTTGAGTCAAAGGCCAAAGTTATTGGGCCTCATGGTCAGCCCTTTCTTATAAGATTTCTATGAATCAGGCTGCTACAGAAACCAACCTAAGCCCTTCTGCTTGACCAGGCAGATCTAGTTAATCATGTATGAAACTAACGCTTAAATACGTGTTTGAATGAAAAACTACAGTGGAGTAAAAGTGGAATTACCCCATAGGTTCAGTATGTTGTCAGATGACTTTTGTTTATCTTCTCTGTTAAGCCTGATACATGACTCAGGAGGACATTGTTGAATGTGGTGTGTTTGATTGATACATTTGGATAGAAGACGGCTGTTCTACTCTGATAAGACTCGAGGTTTCACAGGGGGTCATGCACAAATAGGAGCTGGGTCATGTGTGTGCTTCTCTATTGTGAGACAAAGACAAAGGAGGTGTATTTAAAGAAAGGAAACACAAAGCAGCAGAGCAGAGGTCAAACGGGTGCTCTCTTTCTTCTAAACTGTAAAAAAAAAAAAAAGGGGGGGACTTTACTGTTTATGATGGCGATGTCTCTGCCTTTGTAGTGTTCGGCCAACGTCATGGAGGCTCCCTGTGCCGACGCCACAACCCGCACTGTGCGCCCGTTATCAGAGCATTCCAAGTGGGACGATGTGCCCAGCTCCGAGGCCTGGATGGCGAGACTCTCCGGCAGGCTGAAGGACTCTCGCGTGCGGTCTCGGCAGTAGGACTTGTACCACCACTGAACCACCGGGGTCTGAGTGGAGGCCGTCTGGTACTGACAGGGGAGGACCACCGGCTGGAAGAGCATCGCCAAGCGCTGCTTCTCCCGCACTGTGACGTGCACGCCATCACACACACATGCTGACACACAAAAGAGGGAGGGAAAGAAGAGGATAAATTACAGGGGCAAAATGGACAGAAATACAGAGATATGTTTTGTCTGAGTCCTGGACACATTGTCAACTGTACAGAGTCAAACAACAATGAGTATAAATATGAGCAAAGTACCACACTTAAAAATACCAGGTTCAATACTTCCCCAACACTTAACAAACCAGGCACCTTTTCAGCTTCAAGATGCCTCTTTTTTATTTACGCTGCTGTAATCAGCTGATGAAAAAAAAATATATAAAGAAAATATAGGCTAAAAGCTGCATTATCTTGAACATTTAATGTTTTTTTTTAATCTCAGTCAATAGTTCACAGTTCCTTTTTGCACAACAGACTTGAGTTGATCCTGAAATCAGCTCTTCTTTGTGTCAAAAATGATGGTGAAAAAGGAATCGATGTGGATTGAAAATTGATTCTAATCGGATCCTGAACCCCAGAATCAGAATCTAATCACACAGGACATTCAGAACAGATTCACACCCCTACTTTTTAGCAGCTTTTCTCTCTCGTTAGATCCAACTAGGGACAAGATCAAAATAAGTTCAACAATCACAGCCAATCTTCAGATTCATGATCTACATTTTCAGATTGTTTTCTTGGATGTATAAACTCTGTGATTTATTTTTCTGTTGACTAACTACAACCCCAATTCCAGAAAAGTTGGGACACTGCGTAAAATGTAAATAAAAACAGATTGCAATGATTTGTAAATGTCATAAATCCATATTTTATTCACAATTTAACATAAACAGCATATCAGATGTTGAAACATAGATTTTTTTTTACCATTTCATGAAAAATATGAGCTTATGTCAAATTTGATAACAGCAACACTTCCCCAAAAAGCAGGAACAGAGCTATGTTTACCAAATATCTGAGAAGTGAGGAGACTGTTGCTGGAGTTTTAGGAGAGGAATGTTGTCCCATTCTTGTCTGATGTATGATTCTAGCTGCTCAACAGTCCTGGGTTTTCTTTGCTGGATTTTTCATTTTTTGAAAATATTTTCTTTTGGTGAAAAGTCTGGACTACAGGCAAGTCAGTTCAGCACCCAGACTCCCCTACTTTGAAGCAATGTTGTTGTGATGCATGCGGTATGTGTTTTAGCATTGCTTTGCTGAAATATGAAAGGTCTTCCTGAAAGAGGTGTTATCTGAATGCAGTTAATTTTGAAGCTGTTTTTTTTATTTAAATCTCATTCTTAGTCTTTAGTTTAATTGCCATTTAAAAAGTCCTCACATTTCAGTCTTTACTTTTAGTCCAAGCATTTATTTTCTTGCCTAAATCTGGTACAGAATCATGGTAGTGTGTTCTGCCAAACCTGGGGTCCCTGCTTTCTACAGCTGAGAGGCAGAACAGATACAGATGCCATGTATTTTGACAGATTTACCCACAGTGGAGAAATATCATGGAATTTGAATGTCAAATGAAAACTAAATTACATTCATCTAGTTTAGTCATCTTGACAAAAACTATTTTAGTAATCAAAGATCTTTTTTAGCTAGTCTAGTCTAGTCTAGTTTAGGTCTTTCTCATGGAAAAAGTGTGTCAACAAACATTTTTGGTCATAGTTTCAGTTGACAAAATTAACACTGTCTGGATGGGAGCATATGTTGCTCTAAAACCTCTATATACTTTTCAGCATTGATAAGCTGCCCATGCCATAGGCACTAATGCAACCCCATACTATCAGAGATGCAGGCTTTTGAACTGTGCACTGATAACTAGCTAGATGGTCCCTCTCCTCTTTAGTCAACAGGACAAGCTGTATGCACTTTCCAAAAATAATTTCAAATTTTAGGCCACTAGTTTAGCTCAGTGGGCAGAGCGGGTGACGGTAAAATGAGGCTGTAGTCCTCAACATGGATCACTTCCCAATGAAAGTTTAGTGTATGTCTTCCCTGACTCTCTCTCCCCATGTTTCATGTCTCTCTTCTGCTGTCCAATCAATTAAAGGCAAAAAGCCCAAAATAATCTTTAAAAAAGAGAATTTCAAATTTTGATTTATCTGACCACAGAACAGTTTTCCATTTTGCCTCATTTGATCAAACTTTGGCCCAGAGATGGCAGCGGTGTTTCAGGATCATGTTGACATATGGCTTCTTCTTTGCATGATACAGCTTTGACTTGCATTTTTGATGCTGTGTAACAGAAAATTATTTCTAGAAGTCTTCTTGAGCCCATGCAGTGATTTCACATTCAGAATCACGCCTGTTTTTAATGCAGTGCTGCCTGAGGGCCTGAAGATCACAAGCATCCAACATTGAGCTTTGGCCTTGTTCCTTGATTTCTCCAGATCCTCAGAATCTTTTGATGGTATTATGTACTCTAAATGGTGGAATATTCAAACTCTTTGCAATTTTACATTGAGGAACATGTTCCTGAAACTGTTCCACAATATTTAGACTAGGGGTGGGAATCTTCAGGAACCTCACGATTCGATTCAATCAGGATTCATAGGGCTACGATTCGATTCTTGATCGTTTATTGATGTATTTTGCTGCATTTGTTTTTTTTCTTACATTTCTGTTGTTCTCAGTGTCAAACATAATAAAAACATGACATTTTTGTTTAAAAAAAAAAAGAGAAGAGATTAATTAAGTTTCCACTATCCTCTAACACAGGGGTTCCCAAACTTTTAAGCCCTTGAGCCCCAAAATAACGGTGTCAGAAATGAGGACCCCCACCTTCCCTAGATGGGGATAAAGTTCACAATGTTGCACAAAGCATTATGCACAAAACTTGTATTTTAGGTAGTTTTTATAACTTTTACTTACATTTAATCACAAATATCACTTAATAACTATGTTTTTATTTTAAATTTTACTCATTTTAACAACATTTTTTTCAATAAATAATAAAACTTAGGACTTTTGAATCTTATTACAGTTCACTCTGTTTTTTGGACAGCATCCCGCGACCCCCCTTCACTGTCTCGCGACCCCACTGGGAGTCCCGACCCCCACTTTGGGAACCACTGCTCTAATAGGAGATGTGTGTAAACCGGAAAGTTACAACTGCACCAAACCAAACGTAGCAGCTTCCTTTCCGTAACATATAGGAAATAACAAACATAAAATGTCCTTTTTCACAGATGAACAACTGGTAATCCAAATCTTGCTGTTACACGCTGCATGTCAGAGTTCCATCTTTTTGTTCCTGCTATTCCACAGTATCAAATATTTCAATAATCAATAATTATCAATTATTGGACATTTATAAATCAATTCAGAATCTTCCATCACATCTTGATGCATCTTAGAATCTATTTTTTTCTCCCACCTCTAGTTTAGACGCAGTTTCCTCTGTCTGTCCTTACTTCTGAGAGACTCTGCCTCTCTAAAATGCTCCATTTCTACCCAGTCAGGTTACTGACTTGTTGAAAAATGCTCCTCCAGCTGTTCTTCATTATTACCACTTACTTTCCAGCCTTTTGTGGTCCGTCCCTGCTTTTTGAGCCAATATTTTTCATAAAATGGAGAAATGTCTCATTTTCAGCATCTGATACGTTGTCTATGTTCTATCTGAATCAAATGTTGGTTTATGAGATTTGCAAATCATTGCATTCTGGGTTTTTTTTGCATTTTACACGGCGCCCCAAATTTTTTTTGGAACTGGGGTAGTAACGTTTTTATCAGGTTTTGTTTCAGATGAAAATTTTAGTTATTTCAACCATGTTTTACATAAATGTAGTCGCAGCCACGTTATTTTAATTTTAGCAGAGCCCAGTAAGCAGCGTCTGTTTGCAGACAAAAACCAGGTTATTAAAAGGCAGCGGATGCATATCTTGATCAAAGAACAAACAGCTGTGCCTCCTCTTTGTCCAGATGGAGGACTACACCTGGGAGACATTTCGCATCTTATTAAAGTGGGGAACAGAGATAAGTTGTGTGTAGGGGGGCTCCTCTGCTGCTCTGTGCTGGGGTCAGATAGGTCAAATTCCTGTGTGTGTGTATGCATGCGTTTGTATGTGGGGGAGGCCTGTGGAGAGGCAGGGGGTTGTCATCACACAGGGAGGGGATGGAGGGTGCAGACGAAGTCGTGGGTGCTTACTGAGAGTCATATTAAGTCTAGGTGGGGCAGGAACTCCCTCTAAACGTTTCCCAGAAGACAGGAAATCAAAACAAAAGCCGCAGTGGACTGTTTATTACTTTATCTCAAATATTTCCTTTTTTCCTGTCCTATTTCCATGTCTGTTTATTTTCAGACCACCTTTAGGACTGCAAGATGATTTTTGTTTAAAAGTCACTAATTAAGAAATAGGACTTCATATCTGACAGATATGCAGATGGTAATATAGATTAAATGCGCTTAAAGTGTAAAAAAAAATGTTGAAATAAGCTATTTACTGTTTCCCACAGCTTCAGTGAGACATTATTTAAGACTAAAACTGCAGAAATGTTCAATTTACAGCATTAAATATTCAAATGTCAGAACCTAAAACTGGGGACTTGTTTTTTTCTGTGAGAAAAAAAAATCTTAAAATGATAAATTAATGTTTTTGTCGATAGTTGGGAGCAGTAAGGTATACTTTATGGCAACTATTCAACAATTAAATAGTAAAATAAAGAAGAAAATAGTTTTTTTAAACATTCTTAGTGGGATAAATTTGAGATTTTTTTAGTATAACTTCAAAACAAATTTATAACTTACTCACTTGAGTCCCAACATAATTTCATTTAATATAAACAGACAAAAGCAGCAAATAATCAAATTTGTGATACTGGATCTTGGGGAAACTTGTCTACATCTTTGAAACAGTCCTAAACATAAGCCATGGTTATCTGAATCAAAAGAAGTCACGTTATCTTATTCCGCTTAATCTGAATTTTTGGAATCATTATTTTGGAGATTACATCCTATGATTTTTACAGGATGAGACAACAAGAGGAGGAGCTCCTGAATTCCTCCCTCCACAGAGCTCTAGATGCCCCTTTGTTTCCTTTTTTCATGGACCAGTCCATTGTTAGGGTTGCACTAAAGCCCCCCACCTCTGTCCAACTTGTGGAGGAGAGGGGGGTCACAAACTCCCGACCAATGAGAGCCCCTGCTTTCTTCCAGCTGGCTGGAAACAGACCAATAAACTGTTAGAGATTTAAACCAAACCGTTGCTCCATGAATACCCTCAGTTTGAGGTGAGGACAAACAAACAAAACTACAGAAAGTATTCACAAGATAAAAAGAGGCTGTTAACTACTGTTTATATGCAGGAGTCTGCATCAAGTGTGACTCACTGTATTTTAATGAACAGGTTGCACAGAGAACAGATAGTCACCTCCTCCACCTGCATTCACATCTCCCTGTGAGATTAGGCCGGTTTTTATTAAAATAACAGTGGTCAGTGATGTTTCACAGGTCAAAGTTCTGCTGCAGGACGCTGCAGGTTTCCTGAACACGGTCTGACTTCTTTTCCTCTGGAGCTGTCACATTTCCTGCTTTTACTGTGCCTTACATTCCTTCACATTGACTCATTAAGCCCAACAAATACAACAATGATAGGGCTGAATATAGCCTCAGTTTCTGATAAAGATTTAACTAAACACACAGAAAGTTTGTGATAAGAGAGGGGCTTTTTTGCCTCTAAGTATTGGGCCCTAATATGCAATTTGTAGCTACAAAATTTAGTTATAAATAAACAATTAATAGTATCGGTACAATATAGCACTGATGCTTACTTTTAAAATCTCTTAAAAATGTCCTGCACAACCCAGAATAAATGTATGCTTTGAATAAATTGTCAGATAATGGTTAAAAATGCCAGACTTCATTCCCACAGCTGGGGTAAAACGCTAAAAAAAAAACCCCTTTTTTTTGCTTTTAATTTCTTATCAATAAATCATAGAATAAATACATTAATAAACTGGTAGCCTGCCATTAAGGATAAAAACACATCTTCATATTTCCAAACCATGGGATTGGTGATTGAAAAATGCTTAAAAATCGTGAGTCGAATATCAAAACAGATAGCTGGTTTGCCACTCAATTAATCGGTTAATTTCTGCGTATTTGCCTTTGACTGCAGTCAACAGTCAATTTTTGTACCGAAAACGTGAAATTGTGCTTTTGTTACGTAGAAACGTAGCGCCAGGGGAAAAATAATTATCACGGGCTATAGGAGATATAGGAGCCTGGTGATGACAAAAAAAACCTAAGTAAGAGTTTGTTACAGCAATGGCAAGCTATCTTTTGGTTTATTTGTTACTTAAAAACAGGTTGAAGTAGCTTTTTTGCTCGAATTACATACTGAATCAGACATATTACCTATGTTTTCTGTGTTCATGTACGGTGCCTCCTATAATCACTAAGTTTACACTAGATCAACCTGTTGCGCTGTTGTCGTAAATATGACACATTTTATTCAAGAATATGCGTTTAAATAAAGTTAATAAGACTTACCAGAGGCTCCCAGTAAAAAAGCCAGCAGGTAAAAGTTCATTATACAGTCCGTTTTTGAAGGAAAGTTCACTTTATCCGCATGTTGGTGATTTCTCGTCGTCCGCTAACCACTGCTGCTAACAGAGCTCCAGACTGCTGCGACTAACGGGACTGTACCACTTCAAACAGAGGTGAGCCTGGAATAAAAAACTACTGCTGCTCCAAAATACTCACTGTTTCTATCATTATGAATCAGAAAAAAACAAGTCAAGAGCAACTACTTCCGTATGTTATACTCTGGACTTTAGTTTACTTTGTTTTCCACTAGCAGGGGTAGCGGCAGTATCTACCGGGCACATAGAGAGGTCTGCACGGCTTGAAGGTTGAGAGAGGAGGGGGGGCAGCTCCATGATGAATCCAGGTCAGAGTGGACTGGGTTTTCAGGAATTTTGTGGTGGGTAATGTATTCAGATCTTTTACTTAATTATACATTTTTAAAACATATTGTTATAATTAAAATCATGCTGTAAAATCATTTAGCCTATAAATAAAAACAAATTATCAATAAATGCGTTTTTTTTTTTTTGTAGTTTTTAAGGCGGAGATTTGAACAGGAATTAGACATTTGATCTATCCTGATACATATTCTTACATTTCCCTTAATGGAGTTGTGTCCTTGTAATAGAGTATTAATAATGATGCCATCTGAGCTAAACATGTATGTTAGTATGGAATCTAAAGTAGAAAGTGATGCCTTGCCCTTTCTGTTTCTCTTTTGTTTTTTAGGTTGTTGTTTTTGTTATGACTTCATTGTTTATGTGTGTCTTGAAGACTCCTATTATTTGTACTCCTACGAGAGATTGTATTTCTGCAAGTGTTAATAAAAAAAAAATTCTTACATTTTCCAATAATCTTTGCACTGTAAGACCAAACTGTAAAAGGATGTTCAAAACTAACTTTATTGACTTAAATTTTAATTAAGAAAACAGAACCCAATCATTTTTTAGTATCCATTTGTCATTGAACTCATTATTTGACAATCATCCCTTAATCTGCCTAGTTTTCCCTGAATGCCTTTGGGCATTATCAGCAGAGTTTGCACCATGAGTGAAGTTGCCCTCTCAGTAAGACTTGTCCCACCTGTGGGAACCAAGTTGAACATAGAATAAAATACTGAATAATGTGGAAGAGCTTTTGTTGGGTCAGATTGCTCCTGTCAGTCATTTTATTTACAGTCAAACCTACATATTTACATGTTATGAAGAACATGTTAATTATGTATTTCTTCGTCACATATAAAAAATGTATTTCCACATACAAACTTTTGCATTATCAGTTATGACAAATATTTGAGTATTTTCAACTTAAGTTTTGCAGTGTGGCTGCTGTGGACTGAATGCTTTAAGACATACTTCAGAGGGCCCGTTTAAACATGTCTAAAATGTGTTCTATTTTTTAAAACAAATTGCACACAAAGATTGCAATTTTACCAATTTTATTTCTTAATTAAACTTAATTTGTTATTTTTGTGTAAAAAAAAGGCAGATTTAGCATGCAAGATGAGTCATTGTCACATAAACATGAACCTAAAGCGGCAAAGATTTTATCAACGATACAGTATTTTCAATTAATGTTCATAGCACTCACAAAAACATAAAATGCAACAACTTATACGGACTAGTTTTCCACACACGTTATAAAATTCCTTTAATTCTAGCCCAGGTACAGCTGAGGCATTTTAACTTCTATTTTAAACTGCAGTTTAAAAAAGACTTTAAAACAAAACAAATGAACTCATTTACATTTAGAAAAGGACAGAAACAGATGAAATTTGCATAAAAAATAAAAAATAAACAACTTTTGAACCACAATTCCCAAGTTACAGCATTAAATCAATTGCATTAAAATGAATGACTGGCCTTATTGGACTAATTTTTGTTTTGTATATGTATGTTGTACAAAGAAACTCTCCAGATCTCCACACATTCGAGAAAATGTAAGAAAGGTGTATGAAGGTCAGTGTAGTCATATGACATCATTACCCAGAGTGCATTGCCCTAAAATGAGAGCCTAAGTGAATCATTTGTTATGTTTTTCTCAGATTTCTATAGAAATCTGGTCTGTTTCTTTGGACAGTGTGCATAAAAGACATTTATGTTAATCCAAAAGGTCAAGTTACCTTGATATACAAGGTTTTCTTTAAGTTTCAAGGTGTAAATGTTCCTGATACTGTTTTTTTTTCTCACAAATTGCATTTTTGCACCAGACTAGTTTTTGTAAAAATTAAAGGGCAACAAAAAAATAGTTGCTAAGAGTATTTTGAAATTATTCCTTATATTTTACACTGGAAGATTTTAGCATTAGAATTGACTGAAACAGGCTTAGTTAAGAGATGACACTTTCATTGAATTTCCGCTGACCTGACTGATGTTATTCGGATAAACGTTAAATCAATAACTGATAGTATATTCATACATGTGCCTATGGACTTTGCTGCCTGTGCATTAACACATGAATATCAAAAGTGAATGGAGAAGGTAAAAATGAATGAAACATTCAGCAACACAGGTTAATCATATCCGCTTGCATAACGATCATCAATATATTCAATGTGATCCCGACTACCTCTATATTGATCACGGTGATCATCAAGACGATCCCGACTGCCTCGATACTGATCGCGTCGATCATCAAGGCGATCCCGACTGCCTCTGTATTCATCATGCCGATCATCAAGGCGATCCCGACTACCACGATACTGATCGCGCTGATCATCAAGACGATCCCGACTGCCTCGAGACTGATCATGTCGATCATCAAGACGATCCCGACTGCCTCGATACTGATCATGTCGATCATCAAGGCGATCCCGACTGCCCCTGTAATCATTGCGCCGATCATCGAGGCGATCTCGACTGCCCCTGTATTCATCACGTCGATCATCAAGGCGATCCCGACTACCACGATACTGATCATGACGGTCTTCCTTGTTGCGTTGAGAGTCAGCATCACTGCCTTTGTCATCATTTCTTCCTCTACCACTGCGATTACTGTGTTCATCATCCTCAAACTTTTTCTCAGCTGTCCCTACGCTGTAGTTGCTTTGAGGAACAACATCTTTGTCTTCATCCTTGTACTGCTGCTTCGACTTTGACTTGTCATCCAAGTACTGCTCAGCTTCAGGAGCATCTTTGTCAAAATATGCCATTTCTTCAGGGGAACTAAAAAATGAAAACTAGGAGTTATTGGTTTGATAAAAGATGTACCAACATTAAGCAAACCGTGGATACTAAGTATCAGAACATTAGCCCTCTGGAGGTGGACTGTGCTGGCAGAAACAGGCGAAAGATATCATACATACCCTTCAGCCTGCTTGTCTTTTTTGCATTTTTTCCGGCAACAACAGAAAACTATAACCGCTGCAACCACAACACCTGCGACTACTCCAATTATAATTGCAGTGGATCCCAAGTTCATGCTACCTAAAACAGAAAGATGACAGGGTCATTAACCATTCTGAACTTTAAAACACGTGTCTTATTTATAGAACCTAGAGAAGGCATTTTAATCAGGACAGCAACCTTTCTTTTTTTGACCAAATTGAAATCTGTCAGATTTTTATAAGAGCAAGCTAGCTATCATTAGGTGCATCACTTGGTTCCCTGTTTCAAGACAATCTGGCTGTAGTCTGCAACCTGATCATAAAACATTTAGTTAACTGTTTACTTTGCTTTTTCAGCATTGTTAAATCTAAAGCTAATGATGGTAGGCAAGCTACCTAAGCTACATAGGTTGCTTAGCTATGTAGCTAAAGTTCATGAAGCTATGTTAGCAATCAAAGCTACATAGGTTATGTGGTATGTAGCTAAATCTAAAGTAAATAAAGCTAGATTAGCTACCTAAGCTACATGCGATATGAAGCTATGTAGCTAAAGCTAATGGAGCTATGTTAGCTACCTTAGCCACATAGGTTACATAGCTTTGTAGCCTAAACTTACATTAATGAAGCTACATTCACAAACTAAGCTACAAAGGTTACATAGCTATGTAGCTTTATCTGAAGCTTACAAAGCCACATTAGCTACCTAAGCTACATAGGTTACATAGCTATGTGGCTAAAGCTAAGCTATGTTAGCAACCATAGCCACATAGGTTTTGTAACCATATGGCCTAAACTTAAGTGAATGAACTATGTTAGCAACCTAAGATACATAGGCTATGTAGCAATGTAGCTAAATCTTAAAGTAATGAAGCTGCTTTAGCAACCTAAGCTGCATAGGTTATATAGCAAAATGTGAAGTTAATGTAGCTATGTTAGCAACTAAAACAACATAGTTTATGTAGATGAATCTAAAGCCAATGAAGCTTACTAATGTAGCTTCATTGGCTTAGATACATAGCTACAGAGCTAGGTTAGCTACATTGGATTATGCTAGCTTGCTAAAGTTAGACCCGTTTTAGGAGTCGTTGTGCAAATGGTGGCTAGCTTTAGCTTTACCCAAGGCTAAGTTAGCTAAATTAGCTAATGTAGCAATGTTAACTACAAAGCTTGTCAAACTAACATAGCTAAAGCCAGCCACCATTCGCATAACTACTTCTTAAAAAGGTCAATACATAATGTAATCCCTGATCAGACCTCTAACCTTTCTGTTTTTTTTCCCAAGGAAATGTGGATCAGTTAAATCTCAATTAAAAAACAGTCTTCTAAAACATTGTACCAGCAAATTATGTCCCTTCCGTTTTGACAGAGTCAACATGTTATAGAAGTAGTAGACTATAAATATGTTTATTTGTGCTGTAAGAAGCTGCATTTTACCATGGGGATAAATATATGACTTCCAGAGCTTCTGCAGCCGGTCTCAAGTGGACACTTGAAAAACTGCAGTTTTTTACACTTCCATGTTGACTTCATTTTTTCAACCACAGAGGCTGCTACATGATTTAAAATCAAAATATTGCACAATAGCTGAGAATATTGACTCCAGTCCCCTGTGACACCAAATGGGCTAGTAGTGGATGTTGTGCATTTTTAGAGTAACTAAACAAGGCCAATGGCTTTAGACAAATGGCTGCTTGTCTATTACAACATCAAATAAGCACAGGGCATCACTCAAGATGTGTTTCTGGTCAACCTGACATGGTAAGATCAATATTTTCTAACCTTTTCTTGTCCACGCCAACTATAAAAGTATATTTCTGTATAGTATATAGTTGCCAATTTAAGGTATTTTATCGAGGATTTTTAAAATAGCTGACCACAGAACTACAGAATTGATCACTAACCTTCAGAATATTTTAAATAGGTGAATTATTCAAAACACTTACTAGGCATCACAGCCAAAGTTAGGTTGCAGCTGGCAGAACCAAATCGATTTGTTGATGTGCAAATGTAGAACCCAGACATTTCCTTTGAAATGTTGAACAGCGATAACGCTCCATCCTCTGCAACATAACACAAATTATAGTGAACATTTCTGAGACAAGAGGCTGTTTGAGAATTTTTCATGACAAAGCCAATGATTGGAAAGAAAATATTTGAAAGCCCACCAAAGAAGTGAGCCTGAAAGCTACACAAGATAGGTTAAGATGCATACTTTCAGTTGTCTTTGGTGGAAATGGTCTGGGAATGTTTTCAACACTGTGGCTTTTCCATTTATAGGAAGGCTTTGGAGATCCTTCCTCGGACATGCAGGTGAGGACGATATCATGCCAGTACTCTGCTGTTCCCTGAATATTACAGACTGGTGGAGATGGAGGCTCTGGAAGAAAGAAAAGAATTCAGTGTGAGTAGTTGATGTGCATGTAGTTTACAAAGATAGATGAAAAATGAACGTCTGTGTCGATGTCTCACCCAGGACTAAAAGAGAAGTGGTGTCAGCTGTGTTTCCCTCATCGTCACCAGGGATCGTGACACTGCATTGGAAACTGCGGCTGTCCTGCATGGTCACTTGTGTTAACCGAAGCGTGCTCATTTGTCTGTCAATGTCTACTTCCATAGTGGCCCGGCTTTCATAGGCAGGTGCAATATCAATTGGGTTGTTTAGAAAGTAGGAGGCCACCGTTTTCTAGAAAATAAAGACATAAGTATTTTATGAAGATGTGTGTTCAGTACAGTATAACCACATGTGATTAAACCGCTAGCCCTGTACTGATGGGCTCATAATGATTACACTCCCAGCTCTCCATTAACTAATTCACATGAACACTAGTACAATTTAGAAAAATCATAGTTTATGACATGAAGGAAAAATGTGGTTGTCAATGCCCTCTACCTTTAGTTAACCTATTACCACCAGTCCAGCAAGCTGTCTTCGCCAAATTTTGTCACCTAGCTTCTATTAGCTACATCTAACTATCACAGCACATTCTTCTTAAGTGTAAACTTTAGTAGTTTGATTTATGGTGTAAGAAGTCATCTTATGCTGTCAAGATAATGAGTCAGCATATTTTTCAGCATTAAAGTAGAAGATCATTTTAGCAGCGTTAGCTAGCTCTCTTGGGCCTGAGTAAATGTAAACATTTTGATCCTTCTTAATCTTTGCAAAGTTTTGTGCCTTACTGAAGAGGAGAAACTTTGCTGTCAAAATGCTAACCACTTCAGTCAGTATTACAGGCTACTTGCAGCTGCTTACCCCTTTTTTGGCTTTGATAACACCAAAATTAGTCAGTTAGCTTTCATTAGCTAGTGCAACAGCAATGCTAATGCTGTATAAGTCTATCACAGCACATACTCCATTAGTAAACATTTGTAGTTTAAGTTGTTGTGTAAGAAGTGAGTGTATGGTGTAAGGATAGCAAAGCCAGCTTACTGCTCAGCTTAAAAGTGAGAAGATAGTGATAGCAGCATAGCTTAAGCTAGTTACTTTAGCTTTTGAGCAAATGTGAAAAATTTGATCCCTTCCTTGAAAGTTTTGTGCATTCCTAAAAAGCAGCTCCTTCTAAAGCAAAATGCGAACTACTTCAGTCAGTAGTACAGGCTACCTGCAGCTACTTACCCCTTTTTTGGCTTTAATAACACCAAAACAAGTCAAACTATCAGCACATACTCCATAAGTAAACTTTAGTAGCTTAAGTTGGTGTAAGAAGTGACTGTGTGCTGTAAGGATAACAAATGATCTGCATTAAAGTGAAAAGGGTGATAGCAGCATTAGCTTAAGCTAGCTACTTTGGCTTTTAAGCAAATGTGACATTTTGATTTGTTCCTAATCTTTGAAGAGTGTTGGGCCTTCCTAAGACGGAACAGCTTTAACCCTTTAAAGCCTGAATACACAAATTATAGCCAGAAAAATCCTCATTTTTGGAACTGAAATGTTTATTTCACTTTCTACTGAACCCCCCCCCCATCAAAATTTCCATAAAATTTAACATATATATTTTTTGTATCTCATTTGATACATTAGGTGTTTTTGGTAACTGATAATCCACTTGAAGGTATTTTTTTTTTATCATTTATCAGATTGTATTCAGAATTTTTTTTTGTAATTTTTTGATCATATTGATTAGATAGAGGTATTATAAAAGTATGTTTCAAATATGATACAACAGGCTTCAAGGGGTTAAAATCAAAATGCTAACTACTTAAGTATGCATGTGGTGACCAGCTGCTACACACATTTTTAGCTTTAATAACACCAAATTTAGCCAGTTAGCTTCCATTAGCTAGAGCAACAGCAGTGCTACTCTTTTGAACAAAGATAGTAAAACTACACATAAATAAGTTAAAGTCTGTATTTTTTAACACTTTAGCTACCAAGTCAAGTATGCTATCCAATAGGCATATAATATTATAGTCCTGCATCAATGTGACTGGCATGTGTTAGCATTGTTTAGCTAGCTCCAAATGGCTAAAATAAACACAAAAACATCCTCTCTCAAGTCCTCACAAATTTGTGTCTTTCTAAGGTAGTCTGCATCTTTAGAAAAAGACTTCAGCGGTATTAACAGGCTAGCTGCTGCTGCTTAAACTCTGAATTTGATGCAAAGTAACCAGCTCATCTACTGACATCACTTGTTAGACAGTACAATGGTGCCACGTGGCTTCCCTCCTGTTTGACTGCGTTGATGAGTAAGATTGACCATGGATAAAGTAACATTTATTATGAGCTAAAATGTTGAGTCAGATACCTGTTAATTAAAACACAGAAGAGTCTAATCAATCTGTATTTTAAATTTCCACAGTTAATGTAAAGTAACACAACTAATTTATGAAAATGCTTCTACTTTAGTTTCATTTTCCTCTGATATGAGTACAGGTTGGTTTTATGCAAGAGGCAATCTCACAACTGGGCAAAGATCATGGAGCTCTCCTCCTCCTTTTGAAAAATGATTCATCACAATGATTCATTGTCCACTTCAGTTTGTAGTCCACACCTAGATAAAAAAATAGGGACAAAAACTGCATTTTTTTGAAAGTCAGAACCAAATTACCAGTTCAATCCCCTCAGGTGGTTCTACCGGTAGAGGACGTACAGTATGTTTACTCCTGTGATTTTTTTGTGACACGTTTTAAGGAACATGATGAGAAACCTGACACATTAAAAGCAAACAAAACTTTAAAATAAGATGTGCATGCTACTAGGTATTACAATTGCAATTTAATAAGTGATTGTTTTGTAGGTTCCTCATCTTATGTCTCTTATGTCAACACAAGCACAAGTATTCTGTATTAAAACCAACACATTATTCGATAGATTAAACTAGAGCTGAACAATTTTCTATACCAACTGTATTTTTTTTTTTACGTCATTCTCATTTGGACTAAGAAAAACATATAATTACATTAACATGTAATTGAAACTGACACCTGAATGTTTACATGATGTGTAACGCAAACACCTCTGCTGCTAAAAAAACTATTGAACTGGAATTTTGACACACATTTCAGGTTTAAAGAATATTGCAACTTCTGCAATTTGAAATTGCAGTAGACTGTTATTGCAATTTAAGCAAAACTTTGTTTAATTGCTCAGCCTTAGTTGGTATTGTTGAAAATCTGATTAACAGGGTAGCAAATAATGTAGTAATCTGGTATTTGGAGACTTCCAAGAAATTGCAACATTGAAAAGTTACTGTATCCTATAATTCGAGGAAAAGGACACACAAAGGGACACTGAATCATTAGTTGGAAATTAGTTATGCCCACCTTCACACTATGCATTCTTGCAAATATAACAGTTACTCATTTTGCACATGGTCAGTTTAACTTCTCACCATTGAATCACCGATTTTATCAGGGCTGGCTTCCCATTTGAGGAAGAATGCATTGGAAATTGGTCTGGCTGGGACAAATTTACATGTCAAAGTCACATCTTCTCCTTTATGAACCTCATATTCTTGCTTTTCAATGGTAACCTGAAGAGCACTGCAGCAGGAGAGCGCTGAAATCAAGAAAGGTACAAGTTACAAGATTTTCACGAAGGTTTTGATCATATGTTTGTAAAAAATACTTTTATTACTTGCACAAAATAAAGGTCATTCAACTTTATTAGTCTTTTGTTCAGGTTTCTTTGTGTAAAACAAAATCCTGCTTCCGTTTAGGCAGCAAGAAGTTGGATTAATGATTAACACAGGTGATTACACCGTAAAGGTGTGGTAGTGGTTCATAGAAAAGAGAAAAAACACAAACATGACCCTCACCTGTGAGTATCAGAAATAATTTTCCCCATTGAAGCAGAATCGTTGTCTTCATAGCTGAAAGACGAAAAAGCCCAGACATAAGAAAATCTGAAATTGATGATATGAATCCAAGAGCAAGCCCGCCTTAACCTTCAGGGTGAACTCCCAGGTATGAAGTTGTCTCTTCCAGGTAATAAGTCAACAGTTTGAGGTCACATGTCAGCTCAGGGCCAATCATTTACCTGTTTTCTTTTTGATTCAACCTGTCCGTTAAAAATGTCACTATGAGAGGGGTCAATAAAAATATTAGAATGAACAGACAAAGACTTAAAAAACTTTATTAAGTTATGATAAACAGTTGAGATGAATAGACCCTGGGGAGAAGATACATATGTAGATAATTTTTCCTAAAGTGCAACTAATTTTCTATTCCCTTGAAAGTTAAAATAAAAATCCACCTCTGGTGTTGTACTCAGCTTGGCCTGCAGGCTGCAGTGTTGCACAGACAATGATGATTGTGTTAGATCACATTTTAAATCTACAAACATTCAAATAAGAGCATTAATTATGCAACCCAACTGTTGATCATGTTTGATCTTGCAATGCTTTTAAGTAAAGGAAGACATTACAAGACATGACCAGACACTTATCAGTGTTTTTCTTTTAAGACATTGACTCTTTATCATTCCTCATCAGGAGGGATGTGTCTGCAAAAGACAGTGCACTCTTTCAGTGGCTTTGGTGGCATGAGGTGGCAGATTCAAGCTCAACTCTGGACAATGACACAGTGCTATTTTGGCCTAACAAGTAAGCTGTGGTGAAGTATTCAGCCTGTAAGGCCTCCTGTTTAGCCATATGACAGACTGAATGCTTAAGAGATGGGATAAAGGAAAAACTACAGTCTGGGTTCATAACTGTAAGCAGAGAAATACATTTCTCTACAACATTGTTATCTTTTTAATAGTGATAAAATGAATATACAAGCAAAAAACCCACCATTGTTATATGATCCATTACAAATTAAAACTCTTCTTAAGACAAAATAAGATATCCGATTAGATAAAGATAAGACAACATAAAGACAAACAGCAAATAGGTGGTCATAGACCCCTATAGGGGTCCACCTTAATTCATCATACTTTACCAAGAAAAGGTAACTGTATACATGTAAAAGAATTCCAGGTATACATGGCAGCAGCTCTTGTTGTTGCATGTAGGTAGGTGGGTAGGTGTGACCTGCAATGTAAAAAAAAAATGTCAGAGGCTTTATATGACCTCAAGTCCATTTACCATTAGTGATGATGTCATTTGAAAAGAACTGAGTTTATGAACATGGGCACAGGAGGTCAGCTACTGATGTAGAAGTCTAAATTTGGCCCATAATACAGCAGATTTAATTTAGCTGATTTAGAAAAGGAATGTTTCTAGTGGACCAGCTTGGGTCAATACCATTATTTTTCCTTTTAAAGTCACGTTGAATTATACAGTGCCTTGAAAAAGTATTTGCCCCCCTTTCTGATTCCTGATTTTTTGGCATATTTATCACACTTAAATGTTTTGGATCATCAAAAAAATTTAAATATTTCACAAAGACAACCCAAGTAAATAGAAAATGCAGTTTATAAATGATGATTTTATTTATTAAGGATGATAAAAATCCAAACCATTCTGGCCCTATGTGAAAAAGTAATTGCCACCCTTGTTAAATCATGAGTTAACTGATAAACCACAGTTTTTGGAAAGCTGGGTTCAATTTCACTGGCCACACCCAGGCCTGATTACCACCATTCATTGAATCACTTAAATAGAAGCTGTCAGATGAAGTGAAGTTACAAGATCTCAAAATGAAACACGTCGTGCCACAATCCAAAGAATTTCAAGAACAAATGAGAAACAAAGTGATTGAAATCTATCAGCCTGGAAAGGGTCACAAAGCCATTTCCAAGGCTCAGGACTCCAGCAAACCACGGTCAGAGCAATTATCCACAAATGGAGAAAACTGCGAACAGTAGTGAAACTTCCCAGGAGTGGTCAGCCAACCAAAATGACTCCAAGAGTGCAACGATGACCAAAGAACTGCAGGTCTCACTGGCCTCAGTTACGGTCAGAGTTCATGTCTCAACCATAACAAAGACACTGGGCAAAAAATGGCATCTATGGGAGAGTTCCGAGACCAAAACCACTGCTGACAAAAAAAAAAAAAAAAAAACCCACAAAGGCTCGTCTCACATTTGCCAAGAAACATCTTGATGATTGGAGAAATATTCTGTGGACTGACAAGACAAAAGTTGAACTTTTTGGAAGGTGTGCACATCTGGAATAAAAATAACACAGCATCTGCAAGGATCACAGCATGATCAGCAAAGTCCAGAGCAGGGATCTGGAGTTTGCCAAATTATACTCCACAGTTTGCTGCCCCTGTTACCTGCCCCATTATCCAGTCCATACCGGTACTCAAGAGCATAGGGGCCAAAGATGCTGTATACTTGCTGTTTTACCTTGTGTTCATGTAAACATCCAGCTGTGTCAAAAGCATTCTAGTAAATATATTTGCCTGTCCACTGTGGTGTAATGGTTAAGACAGCTGGCCCTACAATGACAGCTGGCCCTACAATGACAGCTGGCCCTACAATGTGAATGGTAAAATCCCTCTGATGATTTTGAACTACCAAATGGTAATGCAGGGGTCATGAATTCTTAAACACAAACAAGCAACATATATGATTTTGAACTACCCTTCAGTAATGGTGAGCACTTCACATTTGATGCACATCTTTATTAATTTGATTGTACCTTTAAGCCCCTTGGAGCACCAGGCCCCAGGTAATAGCCTGTCTTTGCCAGCGGGTCAAACTGCCAAAGCCCTCGCATAAAACTGTAAATATTTTTACACATCATTCAGAGGCAGGTTTAAACTTTTGATGGAGGACTCCATTTTCCTACTTACTGTATTCCCTCTATGTATTTTGTTCTTTAACCTACACTGCCTGGCCAAAAAAAAAGTCACCACCTGGATTGAACTGAGCAAATAGGTACGAGCCTCCTATTGGATAATTACTGCATGGGCGATTATCTTTCAGCTGGCAACAAGTTATTTAACCCCAGCTGATGCAATGAGTAACTTTTCATTTCTTACACAACCATGTCGAAAGACACATCCTGTGGTCATGGAAAAGATGCTAGTCTGTTTAAGAAGGGTCAAATCATTGGCATGCAAAAAAGGCTTCAGTTTGCTAGGGAGCATAAAGATTGGACTCTGGAGGAATGGGAGAAAGTCATGTGGTCTGATGAGTCCAGATTGACCCCGTTCCAGAGTGATGGGTGCATCAGGGTAAGAAGAGAGGCAGGTGAAGTGATGCACCCATCATGCCTAGTGCCTACTGTACAAGCCTGTGGGGGCAGTGCTATGATCTGGGGTTGCTGCAGTTGGTCAGGTCTAGGTTCAGCAACATTATGTGCCCAAAGAATGAGATATACTGAATGACCAGGTTATTCCATCAATGGATTTTTTCTTCCCTAATGGCACGGGCATATTCCAAGATGACAATGCCAGGATTCATCGGACTCAAATTGTGAAAGAGTGGTTCAGGGAGCATGACACATCATTTTCACACATGGATTGGCCACCACAGAGATCAGACCTTAACCCCATTGAGAATCTTTGGGATGTGCTGGAGAAGGCTTTGCGCAGTGGTCTGACTCTCCCATCATCAATACAAGATCTTGGTGAAAAATTAATGCAACACTGGATGGAAATAAATCTTGTGACATTGCAGAAGCTTATTGAAACAATGACATAGCGAATGCATGCTGTAATCAAAGCTAAAGGCGGTCCAACAAAATATTAGAGTGTGTCACCTTTTTTGGTGGTGACTTTTTTTATTGGCCAGGCAGTGTATATTTCAGTTTATAGAAGTGCCAGCTTAAGTTACACAAATGAAGTTGCTAACATTTTTAGTCATTTTTATGCTAGAGTGAGTCAAATAGTGATATTGTCTGGGGATTATCCTGGCAGACCAGATCAATACACAAATTTCAGGAAGTGGCAGTGATAAAAAGGAAATAGGCCCCTAATTTACAACTCAACATATTGGAGAAGTGAAAATAACTTTCTCTGGTCAAGGAAAGGTTACAAATTTCAACAATATGTTATTGAAGTAAATATTTCAGAAAGATATGGCATGGTTTCTGGACTAAATTTGCTAGTGCAAGTATGAATATGCTTCTATTTTCCCTCAGAAATGAACAAGTAATGGGAATAAGGCTACGGGATGAAAAGCAGTTCAAAAAGGTATGTTTCAGTTCAGGCTTCAAATGTCTTTACAGACTCAAGGTCCAGATAAAAAAAGATGACAAAACAACACAGAAAAGGACAGCACAATACATAAATGTTTTCATAAAGGCACAATGAAAGTATGTAATTTAAATTTAGTTTATAAAAAACTATTAAAATAAGCTTCCACTCAAAACATGCAACTGTGCCAGTGTCTCCATAATGGTGACGTGTGTCTAACAGTACTGTATCTGATGTCACTCAGAGCCAAAATAATTTCAGTCCCTGTGGAATCAAGTTGGCAGATCAATTTATACAGAAAATGTCATAATACTGCACATAGAGGGTTAAAATCTTGCAGTTACTAACATTTCACTTACATTGCAGCATCCTGGTCTTGTAATCTCAGCCCATCATTATAGGCTATAAAGCCTCTGCATGCTTGATTTCTTATAGTTTTTCCATAAGTGTGCTGTATACAGAGGTGCTTTAGACAAAGACATTTTGAAATTATCTGAACACAGACTAAATCTACGAGAAAGAATGTTTGCGTGTGCATACATTTTGCAGCTCTCAAAGCAGGAAAAGTAAAACAAAACAACAACTTAATCAGGCTTAAGGCCACCCATAAGGAGGGATAAAAGGGGGAATATAGGGCCCAGTCAAATGGGTGGCCCAGGGAGGTCAGGAAGATCATGGTTCATTGTAAAGTAAATCTGTGGTAATCATATTTAATACTTAACCTTAATAATAACCACTCTTATCAAAGTAAGAAAAAAATAAATTTATTGATTTATGTTGTAATACAATATAGCCTTTTCAGAATGTAAACCCATTGTCTTAAAACAGAATGACCTCTTTTATGGTAACGTTAACAAGGGGATGGTCACATAGACTAAACTATTTAGAAAGTAATGTCAGACTTCATGCAGTAATGTC
The DNA here is from genome assembly GCF_018320785.1 of Cheilinus undulatus. Taxonomy (NCBI): domain Eukaryota; kingdom Metazoa; phylum Chordata; class Actinopteri; order Labriformes; family Labridae; genus Cheilinus; species Cheilinus undulatus. The sequence continues at coordinate 37,094,072 of NC_054879.1, read as the reverse complement.
CACAAACATCTGGATGCCAGAGAATAGAGTAGAAGGAACTGTAATAACATTAAGGGAAAAATAACTAAAAAGTTGCAAAATAAAGACCAAAATTGGTTAAAATTGGCAGAAATAAGTGGTGAAAAGTTGTTAAAGAGTGTCAAAAATGGGTCAAACATGGCAAAAATAGGTTAATGGAGGCAAAAATTGGATAAAACTAGTAAGAACAGGTTAAGAAAGAAAAATGTGGCAAAAATTGGTAGTGAATTGATAAAAAGCTGTTAAAAAATGGCAAACCTTGGTGAAAAGTTGGCAAAAATGGGCACCCAAAGCAGTGAAAATAGGTTAAAAGTAACAAAAATGGGCTCAAATAGGGCAAAGTAGGTTTAATATGCAAAAGTTGGCAGAAATAAGTGGGGAAAAATTATTGCATTGTGGCAAAATTGGGAAGAAGTGGCAAAAATCTGTTGAAAGAGGCAAAAATGGGATAAAGCAGCAAATATGGGTTAAATAAAGGAAAAAGGGACAGCCAAAGCAATGAAAATACATGAAAAAGTGGCCAAACATGGGATAAAGCAGTAACAGTAAGTTTAATATGGCGAAACTGGCAGTAACAAATGGCGAATAGTGGTTAAAAAGTGGCAAAAAAGGATCAAAGTGGTAAAAGATAGATTACCTGGGATAAAAATGGGATAAAGCAGCTGGTTAGGCTCAAGAAAGGAAAAAAGTGGAAAAATGGATTGTAAACATGGTGAAAAGCAGTTAAAAAGTGGAATAATAAGTTAAAGGTGACAAAAAGTGATACAAATGGGCAGATAAAGTAGCAAAAAGAAGTTAGACAATAGCAAAGAGGGGTAAAAGTGGCAAGTATGGTGTAAAAGAGGCAAAAAAGGGGGGATAAAGCTGCAAATATGGGTTTGAAGAAGGAAAGAAGTGGCAACAAATGATTGAAAATGGCTAAATTGGATAAAAAGTGGAAAAAAAAAAATCCAAAGTTTGGCTGGTCAATCAATTAAAAGAGGTTAGAAAGTAGCAATAATTAGCTAATAGGGGCAAAAAATGGTTAAATGTGGAGACAAATGTGTCAGAATGGTTGGAAACAGTGACTTAAAGAGGTTAAAAAGCAGCAACAATAAATAATTTGACCTTAGGAGGGCCTATTCACTGGGTTTTCAGCGGCCCAGTCAATTCTGTGGGCAGGCCTGATCAGGCTACTTCCACACCAAAGAAGACTCAGAAGTGGAAAGAAATACACACAACCCTCCTTTTCCTGATTTAAGTAAATAAACCCTCAAAATATAAAACTAAAACAATTTTGATTAGAAACATCTAACCAAAAATGTTCAATAGTTTTCTTGCATCTACATTTGTTGCCACAAATCAAGTCCATCCTTTGCAAAGCTGTATTTCTGGGTACCATTAGCTTACTCATTCCTTTGTTATTCACGTCTAAAAGGGGTCTGAGTCATGAAGATAACTGTTAGCATGACGAATCACATTATTTTTCAATTTAAACTAAGTAGACTGTAATGTGATTGGGCATTTTAACGTCAACAGCAGTGGCTTTATATCTGCATGCTGTGTGTGAACTTTTCGGGTCCTCCTCTGTTTCCAAATAAGTTAAAAGCTAGTTGATTATTTAAACAAGCTGATAACTCTAACATACACACCCCCTCTCTATTCTGCCCAGGTCCGAGTGAGCGAGTGCGTGTTTGTGTCCGTGCATGCGTGTGGGTGTGTGTAGAGCTGGTAGGCTCAGGGCTGGGATTTCGGGTTAAATATTCAAAATGGCGGACGGAGGAGCAGCGAGTCAAGATGAGAGTTCAGGACCAGGTAATGATTACAGCATTTTACATATTCATACTCATATTCAAACTGTGTTGCTCACAATTTATGGCAAACGGAATACAGATGAAACGCAGATTGACTAACAGATGAGGATTATATTGGCCGCTGTTTTAGTTTACACTCAGCTATCCAACTGTAATTTGACAGAGGAGGAAACGAGCTATTGCAGTGCGACGGCAAATTACATGGAAACATGCCTCCCCCCTTTGTGTGATTAGACGGCTGTACGCCGTTACATATTCATACCTCTGTCGACAAATATCATTTAGCATATTTTATTAGTAATCGCCGACGTGACTCTGGTTCTTAGATGACATATTTAGATATTTCGCTAAGGCAGTTTGATTGAAATGAGGATGCTAGCAGGCTAGCGTTAGCTTGCTTGCTAACGCTTGGCTTTGTGTTGATGCACACAGCGGCGTGAAGCGTTTGAAAGAGCTTTGCATATTCATTTTTCGGCGAGCCGGGCAGAGGCTGCGCTTGTTTCTTTTACGTGCTGTTTAGGAGGAATAAATTAAAATCTAGCATGCATGGCTTTTAGAGAAATCACAGTGTCAGCTCAGTTTCCTTGAGCACGACGTGATTTTATAGCACAGCGTTTTCCCCTCAGCCTTTTGTGCTCGGCGCAGTGGAGCCACAGCAGCAGCCTGTTGTGTTATTCATGCGGGCCTGCTTGGACCAGAGTGCGGAGTTCAGCATATTCCAGTAACCGAAGCTGAAGCTCACCCTGCGCGGCACAATAACTGCACGTAAACACGACACTTTGTGGCTTTAATGACCGAAGACTGGCGCAAAAACACGTTTTTTTCCATATTTGAACGTCTGTCTTTGTAACGGCTAACTGGCTAGCGTTACCTTTCCCTAACTTCGTTACGTTGTCCAGGATGTAATTTTCCGTTAATCTAATTCATCTAAAATATGGAAAGCAGCGTTTGACTCGTGCAGACAATGTTATTAGTGATGTGCTCACACTCTGTCTCCATCTGGCCTTTGTTGTTGCTCAGAGTTTCATTGAAGTTGGGCCGAGCACTTTCCTGCTCTTGAAGTGGGAGTATCTGCCCCCGTGTTAATGTTGATGGCGATCTGTATATCCACCTCATTCGAATATTTAATTCAATAACTCCCCATCGCACCTGAATGCGAAAGTATGACAACTTGGCTTTCTATGTATCGTGTCCTTCGTTGTTGAAGGAGTTTGACTGAGTGAGTCTGTGCTGAATACAAAGATTGTACCTGTGTATCCCCCCGGGCACAGGGAGGGGTGGTGAGGCCCACTTCCTGAAGGCCACAATAATAACAGGCAGGACATTCTTACTATTCACTCCACCGGTTTCATGGCCGGGCAAGACACAGCATGATGGCACCTTTTTTCCCTCCAAGCAGATCCCATTTAGCTTGTGTAAAGGAATCCAAAGTGTGTTGCATTACGGTACCACTTAACCGTCTTTTGTGTACACTGATGATGGATGTTATCTACAACAGAAGAATCTTAACTTTTAGCCAGAGAAGTCGGCTAAATGTTATCAGAGTCTCTGTGTCTGCAACTTTTAAAGAGAGATGAGAATAAGGAGCTGAAATGTTATATATTATATATATATATATAAAGGAAAAGGAAATTTAAAAAAAAAAACCCTTCTTATTCCAACCTTTAAACATTTTGGGGTTTCCTTGCTACACAAGGATAATAAACAGAAAAAAATGTTTGTGAGCAAAACATGTTTGATTTAGTCAACTTGGGCTTTGAGAAATGCATCATTTTCTCGCCATTGTCTGACATATGGATCAAATAATATATGGATTCAAGCTTATTTGGGGAAATTTTGGTTTACATTGACTTTGGCGCCCCCTGTGGACAGAGCAATAAGTCTTCTCCAAGACAGTCTGGCTGTAGACGGCATAGCTCTGTAGGCTGGTCATTCATCTGAGACACTGTCTATTTCTCAACAGACTTGCCATAATTTTCCAGTGCAACAACGCTTCGTTCATAACCAAAGTCTGGCACTTACGTTCTTGAAATTTTGGTATCCTAACCCAAAATGAGTGGTCTTTTAAAGAGGCCTTCAGAGATGTATGGTCTGCAGGCAGACCTCTCTTGAGTGGTGACCTCCATGGCTAGAAAATGAAGCCAGTGTGGAAGTGCATAAACCTGCAGATCCTTACGGGCCCATTTGGGACTGGCTGCAGAAGCACAGGCAGTCACTCACCTACACATCCCTTGTTAGAATTCATTAACACATTTTTGACAGAATTGTATGAGTTTTTAAGGCAATACATTGTACCAGAATTTATTTTGTTTTTCATTTGTTATGCTTTTAGGAAGGATTCGTGTTATCCATAGTCAATATGACTGCAAGCAGAGTGTAGCTGTTAGTCAGGTCTTATCATAGGTCATAGGTCTACACTCTATGGTCTTATGTCTTTGGTGATCTGTTCTTGTGTATATTTTGAAAATGTTTTCCATCTTTTAGCATTGAATCTTATTACTCACTGTGACTCTTAGTTGTAGAAACTGTAAACAAAGTTTGTTACCAGCCCTGTTGACAAAAATCCATCACCAGCAATTGATGTGGCATCAATAGCTGATGCCTCTCTGTTATTCCCAGTCAGTTCAGTGCTGTTGCAGTACATCTAACTGCAAAATCATATATAAAATATAGTCACCTATAGGTAGAACATGAAAGGAAATGTTTGTGTATTAAGAGTATTATACCAAAAGAAGTGATGAAAAAAAATGTTGTATCAGCATTCAGCATTTTTTTGAGCCTAGACAATAACATCAGTATTGGTAATGTTCACAATTTGTGCATTTCTAGCCGTAGCTCCTTTTGACACCTACCCCACAGCTGCAGCTACAGGCATTGAAAATACCTTCATAGAAATGATCAGTGCCTGCACTAATGGTCTTGGTTGCTTTTGCAGGTCATATAGAGACATCGGCATTAATTTCAGTGTGTTTTATAACCATTTTGAAATTCCTCTCAGGAGCTTTAATCATGAAACTGTTGACTGATTAACTACTGTTGAAAAAGTCAGGAGTTTCAGCCCCAAAAGAAAGAAATGTCTGACTCAGATCAGACCATCATTTGTTGTAGTGTACCCTGAAGCAACGTGCAGTTATGAGTTTTGGGGGGAAAATCATTTGAAAGACATACCTGTTGTCACAAGTTGCAACATGATTTTGAGAACCACTGCAACATCTTCTGTTTCTTTGCCTTTTTGAAAATAATGATATTCAGCTCTGTGTCTCAGGCCCTACTTAAGATTTAAATTTTATTCTTAGTGATCACATTACACAAAATTCATACCATACCCGCATTTTTACGAGGACAGTCACAGGCTTCACTTTGCCCATGGTTAAAAATGATATCACATTACAGGCTTGGACTTAATGTTGCATTTACAAAGAAGTCAGCCAGAAAGGTGTCTGAGTCTTTGTTAGATCAATTTGTGATAACGTTGTAGCTGTGGGAAAATCTACCCAGATGATCGAGTTCATTTGCATCAGAAAAAACAACAATGGGATATATAGTAAGAGGGCATCATTTGTTTGGTTGTTTTTGTGAGATTATATCTCTGTCTGGAAGAAGGCTGGCTTATTTAAAAATATATGATTAACTTTTTAAACTTGGCAACTTAAAGAACAGATGACAAGTACTTCTGTCATCCTCACACTTAGGCTACTTTTCTCGTTTAATTAGTTTTACAGTTCCACCCTCATTCGAGCCTTGTAGTTCCATCATGAATATTCATTGGTGTAAACACAGTTGTTATGAATAATGCATCATTTGCAGTAATAAATTCAGGACATGCCATCTCAAAGCACTGCGAGGGCCTCCATGAAGGCTCCAGTCAGACAAGCTTTTTTAAAATGTGGAGGTGGAAAATCATAACTAATCAGAGCTGTGTGCTGTGCGCTAAACAGATAAATACTTGTTTCTGGTGATCTGCAGCATGACCAAACACTGCAATGCCAAAAACGTCTTGTGAATAAAGTAAGGTAATGCAGACTGTTTGATAGTGATTGACTCATTTCTGTTAAGACTGGGATTCTGAAAACCAAATCGAGGTTAGGTCAAGATAAATGTGAAAAAAAGTTTTTATTTCATGTCAAATAGGATCCAAGATTATGCTGCATGGGTACAGGGAATAGGGAAGAAAAGTAGATAAATGAGGGCCTTTGATAGGAGGTTGATCCACAAGTTGTTGCATGTATAAAGCAACAGATGTCCCCAGCTGTCTGCCTCTGCTATGATCTATAGAAACGTTTTTCAGAATTTCAGGATAGATTATGTTAAAAAGTTGATACAAACCCATGGCATGAAAAGAGGAAACTACTTAGAAAAAACAAGTTTGATTACATAGTACCATTCCCAGCTAAATGTTAGAGAGGTTTTATGGGGGCTAGAAGATAAGCCAAAAATATATCAATATTATTTCTCTAAATTTGCGAACTATCCGTATCTTAACGTGATATATAATAAAACGATTCTAACTGATGACTATCTTTCCAGTAATGGAGGCCTTTTGAATCAGACACCACCAAGTACCAATGTGATGCTTATTATAGTTCTTGAAATTATTTTGAATGCCTGTTTTATTTTCATCAGATATTTCTCACCCCTGCACTTGGCAGTTCGCAGTGCATACTAGTTTACAGTTAGCTGTAAGTTTGTCACTTCATTTCTGTTGAAAAGTCTCTCCAACTTGCTTGCAAACTTAAATGAGAGGCTAACATCATGGTGTAAGACTTCATTGAGTAGAGTATCTACACTGCCTGGCCAAAAAAAAAAGTCACCACCAAGAAAAAGTCACATACTCTAATATTTTGTTGGACCGCCTTTAGCTTTGATTACAGCATGCATTCGCTGTGGCATTGTTTCCATAAGCTTCTGCAGTGTCACAAGATTTATTTCCATCCAGTGTTGCATTAATTTTTCACCAGGATCTTGTATTGATGATGGGAGAGTCAGACCACTGCGCAAAGCCTTCTCCAGCACATCCCAAAGATTCTCAATGGGGTTAAGGTCTGGACTCTGTGGTGGCCAATCCATGTGTGAAAATGATGTCTGATGCTCCCTGAACCACTCTTTCACAATTTGAGCCCGATGAATCCTGGCATTGTCATCTTGGAATATGCCCGTGCCATTAGGGAAGAAAAAATCCATTGATGGAATAACCTGGTCATTCAGTATATTCAGGTAGTCAGCTGGCCTCATTCTTTGGGCACATAATGTTGCTGAACCTAGACCTGACCAACTGCAGCAACCCCAGATCATAGCACTGCCCCCACAGGCTTGAACAGTAGGCACTAGGCATGAGGACTCATCAGACCACATGACCTTCTTCCATTCCTCCAGAGTCCAATCTTTATGCTCCCTAGCAAACTGAAGCCTTTTTTGCATGCCAATGATTTGACCATTCTTAAACAGACTAACATCTTTTCCACGACCACAGGATGTGTCTTTCTACATGGTTGTTTAAGAAATGAGAAGTTACTCATTGCATCAGCTGGGGTTAAATAACTTGTTGCCATCTGAAAGATAATCGCTCATGCAGTAATCATCCAATAGGAGGCTCGTACCTATTTGCTCAGTTCAATCCAGGTGGTGACTTTTTTTTTGGCCAGGCAGTGTATAATCAAAACAACAGAGATTGTATTGTTTCAAACATGCAACATAGGAAAAGCATCACACATTTAGACAAGTTAACTCTGACTGTTTTGGTGGACATGGCACGTCGAGAGGCTGCAACTAACATACATATGGTTTGCAGTTTTTCCCCTGCCATTCATGAAGAGGGGCAACTCACAGCACATTGTGGATTTGAATAGTTATTTCAGCCCTTCTTTTATATAGGGACCTACTAATGTAGTACATCATTCATTTATGGTTTTAGGTGATATTATAAGATTTTTCTTAAGTGCTTCATTTTGGTACCTGACCACCCTAACACAATTCTGCCATTCTAAAGGAAAGGCTTGGAACAGGTTATTCAAAGAAGATATAGCTGTTTTCTCACTTACAGTATAGGCTATGTTCTGTTGACATCTTTTTAGAAAGACCGAGCTGCCCTTTTACAAGGTTGCATGTCTTTATTATAACTCTAATGTGAGACCTTGAACTGCAATCAGTGTTTTCGAGGAGGCATGAAACAGACTTTTCCCTCTCTGTTTATCTGCAGAGCCTGAATCGGACACCACTCATGCTACTGCAGCCATTGGGAGATAACAGGGGGAGGGTGGATTATATCTGTAGTGTAAACGATCTCATAAGGCTATAAAAATGCAGACATAGTTGGCAACATAAGGCAAGAGGTCCGTTCTGGTGTAGTTTATGTCCAGGATAGGTCAACACAGACAAGAGAAGATTTGATGTCTTCTTTGCAGTTTCTCACTGTTAGCGAGTGACATTACTGCAAGCTTATTGGGGATGCGCAGCTGGGCAGAAATGCTCAAAAGATGTGCAGTAGGCATTTCATAATAAAACCCATCTTAAAGGTGATGGTGTAGTCTACATTTACTGGATGACTGATCAACCAATCAATGTACATCAGTTGATTATAGCACCCCTATTAGCACATAACCGTGCCTTGATCCCACTGCTTTGATGTCATTTTCAGACACGGACCTAGCACTCTGATGCTAACAATCAAATGTCCTTTGCACAGAGTCAATCAACTGCACTTCTGAGCTGTATTCATCACATTTAGTTCCCTGGGAGTTCCCAAAATTTTAAATGTAATTTTCTTGTAGTGTACGAAGACTCTTGGTCTTAGATTAAACGGATGCATGCTGTGCATTGTAAAGATGGTAAATACAAACACAAAGTAATATCCTGTACGCAAATAAACAAAATCCCTGGACAGTTGGGTGTATAGTAAATAACAGAATACAGAGTACAAATATATATATAGAGAAAATTTAAAATACTAACAATGGTCACTCCTAACTTTTTTTTGCCTTTGAATACATTGTATTTTGTAAACTCGACAGTTTTATCATTGTATGGTGGCAGGTGTTAATGTAACCCCTCTACTCTGATTTACATGAGACATCCACATTCTTTATAATCAGCTAAGAAGTGCTTTGCAGTGGGCTGTTTTTGTGTGAAATTTGCATGAAATGTATCCAAATTTTTTCTTTCTCAACCTCCACCAGGATGGTTTCATCACTATTTGCTTTTTCTTTAAAATGAATCACACCATATGGATCACCTGCAGTTATCACATATGGTAGCTCCCTAGCTGATGGATTCATACCACTTCTCTCCATTCAGTATTCCTCTTGGCCACCCCCTGGAAACTTCACTTCACTTTAGTTAGATTGAGTCTCCCACTTAGCCTATAGACAGTTGGCTAATGACCACCCAGGAGATACGGACCCCAGCAGCTCAGAGTGCTGTTAGCCTCATTACTGCTCATCAAGTTACACTGCGGCCTGTATTTTGTTCCTTTGGCGGTTGGAGTTTGTACTATCGCTTGTCAGTTTGTGATGGCTTAATACAAGAATTAAAAAGCTTTTTAAAAATAATTTGGATGTTTGTGTTTAAAACTGCAGGTTGTTTGCTTATTACTTCCTTCAAATTAAAATATTATCTGTCATGACCACACATCTCACTGCTTTATGCTCCGACTGGTGCAGATTAGGAAAAGTGGTCTTGATGTATTCTGTGTTTATGATGGAGGATATAGATAGCGGGGCAGAATGTGGATGTGCTAATTAAGTTTTACTCCGTCTCATGTTGAATCTCCGTGCTCACATTAACGACTCTGCAGTATTCAGCCAGCCTTCCCATAATGCACTGCTAATGAGACACCTATTTAAAATTCTCTTTGCAGGATATTTGTATAACGCATTGTTCCGCAGCAGAGTTTTGCAAAACATTCATCCAAGTAACTGTACATGTGTTAAAGCGCACTGCTGATAACAGCCTTTGCATTCACTCCTCCTGTTTCCTCATTTGGTTGTGAGATTTGATTGTTGAAAAGGTCGGAAAGACAGATCCCTTCCAGATTTCTTACACTAGAGTGACATCTGCAGATCTCACAGTGGCCCTCTGAGTAAACAGAAGGCAGGAGTTTAACTAAACACTGCTTTGTTTGAGGAGATCAACTGTGGAGTTGGGACGGACTATTACATGGTGCCTGTTTGCTGTTCAGTGCAATGATGTCCTTAAAGGAGAACTATTGTAGTTGGCCTACAGTCCTTGTTGGGTACCTTGAAGACTGGATAGCTTTGGTGATTTGGATCACTGAATTTAGACTGAAGGTGTTCAAGGAAGTCTACTCAAGTATTTTACTTTTTTCCTAACATTTCCAGTATGTCTTAATCTGAGGTCACATAAGTAGAATTAAAAAGAGCAAAAAGCTGATCTCTGGTTGAGATGCATCAGTTTGAAGTTTTTAGGGTTGATGCTTGGACTTGGATCATTTAAAACTAGTAATAACCCAGTAACTGGTAAAAAGGATGTTATTTTTGTTCATAATTGAAGCAGATATTTTGTTTCGTTCTTCTTAGAATTATATAGAAGTTTAAAAATCTGGTTTCCTGACAACTCTACACTGCACAGATACCGATGTTGAATTGCTGAGTGGCTTACATTAGTTTTGCCTGAACATTTCCCCTCCTTTATTTCAGAACAAAATCTAACAACTTTGTAGATGAATGCAAATCACAGCCAATCTTTTTTGCATAGCAGGTGAGAAATGCCGCTGAACGGCCGGCACTTACACTTTTTCTCATTCCTCCTTTGAGCAGATTTCTCAGTCAAGGCACAATGATAATCCAGTGTGGGCCCATGAGTGACGTCCTTTACGTCATGAACATCTGTCCCAGATGTATGCAGCTTTAGACAAAACATCTGATAAATGACGTTCTCTCATTGTAACAACTTTGTGGCACAAGCCTCATATTAAAAGAAAAGATGATCAGCAAAGATCGGCACACTGACACTGAAACAAACACTTAAAGGAATCATGGTGTTCATTTGATTCTTTAAATTCCAGATGTCAATATAACATTCTATCCATCCATCCATCCATCCATCAACCAATCAATCAATCAATCATGGAAATTACATCAGGAGTAACTTTAGGACTGTATTATACCAGTATTAAGTGTCACATTTACCTATACTGCCAACAAGGCCTCCCCACATGCAAATGAATCTGACATCTGAAAGATTTAACAAAAACCGTTTATTGTAACATATAACATGTTTAAGATAGGTAAGATTATGTATTTTGGTAAATGTACTTTATGATGATTGATTGTCCTCCACTTTATCTACTCATTTTCTCTCTCTACACTATAACTATCCACACACATTGCGTGTCTCTGTCTCCTCCTGTTGTCTCTGTGCCTGTGTGATGTTTTGTCAACATTCCTATGTTTCTAAAAGTTGAAGCGGTCTGTCGTAATCTGCATGAGGACGAGGTTTATTTACGAGTGTAAATAATGATCATAAATATCGCCAATAGCATCAGGCGCTATGAGAAACATGCACGCGAGGAATACAAAAATGAAAAAAAATGAAATTATTTCCGAAGCAATTAATCCATAGTAGCATGAATCTAAATATGGGGGTGCAACAAGCTTTAAGCTATTAAGGAGGTGGCTGGGGTGGTGGTGAGGCTGGCTACCAGCTGATCGTAGCTGGGTTATGACTTTCATGAATAACACTAGGCTTCATCAGTTTTAGATAGAATGAGCTAACTATTGTTGCTTGTATTGTAAATGTGATGTTTTTGCTTTGTTTAGGGGCATTATCATTTTTATGTCACTCATTTTGATTAATAAAAACAAACAAAACACAAAAAGGAGTATTTTTGTAAACCATTTTAAAAAATTGACATAATGTCAATTGCATAATGTGCATAAAATCTCTGCTACTGCAAAAAGTTGATTTATTAAACTGGTATTTTGACACATTTCAAGTGAAAGAAATATTGCAACTTCTGGGATTTAATCGAATTTGCGTTTATTGCCCAGCCCTATCCCAGCTCTATAAAGTTTCACAAGTCATGTTGTGTTGCAGGATTGTCAGGCCCTCTAGTACGCACATATACTACAGAGGAAAAAATGAAGATTGTCCACTACTTTATGGATCACAGAAGACAATCTTAAACAGATAAGGAAATGAAAAACGGCTATTGATCATTGAAATTGCAGAGATTGTATTTTTGTTATACATGTGGTATAAAAAAGTGTTAAAGATGGTGAAATACAATCCTTGTTTTGAAACAACAGCTAAAAAATATTAACCCTGACATCCAATATTAGGGAATGTCTGGATAAAATTAACAAAAACTGCTCGCAAACTGCCTAAATTGCCCAAATATTTTGGTTAACGTATCCGAACAACTCTGCTCTTCTGCTCCTGGCTGATTCTGATGACACATACCTCTGTAAGACTGAAGGTCTGAAATTCTCTTTATGCTGTGGTATTCTTTGATAACACCATTAATAAAACATAATAGAGATTATGTTGTTTTAAATATGATTTGAAAAGCTGAAATATTGAAATTTTATCATTCTTAATTTGCGTAAGAGTTTATGAAACTGAAGTATGATGGGAATTAAAAGTTAAAGGATGTCACTCATGGCTGGATATGATTTTTCTTTTTGTACTAGCCCTGAAAAGGGACTCAGAGATCATAAACGGTTTTTTCCATTTCAAGAACAAATCATAACAGTGTACTTAACCTCAGGAGCTCAAGTTGTTAGTGGGAAATGCAATCAACAAACAAGTTCAAACATTACTTGGTGATGGAAGGCTCGCCCCAGGAGTCTTCAAACTGCTGTGTTTTGCAGACCTTCATTTTTACTACATTAATGCCACCCTGCCCTCTTCGTATTGTTTCCTGTGGTTAACTTTTATGTAAATACTTTCATCAGGCAGAGGGCGAGGTATAGACATTGATTGGAGCTTTATCCGGGGGCAGTTGTTGTGGATTTAATGTTAAGCCCCTGCCCCTCAAGACCACAAAAACATCCATGCATTCTAGTCCAGTCTCTCAGATTCACCGGACACCTGTGCAGAAACACAGCAGGGCTTTTCCCCCCGCGGCATTGACTGTTTGAGGGGGCTAGAAATGAATTTAAAAAAAACCTCTGAAATGAAATACTAATGGAATGTAAAGCTAATCTAAATATGCTAATCCCTAAACACTTCATAAACATAGACAGCAACAGCCTACCACCCACTCTCTGTCCCTGCTCGCTGTGGAATGCTTTAGCCACAGGGGGTCCTGCAGTAATGACGGGTTTGTGGTGGATTAATGTGGAGTTATTTATTTCCGATTGAGTGAGTCGCCCCCCTTGCTTCACCCTGTTTTAAGCAGGTCCCCATGACTCCTGGAGAAACTCAGAAAGAGCAGTCTTAGACGTCCTATTAATGCAGTCCGTCTTGCTTACATGCCCAGACCACCGCCGACAGGCCTCACACTGCATTCTGGGATATCTTCAGCCCTTTACCTGCTCTTAGCTAATTACTTTTTAGCCGTGCACTGGCACAATAATTGGTCTTGTGCTGCTTGCCTCCCCTCCCTCTGCTGCGCCAAGTGCTAGTTTGAGCACTTTTTTCCTCCCCACTTCTCTGTGTCGTCCTTATTCCCCTGTTTTTTATCGTCCTCCAAAAGCCATCCAATTAATATGCTAATGAGCTGATAAATATTTATAGGGGTTTAAATTATGCAGAAAGCTTTCAGAGCCCGGTGTGAAATGCGTCGCTCGCAGGACTTCAAAGCCTTGCATTGCTAACGAGGCAGGGGCAGATTTGCATACGGCTTTAATCAGCTGAATACTGATTACGCTTCATTATAGAGTTTGCAGGGAGGGGAGCCGAGTTAGAGGAGGCCGCCAGCTGCACTTGTCGTTTGTTTCATTCCAGCAAGAGAGGGAGAGGTCGAACTTTTTCAGAAGTACAGACAATCTTGGCACGAGAGAGGGAGAGAGAGAGAAAGCGAGTGCAAAGGAGAGAGAGAGAGAGAGGCAGAGCTATAAGACAAGAAAAGAGTGCAGGGAGAAAGAGAAGGAGAGCTGTTTGCCTAAAACCCAGTCGGCTTTTCCCAGTGTGCGTTTCCCAGTGTTGCTTAGCGAACCGTGCGCCGGACAGTGCCGCCGTGTCTGCTTGTGTGTAGTTCTGCTCGTATTGACTCGAAGCTGACCAGTGGAGAGTGAAGAGAGAGAGGGAGGAGCGGGGGAGGAACAAGAGGAGTGCCGGACACCCTGTCGGAGGGTTTGCCCGGGCAGAGGCAGGTTACTGTGATAGGCTCCTCTGCAGCCATGCTGGAAAACACAGGTGGAGCAGGAGCGGGTGAGTTCTTAATGAGGCTGGGCTGACGGCGCCACTCTGTGTTGGTGATGTAGCAATGTTTGCATGAAAATGTCACTCTGATGAGTTGATTGTATCCAAGTGACAAGAAGAGTTTGAATGTGTAAATGCGCTTGGTTGTGTTGGTGATTAATTTTGCATTATTTTTGAAGAACATTTCACAGCTTTGCAAAACACTCAGGTGGCATTAAAGCAAGGACTCATCATCACCATCGTAATTGTAACAAGGTTGTGATGTTTTTATCAGAAGTGGGTGTGAGTTTGTCTCACTGTGTCTCTGTCTGGCTCTTCCAGATGCTAAAGTGAATAATCAGTCAGAAACTACTAAATGTGCAATGGAAAGCGGTGACGGGAACACCGGTGAGTGACTTCCAGCTCTTCTTTTTACCTCTTCACTGAAATGACATCAAGGTTTTCCCCCCCTGATTCAACAGGTTTCTTGAAAACTAAAGCTACAGCTCACTCCAATACTCTTAACCTTGTGTATTATTGACTCCTTTGGAGAAAAAAAAACATGGCAGCTTTCCAAAAGCCTTGCAAGTGGTCCTTTTTGTCAAATGAAGTGTTTACCTCAGAGCAGTTCCCTTTACTTGTGCTTATTGAATATCACTGATCTGCTCCATGTCGGTGCTTCAGTGATTCTGTGAGATGAATTATCAAGCTCAGAGTGAACACTCAGCTATTGTGTAATGATGAACTGAGTAAATATTAATGTCTGCTTCCAATTTTTCTATGCAATGTTAATATTTAATTCTGTAGTGAATCACCAGCCTGCATTAAAACACAGTCATGCAGCAGTTGCAGTAATGCATCCTTTTGCATGAACGCATTATTTTATTCAAATG
This sequence comes from Cheilinus undulatus, assembly GCF_018320785.1. Taxonomy (NCBI): domain Eukaryota; kingdom Metazoa; phylum Chordata; class Actinopteri; order Labriformes; family Labridae; genus Cheilinus; species Cheilinus undulatus. The sequence continues at coordinate 37,079,068 of NC_054879.1, read as the reverse complement.
ACAGCAGTCATACTTACTTAGGTGTCCTCCTACAGGTTCACTTTGCCTGCCAGTTTCATATTTTTGTATGTTTGACGAAAGAAAGAGTGAAAATGTTGCTTCTCTGATGGTTAATTTCATGATCTGTCTCTCTTGTCTTCAGGAATCCAAACAAATGGATTGGACTTTCAGAGGCAGACAGTGCCAACCACAAGTGCAATCACTAATGCACACGCACAAGCCCTCCTCCAACAGGTAACAACCCCTACCACACCTTTTATAACCTTTTACCTGCTTTTTCCTGAAAGGAATACTAGCTTTTATGGTATAGTTTAAGCTTAAAGGTACTAATAATGAAAAGGTGAAGTTTAAACTGTGGTAGTCTCACTGCTCTCACACATGCACAGGCAGAGAGAGTTCATTTAAATGAGCCAGGCTCTCCTTGTGTCGCCTGGCAACACGGCAGATTAATCAACCCTGTATGCTAATTAGCTGCTCTGCGGTTGCTCGGAAACAGATGGCTGAGAATATGCAAATCTATGCAGAATTTACATGCACTGCATAACAGTTATTTTAATTAGCATCTCGACTCTCCCCTCCCTTTTCCGCTCACTCTCTTCATCTCTGAAGGCTGCAGCAACATTTTTAAAACCCCACTTTCTCATTTCCTTTTCAATTTAAATTCCTCTCCCTGTTCAAAGAGCAGAGCCTCATTTGTCAGAGCGTAGCGAAAGTAGCACAGAGAATTTATATTTCGATGTGTTTTAGTTTTGTGCTCATTGTTGTCACTTCTTTTAAGTAAATACAGTTAGGATATTTAATCCATATGATCTAATCTGAACAGGTTTATCTAATGCTGTCAACTCAGTATTACCTGTAGGAAGATCTCCTCTAAGCTCCCCCTCCCTCCTCCTCTTTGCTTACCTCCACTAGTCTAAGTTGGAAGACTCGAGTGCTCTTCCGACCTCCGTCCAGCAGAGTGTTTTGCCTCAAACCCAGCTAATGTTGGCAGGAGGACAGATTGCTGGAGTAAGTGGCCTGTCGCCTCATTGCCTTGAATTAAAACCGTGATCACAGCCATGCATCCTGGGTGCCACATCAACTCGATGAACCTCGGCTTATAGATTGGGGGATGAAATGATCGCTTGCTTTGATTCTGTGGCTAAAGGGCTGGTGTCTCTTCTGCCTGTCTGCCTGCTCATCATAGTGGTTCTTTTGATATGTTCATATTCCTCCATGGAGGAGGGATGGGTTTGGACATAGTCTTGATGTGGCCGACCATACGACATATTTCATATCCATCCATGTTTTCCCTAAGATTATCAAAGTTTGCTGTACTTGGATACTTTTCAATACCACCCATTTGAAACCAATACAACCACTGTTATTTGAGTGACGAATCAAAGGTGCAGAAACTTTTAGAAAACTAGGTCTTGATCACAATTGACCAAAAGCTACTTAAGCAAAGAGAGCAGTGTAAATTGCACTAATGCTTAGCAATGTGTCAGTACTGAAATGCTGCCATTGTTAATCTGTTTGTTTGACTTACACAGTGTGTAGAAGATTGCCTGCCGTTTTTGGTCTTCAAAATTAAGAAACTGGTCACCTAGGAATTCTTTGTTTGTTACTGTGGTATTGAAAAGAGCATCAACATTAGAGAATTTTTACCTGTTATATCTAAGTTTAGAAGTCTAGTATAGAGACAACCATAGAACATACTGTGGCTGGGACAACCCGCCGGGTTGAATGTGGCTGCTGCTGTTTTCCATGCATGTGGATCTGAGTTTGGACATGACATCAACATGCTCATTTGCACAAATGCCTGGATCAACTGCATGAGTCTTCTTTCCATTTGCCTGTTTTGACTGGTGTTAGTGTTGCCATGATAATTGAGGTTTGACTACTTCTTCAATACCAATGTTAGAAAGATACATTTAGTACAAAATCATAGAAAATATAACTTAAATACTTTACAATTCCAAGCTTTAAGATGACACATCATTTTAAAAAGACTGATAGTATCAAACAGAACGAGGATGCATGATATAAGGCATGGGTCATATCCAATGTAACAATATTCCCAAACTCCTTTTAGCAGATACAGACTGATATATGGACAGTTTTTTGGAAGAACACCAAGTCTCTCCTGTACTTGAATTTAGCTGAACATAACTCTTATTACAGCAGTCTGTTTTTGAAACGGACAGGAAACAAGACAAACAGTTGATTCCAACATGCATGATATACGAATTCTTTTAACATTAAGTCTAATTTAACAACAGGTCTGCAGGTCTGTTTATACAGTATGGTAGTGAATACAGTAATAAAACTATAGCAAACAGAACATTTGGTTTCAAGAGTTTTCACTAAAGATTTTAAAAACATTAAGGTTTTAAGGTTTAAAATCAGTCTGTGAAGTGTTCCAAGTAAAAGGTGCTGGAAACCTAAAAGCCTTCTTTTCCAACTCAGTTCAGACTTTTGAAAAACAAATAGTACAAAGTCAGTGAAAGCAAACTGCAAATAATCCTTCAAGATTAAGAGAGAAGTAAGGTGGTCACAAAATTGGAATGGTAATGAGTGGCTTTATAAATGATGTGCTGATGCCCAAAATGACATCTACTTAAAGCAGTTCAGTTAAATTAAGAATCCACAATTAACAAATCTCAGCACTCCATGATACACACTGTCCAACATATGAAGACTCAGAGCAAAGGTGTTTATGTACAAAGCATCACCATAATTAAAAGCAGGTGAAAAGGTAGACTCAACTAGTCTTTTTTTTACAGAAAAGGAAAAAAACAACTTGTTTCTGAAGTAAAGTCCCAGTAAAATCTTCAGTTTAAGTCACTGAACATGCTCTTTAAAATTCAATTTTTTGTCAAGTAAAGACCCTAAGTATTTAAAAGAAGATATCAGCTCAATTTAATGACTGTATTTAGTAACAGAAATGAAAAGAATTTGAAATACTCTCTCCAAGGTAATTAATAAATATACTAAATAACAGAGTAGCTTGTGGCAGTCCCTTGTGACACCCTCTAACTGAACAGCCTGGGTTCTGCTAGTAAGATAGTTAGCAAACCATCCAACAGCATGCTCTGAAACCCCAGCAGCTTTTAGACAATCCTCACACTGCTCAAAACAACACCCATGCTTTCATAAGTGTGAAAACATGAAGCAAGCATTAAACAACCTGTAGATTGAACCTCAAACTTAAGTCCTCAGTACACACTTTAAAGTTTAAGAAATAATAATAACAATAATAATAATAATACATTTTATTTATAAGTGCCTTTCTAAGCCCTGAAGGACACGTTACAGATTTAAAAACATTTACAATAAAACAGGAGACAAAATGAGGATAATAAAAATGATATCTGCAGCAAAGCTAGATCCATTAATTCGGCTTTAGACTCCACAAACTTATTTGTACTCTGCTGATATGTTTGGCTGTTATATCGGCTGTAAATAAATAATGGTGGAACTTTTCATTCCTGCTGAACTTCATAGGCTGACACCAGTGTCATGCTGATAATATTGTGCATCCCTAAAAAAAGAACAAAAACTTTTTCAAATGCATGTATTTATAAAAAGATGCATAATTAAAGAGAATTAAATCCATCAAAAATGGCTGACTAAATCCTGAAACCTGTATAGATACACAGGGAGCAACTTATCTTGTTCATTTTTTTGCTCCGGTAATGCAACAGGTATCAATGTTGTTTGATTCTTACAAGCATCGCAGAAGTTTAACTTCTGGAAGGGTGACATTCTTACTTTGACCTGTTACAGTCTGTATCAGCATGACTCCACTTAGGTAATAAAATAACATGTCAGCTATTATGTAGTTCATGACTGCAGGCTGGAGCAGCCTTTTAAACAAAAACAGAATCAAATAATAAAGATGTTGTGTTCTGTAAAGATATCTAGCACATCAAACACATGGTATTACATCAGACAGTAAACTTTTCACTGGTAACGAAGCCTTATAACTTCAATATCATGACAACAGTAACTCTACTTTTACGATTACTTGAATGATTGATCTAGAGCTGGGAGATGTTTTTTTTTTTCAATTCAAATTTTTGTTTCAATGAGATAAGAGAATTAACTTTTATTGTTTTACTGCTTATTAAGGCACAGAGCTGCTACAGCTTTCCTGTTTCACTCTATTTTGTAATCATGTGTGACCCATAGCTCACTGTAGGTCTCAGCAATTACTGTTTTTATTAACATAAATTTTAGGTATAATATCAATGTTCCAGTATGTGCTGGCACTTACAAAGGAGGAATTATTTCCCCAAAGGTCTCCTCAGTCATTAGAAGGTGGTTCAGTGTTAAATGACCAACCTGAAACAGCCACTGATGGCTGTGAAGTTCATCTTAGGTCAAGTCAAACTTGATTTTCAGAGCACGTCATACGTAAGGAACACACTGTTCTTTAAATTCAGTGAGAAAACAATCAACATCAGTATCATAAAATTGCATATCAGGGAAATTAAGTTATACAAATTTCAGGGAATGAATAAATTCAGCTATCATAATAAAGTCTTTGACAGCTCATTTATTCAGAAATCTAATATATTTCAACTTCTGACAAAAAACACGGCCAGCATAGAGATGGATCTGGCATGGGGAGATACACAACACAACAGTAGACAAGACATCATAATTATAAGGAGATAAAAACAAAAAAGTCAAGTTGTGAAGTGGAAAATATTCTATTTTCTCATTTTTTTGTTATGTTGCCCGGCTCTAGATGTAAGATGAAACTTATTTGTCGAAGTTGTTCTTACTGTTTCTGTTTGTCTGTTTTGCCTCGCTCTCTTCCTGACTTCCTGTTACCTCTGCATTCCTCTTCCTCCCTCTCTTTCTTGGCTCTTCAGTTGACCCTGACCCCAGCTCATCAGCAGCTGTTGCTCCAGCAGGCCCAGGCTCAGCTCCTGGCTGCAGCTGTGCATTCAGCCAGCCAGCAGAACAGCACCACCGGGGCCAGCATCTCAGCCTCCGCAGCCGCACCCATTACCCAGCTGCCCCTGTCACAGCCCATCCAACTCGCACCGGTAACACACAAATGCCTACATCGCCTTCAAACTGATTTTTGATGTAATCTTTTAAAGGTTATTGAAGAAACTGAACGTCTGATTTATCCCACTATATGATGATACAAGAATACTCACATTAATTTCCACTGTTCCTTTAATGTACAACATAGGCCATAGAGCAGTGGTTCTCAGTGGGTTGGGACTCAAAAGTGGGTTGCAAAACAGTATCCAGTGGGTTATGCACATGAGCATGGGAAAAAATGTGGTAAAGAAAGTCTTTTATGAACAGACAACATCTGTACATTTTGGAAGTAGCCAATAATAGGACACAACATTTGACCAGAACTGCAGGCTTCAGTTGATAAACATATTTGTTATATGTTCAACTGACCTGTAATTCTCATTTCAAACTAGTGTGGAGGACAACATTCAGTCAGTTAGTTGGCTAATTGTGTACATTGTTCTACTCCAGCAGCAGAATTACCCCCATACTGCCATTACACTCTACTACCTAGATGAAAACCTGCACATTGGACTGATAGCATTGCAAGGGTGCATCTTGGTTTGGCCCTAGTTTGATCAAGAAAATGGAGATAAAGTTGTATGAAGGCAGTGTCAGGTTAAACTGGAATACAGACCAGAGCAGCGTTTCAACCCCATTTAGCATAAGCACTAACCACAGAAGAGCACTGAAGGCCTGTGGTGCTAGCACTGCTAACATAAGCCACACCAATTTTGGAATGTCAATCTGTAGATGCTGTGATGTTGTTTTAAGTCTGGCCTGATTAATAAATCTTGCTCAGTTATACAGTTTCTGAATGTTTTCTGATCTTAAGACTAGCTGGCTGCTCTGAATGAAAATTAGCATTGAATTAACTTTAAAATTAATTGCCACAAACATCTTTAGCTGTAATGGTACCATGTCATGATAGGATTTGTAAGCTTACAGTCAAAATGCTGTGGAGATGGAATTGGTGCTAATAGAAACTTTAATCATTTGATTTGATTTATTTTATCATCTGTTTTTGCAGCAGCTCCAGCAGCAGAATTACAGCCTGCCTCAGTTCGTTCTGGTGCAGCCCGGCCACCCAATCGCCACTCAGCTGCAGCCCACTCAGCTCATCATCTCACAGACGCCGCAGGCCCCACAGAGTGAGTCCGACACCTGCACTGTTTGATTTTAACGTTGCATTAGGATAAAAGAGATATATTCAAAGTGTTTGATTGTTTTAGATCTTTTTCCTTTTGATCTTAACTCCACTCTCTGTCACTCTGTAGGCATATTGCAAGCCCAGAGTCTTCTAACTCAACTACCTCAAAGCCAAGCTAACCTCCTGCCGTCTCAACCTAGCATCACTCTTGCAACTCAGGTTGGTAATGGAACAAGGACCTTTTTTTTCATTTTCTACAGAAAGATGTGATGTAATTATTTCATTTTGCTGGCTAGTAGATAGTTTTAAATTATTAAAATATGACATCAGAGAGCCAACATTTCATAGACTTTATATGAAGGGTTGTCACAACACCAGATCTTTAAACCTGAATATGATACTGATAAAAATCGGATATGGAATCCCAGAGTATCAAAAATGCTGAAAATCTTGATAAACTCTATTTTCTTCAAATTATTCATTTTACTCTAACTTCACTTATATACTGCTCTGTTTTGATATGTTGTTCTCTTCAGCCTGCAACTCCGACCCGCACAACAGCAGCCACACCCATTCAGCCCCTCTCCCACAGTCAGACCCCACCGAAACGGTTGGACACCCCCACCCTGGAGGAGCCCAGTGATCTGGAGGAGCTGGAACAGTTTGCCAAGACCTTCAAACAGAGACGTATCAAACTGGGCTTCACACAGGTTTGTTTATATGCTGATGATCACTGTTTTTATACAACCAGATTCATGTTTCTTGTGACCATAAAACTGTGATGATTTTTCCTTTTGTTGTTTTTTTTCTTCTTCTTCTTTTCATTCATTATTTCATTATTTGTTTCCATCTTTGTCACCAGGGGGATGTTGGCCTGGCCATGGGGAAGCTGTACGGAAACGACTTCAGCCAAACGACCATCTCTCGCTTTGAGGCCTTGAATCTGAGCTTTAAGAACATGTGCAAACTCAAGCCACTGCTGGAGAAGTGGCTGAATGATGCAGGTTTGTCCCTGAACCCACCTGAATGAGCAATTCAGCAGCATGTGGCCTGATGGGAAAACCCTTTGAGCCTGCAGTTTTCCCTCTACATCTGTATTGATCTTGTTTGATGTGCAGTGGACAGCGTGGGTTGTGCAGTTATTTTAGTGCCTTGTCTTTACCTCCCTTTTGTTCTTTGTGTCTCTGCTGTTTGTGCAGAGAACCTGACATCTGACCAGGCACTGTCCAGCCCTAGTGCGCTGGGCTCTCCGGGTATGGGCATCGAGGGGATCAACCGCAGACGGAAGAAGAGGACCAGTATCGAGACCAACATCCGAGTGGCCTTAGAAAAGAGCTTTCTGGAGGTTAGAAAAGCTAAAAATATTGATCCAAGCCGGGAAACAAACCCATAGCTGACTTTTAATCACATAAAAAGTAAAAATTATAAATTTGTTAAAAATATTCTAAACAGCCTCACTAAAAAGTTTCTGTGAATCCATAAAATTTTGATTTTTAAAACTTAAGTTCATAAATTGTCTTAGAATTTTTATTTTCTATCTGCGATACTTGTATTCACCCCCTAAGATGTTTCACTCTTTTATTTATTTTATAATTATGGTCAATATAATTTGGCTTTTCTGACCAAAAATAAAAAAAAACTCTTTCATGTCCAAGTAAATATAAATATGTAAGGTAAAATAAGTGATTGCATAAGTATTTGTGCTATAAAACAAATCTGCTCCCATGCCGTAGTTTTCTTGCAGACTGAATAAGATTTTCTTCCAGGATTTTCCTATATTTTGCAGTATTCATTTTACCATCTACCTTTACAAGCCTTCCAGGACTGGCTGCCAAATTGCATCCCCACAGCATGATGCTGCCACCCCCCATGACTTACACTGGGGACGTTTGGTGTCCTTCAAACACGGCGTCTTGTCTGATGGCCAGAAAGCACCACTTTTTTCCACTTGACCATGGAGTGTCCCACATGCCTTTTGGTGAACTCTAGTTGAGACTTAAGCAGAGTTTTCTTCAGCAGTGACTTCTCTTTGCCACTCTCCCATAATACTTTGACAGGTGAAGAAGTCTTGGTGGTCTCTCTCACTAGTCTCTTGCACGGTCACTCAGTTTGTGAGAACAACCTGATCTAGGATGATTTAAACATGCCAGATTCTTTCTATTTCTTGATGATGGAGTTAACTGAACTATTGGGGATGTTCAGTGCCTTGGAAATTTTTGTATCCATTCCCTGACTTATACTTTTTGATAACCTTTTCTCTGAGTTGCTTGGAGTGTTCTATTGTCTGCATGGTGTAATGGTAGCCAGGAATATTGATCAACCAGTGACTGGACCTTCCAGACACAGGTGTCTTTATACTACAATCACTTAAGACACATTCACTGCATTCAGATGATCCCAATTTTACTAATTGTGAAACTACTAGCACCAACTGGCTGGACCTCGTTTGAATTATGTCAATAATTTTAAAGGAGGTGCATATTTATACCTTACATTTTTTTTGTTTGACATTACTTTGTAGAAATCTGTTTTCACTTTGACATTAAAGAGGTTTTTGGGAGGATTTTTTTGCCAAAAAAGCCAAATTAAACCAACCATGATTGATTTAAACATCCAAGAAGCTGAATAAAAGCAGAAGCTGGTGAAACGTAAGTAAAAAAATGGGCTTTAAGAGAAAAAATAAAGAGACATTTAGGCTAAAAACAATGATAAGGCACTTGCAACGCAAAAGAAGCGTTTAAATTTGACAATGGGAGTTAATGCCATTAAATTCAAAAATTCCTGACATTTAACTGTGCAAATATGGTATTTATTTTCCCTTATTTGGGTGAAAAAAAGGTCTGACGTGGGGTTTTATAAGTTTGTAGCAACTCTGAACAGACTAAGTCAAAAACTTAATCTCAATAATACAAAAGTGCTCACAGGGAATTCCTGGCTCTTTTGCCCTCTTCAAGCAGAACCAAAAACCTACCTCTGAAGAGATCACCATGATCGCCGACCAGCTCAACATGGAGAAGGAGGTGATCCGGGTCTGGTTCTGCAACCGCCGGCAGAAGGAGAAGAGGATCAATCCCCCCAGCAGCGGCAACAGCGGAGGAGGAAGCACCCCCATCAAAACCATCTTTACCCCCAGCAGCCCTTTGGTAAGGATGAAAACACAGATGAGGAGTAAATTGTTGATTTTTTTGGTTTGTTCAGAGATCATTTTAGAATGTAAAGATCTGACACATCTGTGTTTCATGTTCAATGAAGATGGTTGTTTGAAGCTCATACAGTTCTTCTTGTTCCATCACCCAGGTGGCCAGCACAGCAAGCCTTGTGAGCAGTCCAACTATTAACACGCCCACCACTCTGACTGTAAACACAGTGATGCCTCTCACCAGCACCAGCGTCTCCACTTTGCCTTTCACAGGTCTGTCTCAGTGGAAAAGTTCAAAAATCATCCGTACCCATGAATTCAATGTAATCCTGGAATTCTCTATGCTCTCCCACTAAGGCACGACAGTTGGAGCCACAAACACGGCGTCCGTCATCTCCACAGCACCTATGGTTACCACAGCAACCAGCTCTCCATCTTTAAGCCCGTCACCGACAACCATCCAGTCCACACATACCACAGAGAGCAAGGCCGGCAGTCAGGCGCAAACAGTCGTCACCCAGGCCACAACATCTTTAGCCAACACTTTAGGGACGGGTCAGGTGATGGTGGCAGCTCCAGGGCTGTCTGCGCTGCAAAGCGCCGCCCAGTTACCCACCAGTGCTAGCTTTGCTGCTATGGCTGCTGCTGCGGCGGGGCTCAACCCGGGACTGATGGCATCCTCCCAGTTCACTCCAGGGTCAGTACAGGCTTATGACTATGACTTCTGAGTACCTTTTATTGATATTAATGTGTTTTAGTTCATCATCAGTGATTAATTTGTCATTGTGTGTACAGGGGGGCCCTGCTCAGTCTGACTCCCAGTGGACTTGGTAGTGCACTGAGTCCTGCCCTCATGAGCAACAGCACCCTGGCTACTATTCAAGGTGTGTAAAAATCTTGAAACAATATGAGAATTATTTTTGGGGGAAATTCTTCTGCTAATTAAAGAGAAAACATTTAACTTAAGGGAGTTTCACAGCTGGGTGGATGGCAAGGTTGTAGTGATTATGGCACAGAAATGTTGTTTATAAGTTACTTGGTCAGTAGTATGTCACAGTGTCCTACCAGCATCACCTAGGGAGTGTTCTTATACAGATTAGCTGTTCTATAAAAACATACAGTGAATATTAAAACCAGTGTAGTTGTTGAAGGGATGCCAAAATACAAAATATTCAAATTTGGATATGATAACTTTTAATATTAAACCAGATTGGTACGTGCTTGGACGCCGCAACAGCAACAATGTAATTTCAAGGCACTGCATATTTGAATTATTTTTATATTTCCAACTTTGTTTTTACTCCAGTTTATATGGTGTTATACAGAAAAATAGACCCACTGTCCTCGTATGAGGACATTTTTTTGAATCTACTTGTTTTCCTTGTTATTCTTATTTGGACCTACTAAACCCAAATAAGTAGGAGGTATCAAAAATGCATAACAAATGAAAAGCTCAGGTTTGGGAGGTTAAGGCGGATTCATTTTCAGATGTATTTTATAAGCACTTCTCCTAAACATGTGCACCTCTCTCTCCTCTACAGCTTTGGCGTCAAGTGGCACTATCCCCATCACCTCTCTGGACGGGGGTAACCTGCTATTTGCCAACGCCTCCGCTGGTAGCACGCCCAACCTGGTGACCACGCCGCTCTTCCTGAACCCCCAGAACCTGTCGCTGCTCACCAGCAACCCCGTCAGCCTGGTGTCGGCCGGGGCAGGGGGACTGCAGGTCACCACCGACGCTCACCAAGCCACCACGGCTGCTGTGCCTGTGCAGGCCTCGACCATCACCACTGCCTCCAAGGCTCAGTGAAGCCGGCTGGGCCGCGTCCTGAATGAACGCCCTGTTCCTTGCGTCGTGCACTACTCCTTTCACGCCACGTAGGGAGCAGGGAGGCTCTGCGCTTCACTAACACCACACATTCTTTCCATTGTATCTATCATTATTTAATCCTTTCTGCTGCCACCAAAAACAAGACAGCCTCACATGAGTTTGAGGCTGACTTTTAGTTTTATACTTTCTTTCCTTTCTTTTATTTTTTGGTTCTTGGATGTTTTTTTGTTGTTGTTTTCCACCAACAGTAGCCAGATGGACTCTGCTATCGGCCTGCCGTTTCCTCATGAACCTTGACAAGTGTCCAGGAAGGAAAAATCTCCTCGGCACTATCAAGCTGTTCACATTTTGTACATATGTGTCCTCCTATTTCCAGGTCAGAGTTTTCTCTGAAATACTTCTAACCAAAAAACTTTAGGATTTTTCATTTTTAACGTTCAAACTAAACTGATTTTACTACTAGTTTCACTATACTCATCATCACTAATGGGGGTTTGTGTGTCACCCCGTCTATACTTATCTCTTTTGGGTTGTTTGTTTTGACAGGCCTTGATGTAAATCATATCAAAGTTATATTGTAGGGACCTTTTTTCTTTGCTGTCTATATTTTTGACATTTTTTCAGAACTTTGTAAGTCTAATATTAAGTTAAGATTTAATTTTCAATTTTTAATCGTGGTTATAAGGCTTTAAAAACAAGTAATAAGTGGCCGATATAAAGGTTATCATTGCTTTAAGACTTGGAGGGACAAGAAGCGTCTGCGTGTCTCTCTTTCTGGAAACACTGACTTTTACATTTCGCTGCGGTGGCGAAGTAGCCGACCAGCTTTTGTAAAACAGCGGTCCTTGTGCAGATAACAGACACTGATGACTGAAAACCTTACATGGAGAGCTTTAAAAAGAGCTGCAGACATGCAGTCTGATTGAGGTTGATGTGTTTTGGACGGTGGTCCATTGAAAAACTGTATAATATGTTTGGGTTCAGAGGTAGAAACTAGTAGTCTGCATGTGTTGTCTACAGCTCAGGCAGATACTGAGAGTTCAGTAACTGCATGATCCATGAGGCTCTGCGGCTGGCTGGTCTGTTAAAGAAGTGACCAGTCAGCCATCAAGGCCTTCATACCAAATGTTTGGTGGCTTTTGGCTAGGTGGGGTTATCGTATTGTGTTTTTTTTTTTTTTTCTTTTTTGATAGTAGTACCGTCGTATCTACTTGTGCACAGTATCTGTACCAAAAAACTGGATTGATGAGCTGCAGTCTGCCTGTTTTGGGAAGAATGAAATTCTGTCTTTCTTTTTCTGTCTGCAGTCGTCTGACTGGCTTACGTACTTTAAGATATACCAAAAATATTTGTTAAAATAATTACTGTGTGTAGTCGGTGTAGCTTAGTCTAGTCAACATATTTATGAGTACAGATTCTCTCTTCATTGTCAACAGAAAATAGAAATGCAATATTTTGATGATAATTTTCCAAAGATGACCTTTTTTGATGTTTTTTAATTTGAGAAAGTGTCTCATAGCTCAACTTTTGAATTGGCAGCACAACTGACCAAAAAGAGAAGGGTTGGTGAATGAGGCATGAAAAAGTAGTTCCTTTTGACTCTTTTTGAATTGGTTTTTATAACAGGGGCCTTGCCCTGTATGCCTGATCCCTGTTTTCTTTGGGCCATTTGATGGCTTATTTTCCTTTCATCAGTTTTGGTAGCAGTTTTTGGGCTTTTCTGAAGCATATTGGAAAGCTTCTGTTTTTTGGTTTTGTACTAAGATTCAGCCATAAAACAACAGCTTGAACCAAAGTGGTTTTCCTCAGTAGTTGCTGTGCCTGTCCAAGCACACAAAGATGATTCAAAGACTCCACACTGCTGATCGTTATTTTCCTCTTCCCCAATTTTCAGTCAACACCTGATATCCCTGATTTGGTGCTGCTGGATAAGGATCACAGAAACTTAGCTTTAACAACCTGCTGCTGACGCTCCTGCTGGAGTTGAGCTGTTGAGAGGCCTGCATGCTTTCCTATAGCTTTATGACTACATCCTGTGAAAATCAGGGCTTGTAGTTCAGACCCTCCTGTGTAGAGGGCTCACATATGTAAATGCATCATTGTGATCATGTGATAAACATTATTCCATTTCCTCTCTGCACCACCATTTTCAGCCAGCATGTTATGAAACATATGCTGCTCCCTAAATCTGTCCGTGGACTCTTTTTGAAACCTGCCAAATAATCTTAGCTAACACAGAGTCGGGCTAAGAGCTGGTAATGTGTTTCACATTCAGCTGAACCCCACATAAAAGCAGCAGTGCTCTGCTGCATGAGATAACAAAATGAATTACAACACTGAGACTGTAAGCAGTGAAATTTGTCCACTTTCTCCTTTTGTGTTCTTTACTGTTGTTGAATAATTTTGACTGAATATACCTCAGCAGCACTTAAACATAAGGTTCACCTGTAGACATTTCTATGTATAGAACAGTGTAGAATGTATAAGTACTGTCTGGCTCGCCATTCAAAGTTTATACTGAAGAACCATACATAGGAACCATACATAAAAAAGACAACCTACTACTGCTATTTTCTAGTACTACTATTTATGGGGTATTTCCAGGTTTAAATATTCTTTTGAAATCCTTCTTGCCAAAGTAAAAGCCTTTCTCTTTGCAGCTAGGCAGGTGTCTGGCTGCTCGTGTTGCTGGTCTCCCTGTCTGTAAGGCCACAACAGGCCGAGCCTATTCCAGTGCTGTTTGTAGTTACTAAAGAGTCAAACACGTCGGCACCATAGGACGTTACTGAAATATTTATCTGAGGAAAGACTTAAGAATTAGAGAACTGATCTTTTCTTAACTCTATACATATAAATATATATAGAAACACTTGTAAGATATTCATATTTTATATTTGAACCAGTATGTTATCAAGACTGAATGTAGTGTTTATCATAAATTAAAAAAAAAAACTCCCCTAAATCTTCCTTTTTTATTATTGCAAAAAGAGCATTTTTTGTTTAGAAATTTTCAAGACCAAAAAGTAAGATGAGACCACGCCTCCGAGTGGCGTGGATTGCGGACACCTGTGAGGTTCTTTTTTATTTTATAAAAGGGGGTTTTCTCCTTACTCTGAAATATCTGATCTTAACCTTTTTTTTCATAGGGCTTTTTTTTGTGTGTGTGTTTTTGGGTTGACTCGTCGTGGACTTGATTTGTCGTGCTGTCTTTAACAATCAGTTATTTTTTTATATTACTTTATGCCTTTAATTGTTTTGTATAGTGTGAGAGGGCAAGATCACTGGCTTTCTTAGTTTGACGAAGAAGATTAACATTATCATTTATGCCTTATTGTTACGTAGAAGACATGAGCATTGTAGCATTTTTGTGTGTGAGTGTGTGAGAGAGAGGGCTTGAGCGTTGAGCTCACCTGGTACATTGTCACTGAAAAAATACAGTGTACTCTGGGCATTTAAGAGCGTGATTATGTTGCTACCTATGTTTTTTAGGTGTGACTCAGACAGGTGGATACCTGTAAGAAAAGCTTTACTAATAATTCCAGCAGGTGTGTGTGTGTATGAGTGTGAGAGCGTCTTAAAAGAGAGACTCGGAAGGGCAGTCTGCAAACCATTATGGTGCATTTTTTCATCTTCCAACTGATGTTAAAGCGATTTAAAATTAGGACATAGGCATACTTATTTTTGTTACTGGGGTCTCTACTGTACAGTGGTCTGGAAGTGCAATACAAGATTTCGAGTCTGAACACTTTTCCAGAGCATGAAACAATATACATTAGCAAAACACTTTCACAAATTTACATTCTACACAAAAGATTTGTAACATGTCTGATACAAAATTGCACAATTCGTAGCACTCTTTCAAAATTTAAAACAATTTTACAGAAAGTCTTATACAAAATTACAAAGTCAGAAACACTTTTACAAAACTTAAAACAAATTTACAAAGTCTGATATGAGATTACAAAGTCTGATACATTTTAACATAACATGAAACAATAAACATTAACAAAACACTTTCACAAATTTACTTTTTACACAAAAAAATGCGAAAAGTCTGATACAAAATTACAAAATTTAAAACACATTTACAAAATTTGACACAAATTTACAAAAGTCTTATTCAAAATTAAAGTCTGAAACACAAAACTTGAAACAAATTTACAGAGTCTTATACAAAATTAGAAAGTCTGAAACACTTTTACAAAGCTTGAAACAAATTTACAGTCTTTTACAAAAGTTATAAAAGTGCTCTAAAACGTCAATTTTTCTCAGCAAATGTACAAGTGTTTCGTGTTCTGTGACTATGCTTTATAAAATATACATGTAGAATTTGCAATGTGTAATTTTTTTTACTAAAACTTTTTATGGAGGTTTTTTTTTAATTCAAACTTAAACTTTTGTTGGAAGTGTTTCAGACTGTAATTTTGTATCAGACCTTTGGAAATATTGAACATGTAATTTTTTTTTTTTTTTTTTTTTGCTTTTTAAAAGTGTGTCAGACTTCGTAATTTTGTACTGCACCTCCAGGCCACCATACTACAGATGTACTAAAGCCTTGAAACAGGCCAGTGTATATAAAATTAAGGTAAAAGTGCAGTTTTTAGTCATGTTTTGACTGTTTTATCATCTCTAATTATCTTATGAACAATAAACTGATGATCTGTTTTAGCACTGGCTTTGCTTTAACACTTTAGTATTATCACATGACCCTGAGGTTTTGATATCTTGTGGAGCAGTAATGCGTAAAGTCGTAGTAAGTCGACCTACCACACTGGTTTGCCGTTTTGTATCGATGACAAAGGAAGCGTGGAGCACCAGTAAAGGCAAAATGGAGCTGTTGTATACCTCATTTCTAACTCAAAACTGAGTGAAACCTGCTTTAATCTACTTATGAAATAAAAACATTTCTAAAAAAATCACAAAAAAAGGGTGAAAATACACAAACTTGTGTTGTGGGAGAAGCCTGTTCATGCCTGTGCATTGTGAAGGGTTGTGCAGAAAGCCACCAAAAGGGGGAGACATAATACCAGTGCTTATGAATGTCTGCTGTTTTTCTTTAACAAGTGGGGTTTTTATGCTGCACACTGTTGTATTCCAGCATTTAATGGAAATGATTTGCTGTAACTTTATTTTTTTAATATGTTATATGGATTCACTGTCAGTTAAAAGTTACTATTTTTTATTTTTCATAAATAGAGCACCCCTCTTTGTTTGATCACTTCTTTAAGTTTGACAATCCTGTTTTATTGTTCTTCACTCTGATCAGGTGCTGGTATGAAAATGTCTCCCCCTGTTGTTGCTGCGCTTCAACAACCCGCTTTCCTGTGGTACCAACGTTAACCAAAGACTTCTAACTTGATTGTATACGAACGACACCATCTCCCCCTCGGCCATCCCCGCCTCACTGCTCAGCATCAAATCCCAGCCTCGCACGCTCTCACCCTCAACTCGTCTCTTATAGCTTTTTATTGCATGCGAATGTGTATCCCCGGAAAAAAAATAACACGCTCCGGCGTCCTGTCGGTGCTGCAGTTTCAGTGCCTGTGGGCGGGGACCTGAGAAGAGAGGGGAGAGGTTTGAAAACGAGGCTGAGTGGGCTTCTCTGACACACATGAACCGATCTGGTGGTAGCTGGGTGATGTTTGTTAATACACACTGAGGGTTAATCCTGTGCACATTGTACCTGCTCAGGAGTCTATGTTTGTCCGTCTTGAGCGCTGTTGCTAGGATGTCCCTCCCTTTCCTCCACTCTTTCCTCTTATTCTCTCAAAGACTGGTGAAAATGCCGTTCCTGCCTCTCACAATATTTCTGTCTCCTCTTCATCTCTACTGTAACATCCTAACCTTGTTGTCTCCAGGAATACACATCTGCAGTTGATAAAACTCACTGCTGTGTCCCCCCTCTTCCTCTCCTCTTCTTTCCTCCATTGTCTCTTCACTACAGACTCTGATCAGCTGTGACACTATGCATCATGGTCCGTCTCTCTGCATGGACTGTGTCCCTCCGGCTCAGACCCTCTGGCCGACGGGCTTCAGTGACACTTTGTTTAAATGCTTTACTCCAGGTGAGGTTGTAGGACCTCACAAGCGCTAACCCAAAGCAAAAATCCAAATATTTAACTTTTGACAAATGCAGATACCAAAGATATCTCTCTGTCTCTCTGCTCCTCTCTTCCTCTCACCCTGCAGCATGTGTATTAAGAGACAAACCCAGCACTGGCTTTAGTCCTAGCCTCAGTAATTCCAAAGCTTAGATGTATATTTTGGTATATTTCTGAGAAAAACTTGCGTGAAAAAGCGTCTGTTTCTCGTTTGTTTGTTGTAATCTCTTTTTTCTGTCACAGCATGGAACTAATTGCAGAACTGTCTTACTCTTGGTAGGTTAAAGATATAGTATTTTTGTATGTTTTTGGGTGTGTTATGTGTGTGATTATCAGTTCACAGCCCAAGTGACCATGGCTTTCAACAAGAGAAATAAGCAAAAAAATAAATAAAAAAGAAAACCATGTACATATAACGTCTGTGTATCTCAAGAAATGCATTCTGTAAACATTTACTACTCATGTTGTGGAAACTTGGGCTCATCTAAAGGAATGTGTCCTTGTTTTTTATTTCCCTTTTTTCTT
Organism: Cheilinus undulatus; assembly: GCF_018320785.1. Lineage (NCBI taxonomy): Eukaryota > Metazoa > Chordata > Actinopteri > Labriformes > Labridae > Cheilinus > Cheilinus undulatus. Next base: position 37,061,300 of record NC_054879.1, on the reverse strand, counting down.
ATTCTGCAGTCTGATATAAAAATGTCTTTCCAGGACTTAAATGTAAAGAGTTCTGTTTTTCCATCTTGGACAACAACACTGAGGGACACTGATCTAACTACAAAAAAAAACAAAAACAAAAAAAAAAAATCGCCACCAGTCATGGCGGCATAGAACTGAAAGATTGTGTAGGAGTTTTTAAGTATGTGAATCAGGATACATAGTAGATTTTGATGCATTTGTCTGCTGTATTTTTGTTTGTTTGTTTTTATACACATATAAAGATAATCTCTTACTGTTAATGTACAGTTTTCTTTTGTTGTAAACATCATTAAACCATTTTCCAAGTGTTTTGACATGTGGTCTGTCTTTTATTGGCATTTAATAACACAACACAGCAAAAGCAGTTTTACAGTTTACAGCACACTAACATAACCACATCAAATAAATCTTAAAAATGGCTCCTACGGGGAGCAGGTGACCTAGTGGTTAAAGGCGCTCCCCGTGTACGCGGTCAGCTTGGGTTTGAATCCAGCCTGAGGCCCTTTACCGCATGTCTCTCCCCCACTCTTGACCCTGTTTCCGACTCTATCCACTGTCCTCTTCTATCTAATAAAGGCACAAAAAAATCTTAAAAAAAAACAGGCTCCTACAACAGTGCTGAAACACAGCTCAGATTAGAAATTGAAACATAATACCTCAATGATAAACATGTCACAGTCCCTTTATTTTTGAAGTTCTAGATACAGCATAATCCCTGTAAGCCACCTACTGCACAACACAACAAAATTCAACCTCCTACATTCCTGCATGTTGGCGTGCTAACCACTCAGTGTTAGCAGTTGAAATTGGCTCCGCAGTGCTACAAAAAAGCAAAGGATAAAACTGAATTAAAAACCTGACTTAAGCATTAATTGTTCCTGTATTTTAAATAGGAAAAGATTGCTAACACACTGATAACAGAATATCAAAGTCAAACTTCCAACATGCCTATATACTAGCATGTGAGCAAGCTGTTGAAGCAGTTCAGTTCTCTCAAAACAGCATAACAAATAAAGCCAAAAATAAAAATTGAAAATACCTTACTGAAAATACACCACTATTACTATATTTGTTGGTGCTATATAAAAGTCTACCTGGCAACACACTAAAACAGAAAATTAAAGTCAACCTCTTACTCTCCTGCATGTTAGCATGCTAGCAAATTGGTGTTAGCGGTTAAAAAAGGCTCTACAGTGCTACATCAAAACCAGGTTTAAAGAACAGACTAAAACCCCATGTATTGTATTGTAAGTGGAAAAGAAATGTGAAATTGCTAACACAGTAAAATAATATCAAAGTCAAACATTTTACATGACCTAATGTAAGTATGGTAATAGGTTGTAAGCAATTAAAAATAATTAAAAAAAAATTTAAAAATATTAACTAAACACTTTTCTAAAACTCACTGTTTGTGTATTTATTAATTTTGGACATTATCAAAAAAATTGTAGCATTTAAACACTTAAATTAATGTTAACCTCTCATACTTCAGACGGTTTTAGCCGTCAAAGTGACTTAAAACAGCGCTACAACAAAGTCAAGATGAAAAATAAAACTCCCTCACTGAAAGCTTCAATGTTCCTGTTATCTAATAAGAGGCACATATATAAAACATTTGCTAGCTTTCACATTAAACAGAATATTTAAGTCAACCTCTTACATTACTACATTTTAGCAAGTTGTTGTAAGCAGTTAGAAATTCTCTGAACAGATCCGAGATCAGAAATTGAAACGTAACGCCCCAAAACACATCAATCTTTATTTCATTTATTGATTTTTGGGTAAATACAAAAAAAGTAGCATTTAAACACACCAAAAACGGCAAACAAATGTCCCCTTCTTACACATCATGTAAGCATGCTAGCAAACTGTAGCAGTTAAAAATTGCTCTTCAAACAGCATTACAACAAAGTCAAGATAAATGTAACTCACTGGAAGCTTAATTGATCTTGTTTTGCTTAAAATCATTAGCCTGCAACAGACTAGACAATAGAAAATTAAAGTCAGCCTTTTAAACTCCTTCATGCTAGCAAGCTATTGCTAGCAGTCAAAAAGTCTCACGACAGTGTTTCAACAGAGCCAAGAGTAATAATTGAAACTAAATATTCTACTAAAACACATCACTGTTTCTGTATTTATTTATTTCTGGTTAATATTAAAAACGTTAGTATTTAGATTCACAAAAAAGAAAATGAATGTCAGCCTTTTACTCTTAACATGTTAGCATCCTAGCATACAGTTGTTAGCAAAGAAATGATTGAATGCAAATCATTAAAGATTTAATGTATAATGTGGTCTACAGAGGCTAACAGAAGAGCATTTATTATTTTATTTTTGATGTTTTAATCATATGTTTTTAAAAATAAAATTTAGAATTTAATGAAGTGATAAATTGCTAATCAAACTTTTGGATACAAAAATGATCCTACACTCAGGCATATTAAGTTGATATGAAGAAAGGGAGGAACTGTGCAGGACATCACTGTGGAGGCAGAGGTGGAGCTGGGTCTTGAGTAACTAAAGACTCGTACGTGTCTTGTCCATTCTCCTCAGCTGGTCTTGGCTGTAGAGGTAAGAGACAAAGTTCAGGCTCTGTATTGATTACACAAGCAGTAATCTGGTGAGGCATTTTAAAATGATTGATCACTGATCAGGATAACCAAGTAATGGTGTCAAAACTTGTGATCACTTAATCTGAAGTGGACGGCAGTTTAAGACATAACCGAAATCATGAACTGCAGTTTTGTTTTGCTTTAACTTCACAGAAAAAGCAACAAATCATGAGATTCAAAGATGGCATCTTAGTGAGTGTATTTTCTTACCTTGGGTTTCTTTTTCTTCGCTGCTCTTTTCTAGAGAATATAAAAGATAAACGATTGTTGACAGTTTAGATCCTAGAACAGTCTTTACGGATCTTTAGAAGTCTTTAGATACTTACTTTTCTCTTTGATGGTTCAAGCATCTGGTAGGGGTCAGCATCCCGCGGTCTCTCAAGCTCCTTGAGGAGGAAAAAATAGATCACCTTATTTGTTTCTGCAAAGTGGAAAAATATAACAACATCATGAGAGAGTTCTCCTCACCTGGTATATTCGACCATTTTCCTCCTGTTTAGTGTGTGAGACAAGCACAAAGAAGGTTTAAATGCACATGACGGATCACTAAACAAAGCTTTAATCATTATGAAGTGTATGAGTGTAAATTACAAAGACACTTACAGGGGCTTCAATCAGCATGTAGGGGAGGCTGGAAAACTATTAAGAGACAATGTTTTAATAACTGAATACATATTTATGTCTTTAAATTAAAGCTGATTGATATTTAAACACATTTCAGAGAAAAGGTCAGAAATGATCAGCCTTTATTCAGTGTGAGTTTTTGTGACTTTAATGTGTTTAACATTATTATGAGTGAGATGAATTAATAACAAAACCAAGCATGGATCAATAAAAATGGAAGATTGGTTTATTGGTTAAGATTTCACCCCTACATAGAATTCCTACCCAGTCATCTTATTTTACTTTTGGTGAAAAAATAAAAATTGAAAAATTCACAAGAGGCTTGAACTTGAAAATGTCTGGATTAAAGTAATGATACTAACATTTCTCTTGTCCTTATACTTCACACAGCTCTCTGTCGATCAAATAAACCTTTTCCTGTTTGGTGAGTGTGAGGCCGGTACTTCCTGTGCTGTTTCTCACCTTCTCTCTGAAATACAACGCCGTGGCGATGGTGCAGTAAACAATCAGGAACCCGTCTAGGATGTAGCAGAGGATCGGCTCAGAGAGCGGTCCTATAAGAGAGCAAAACACATTAAACTGTACTAGTAGATGCTGGTGGAAACAGAGAACAATTACTAAGTTAATTTTCTTAAATGTGTTTTTATATAAAAATAAAAGGATTACTTTAATAAATTTAGATAGAATCTATCTGTATAAGTCAGAAAGAATAGAATAATCATCTGGATAAAATGTAACAAAAAACAACACTTAAATTGAATAAATGAGTATTATGAGTTATAATGAGTACAAACACTAAATATTGTAGGTCAAATGTAAACTTTGGATTATACTGCTTGTAAACCTGTGTGAATATGTTGCTTTTAAACAAAATAAATTAAATAAAATAATAAGTATCAATTAAAATATAACCAGTGACTTTGTTCCATGCATGTGACATTACAACTATTTTAAACGTCTATATTTTAAAGGGAAACACCTTTTTTGTTGAAGACCTTTTTGAATTATTCTTTTTTTTATTGTATTTCATTTAAACTTTTTCTTTCAGTTGAGTTTTTACAAGTTTTTTTCTGTTTTTATTTTGTAAAAATGCTTTGTTTTTCTTTAGCTTTCTATGAGTTTTGTTTCTTTTTATACTTTATTTTTTCAAGATTGATATAAGAAAACATCCAAAAGGATCAAAAAGTTAAAAAATAAAAAGGCAGAGGGTGTGAACAAAGATAGGGCCTCAAAGTTCAGTGCTACATTGGAGTTTCAGCCACATACGTTCTTGTGAGTGTGTGTGCATGGGTGTAGCACAGAAGCCTGCAATGAAAAGTGTGTTTTTATTTATTTTTTTCTTAGTAACTAGAATGAAAATTTAATCAAAAGCGACTAAATCAATTAGTCAGCAGACTAAGATTTGTATCAAATAGAATGATAAATACAAATGCTGTAGTCCAGTGGTGTGAACTAATGCAAGTAAATTGAATTCAACCATGGTAAAATATTGTTCATAAATGGGAAAATATGGTTCAAAATGCATTTAAATGCAATGATATGTGTAAAAATGATGCAACAATTGCTGCTTGGCTAGCCGGTTAAGGGGGGCCCTGTGCAATGCTCTTTCTCTGGGCTTAACAAACATCATATAATTTTTAAAAACATATTCAAACAGCCTTCTTTTCACTTTTCATTTCATTCATTCAAATGTTATATCCTAATACAACTCAAGACCTAAAATCCCTGTTGTGTGAAGTCCTCTTAAATAAAATCAGAGTTTTACACTTTACTGGCTGGGGTATAAATGTCAGTGGGTCTGCTGCTGTCAAAAACTTAAACTAAGGAGATTCTGGCCCTAATTTTATTTCATTATATTTAGTTATTTAGTTTATTAGGCATTAAATACAATTTTACTTAGTATTATTTGCTGTGAAGATTAGTTTTATTTAGACTTAGTAAACTAAAATGAATTTTTTTCATTTTAGTTTCAGGTGTTTATTTTAAGTAAACTATAATTGCCTTGTTACTGATTGCATTTTTACTTTCTGAATTAATTTTTTTAATCCCAATTTTATTTATTTTTATGATAGAAGAAACAGGCATAAAACAAATCCATAAAAATGAACAAAACTGGCAGGAAACACAACAGACATTGATAGAAACAGACACAATAAATTAGAAACAGTCACACAGCTTGACAGAATCAGAGTCTTCCTTCCAAAACATGACGACTGAAACAGTCTCCTCTTTTTCTCTGGTTTAGTTTTCCAAGCATCTTTTCACATACAGCTGTTTCCAACATGTCTTCTGTCCACATTTTCAGTGTTGGAATTTTTCGCCCCAGCTGAATGAATGTTATCAAACCAGTTATCAAAATAGCCTAACATAAGTTACAACTGTTTCATCTCCAAGGAGAGGTTGCCTCATATTATTTAATTTTTTAGGTGTGTAAAAATATCTGAGAAAAAGAGAATCTCATTAAAAACAAAAATCATCACAAGGCCACATCAAGCATAAAGACACAAAACTCTCTATAGACATCTGCTCATATGTAGTGGAGGATTTCCAGTGGTGTAGTTATCCTAAACCCTGCTATCAGAGCTGAGCGGCACCATCTTCTTTCATGTTTTGATATTTCAACAGGCTGAAGAGACACACAGCAGGATTTTTGATCAAATGTGTTCCAAACATCTTCTTTAAGAAAGACATGATTTTATCACACATCCTCACATACTTTTTTTTTTGCTGAAAGTTACAAAATCCACCACCTCTGAGATAAATAAGCCTTCTAGAGCCTCTCTGTTAGACTAAATATTGTTCAGATATAACAACCATTTCTCCTCTAAATAAAGAAAAACAGACCTACTTTGCACTGTAAGTATAACCATAATTACACATGATAAATACAATCTTATTCATTGATACTAATTATAATGAAGCATTGTGCATTATTATTTAATCATTCAATTATTCAAGAAGCAGTGTTTTTAAATCTTTAAGATGAAATCATCATCATTTATTTCATCGAAGACCTCGAAAAACACACTGAGGGATCATTTCGAGATCAAGCCATAAAATGTAGCACAAGAAAACAACAACAGCTTAACAATAAAAGTTTAAAGTACTGAACAATTAAAATACTTGAAGCAAAGACAAATGAAGTCAATAAGATCTAAAGTTAAAACTCAGAAATGTCTCAGTGGTATAAATGTTTAAAATGTTTCTGAAGCAAATTCCAGGTATTTGGTGCATATTATGCAAAATACAGTTTTTCAGGCTTTTCTAGCAAGAATATGTACCCCTGACCTGTCCACAATCCCCCCAAGAATCAGAAAAATCCATTCCCTCCCTCTCTTTCTCCACCTTTTAGAAAATGTGGCCAAAACAAGCCATTCTCAGATTTTCCCCTCATGATGTCAAGTGGGGAGTTGGCCCCGCCCCCAGGTTCAGTTGGCCCTCCATGCTTGGAAGAAAGTTCTGCCCTTCTCTCCACATCCATTAAGCCACATCCATTTCCTGAGAGGGGCGGAGTTAGGGGTGGGGCCAGATAGCTCATTGACATTTAGAGCCACAGACTCAGAAACAGCTCGTTCTAAGCAGGGCTGAAACAGAGGGGTTTTTAGACATGCAAAAATCCAATACTGGAGTGTTTCTTTAGTAACAGACTTCACAGGCGTGTTTTTGGGACCTCTGAGACCAACATAAACCTTTGTCTTAACCCTTAATTTTGGGAACCTTTAGGGTAGCCATGGGAGTGGTGGTTCCCCATGTTACATGAGAGTAGAGCCCCATAGCTATCCCCAGTAATAAATCTCAGAGCTGAATGAGACATGCATCCAAAGGTTTTAAAGTTGTACTGGCTATATGACTGTAAATAACATCTCCATAATCCAACCCAGAGAGGAAAACGGCTTCTGTTATTATTTTCCATGTAAAAACAGGGACGCGAGATTTATTTCTCTAAAGAAAGCCTAGTTGTTGTCTAAGTTTGAATAAAAGCACATCAATGTGAATTTTAAAAGAAAGTTTTTCATCAAGGCAGATAGCATAGAATTATATGATTGCACTCTTTCTGTTATCATGTCATCCACTGACTGAATTTGAACACTGTTGTAGTCTGTACTCTTTACATTTGAAAAAAGGTTTGGAGCAATTCATAACCAGTTCTAACTTCTGCAGATGGTTTTATAGGAGAATAGAAGAAAGCCGTAGATTTAGGGTAGCATCTTGAATGGTGTTTCAAAAGAATATAGTGTAGTGTCATCAGCATAAAGATGAGGTGAGGTGGTGATTTCATTGATTATAAATACTAAATAACACTGATTCAAGTACTGAAACTTGAGGTACTCCCTTTGTAACCTGGAGAAAAGATGATTGAATGCACGCTGCTAGGGAGGTAGTTTTGGAACCACTTCAGTGGTCCACCGTGCCAAATGCCTCGGACAAATCAAGGAACAAGGCTGCACAGTGTTTCTCATTATGTAAAGCTGAGACAACTTCAGTGATAACCAGGGAGGTGGCTGAAATAGAACTGTGTTCAGGCCTAAACCCAGATTGAATGGGCTAAATATGGAGAAAGGATTCCAGCTGTTTATTTATGAGTGATCTAAGAATTTTGGCGAGACAAGAAAGTTTAGAAATGAGGCTGTAATTATATAAATCAGAACTACAACCACCTCGTGCATCATGCAGTGTTTTTGATTGGAAGAAATTTAGTATAATGTTATATAAAATAAATCCTTAAATGTTGTTATACAACCCTGATTCTAAAAAAGTTGGGACACAGTTTAAAAACTAAATAAAAACAGAATGCATGGTTTTCATATCTCATAAACCCATATTTAATTCACAAGAGAGGATAAACAACATGTCAGATGTTAAAACTGAGACATTTGACCGTTTCATGAAAAATATCAGCTCAATTTAAATTTGATTGCAACAACATTTCTCAAAATTGTATATATCATTTCCTATCTTAACACTAAAAGGTTTGCAGAAAAGCTTCAGTGTCAAACATTTTTAATCTCTGACCCATCAGTCTAAATAAATTTAGGTGAAGTTTCCATCCTTGCACAACACGGCATGATAAAGATTCGATAAGGAAGTTATAGACTGATCGAAGCTGCTTTCCTTCAAAACATGACTTCTGTTCCAACCACAAGCCGAGATAAATGAGCCTCGCCACAACCCCAGAGCCCCTAACACTGACAGGAACACACTTCATACACTTCTGAGTGCAAGCACACACTTTCTTATTTCCTGTCTCTAGAGTCTTACTCAACTGATTGTACGTACGCCCCACTATCGGTTACTTTTTCCATCCTATGTTGCTAAACGGACATCCGGTATATGTTACAGATTTACACACAAACACACTGAACTACTTTTTATAGATGCACAGAAATGAAGGAGTGTGATGTATGATATACAGTATTATCAGTAAACTTTATGAAAACAAAACAGGCTGATGTTCACTTGTCAACCCCATCATGAAAAAGAAAAACAGAATTTTAGAAAGTTTTGCGAATTTATTAAAAAAATTAAAAACTGAAATTTCACATTGACATAAGTATTCTCTCTGCCTGACTTCAGAGATCCTGAGTAGAGATGGGACTATAAAGTTCCAATCATCACTGCAGCCCTCCAGTGATCTGGGCTCTTTGGTAGACAGGCTACTCAGTGGGAAACACACAAAAGCCTACTTAGAGTTTGCTGAAAAGCACCTGCAGGACTCTCAGACTGTAAGAAACAAGATTCTCATGTCTGATGAATCAAGATTGAAATGTTTGGCCTGAATTCTAAACATTACGTCAGGAGGAAACCAACATCACTCCTCACATGCCTGAAACCATCCCATCAGTGAAACATGGTTGTGGCAGCATCATGCTGTGGGGGTGTTTCTCAGCAGCAGGGACTGGGAGAATGGTCAGGGTTGAGGGGAAGATGAATGGAGCAAAGTACAGAGATATGAAAACCTGCTCTGCAACACTCAGGACCTCAGACTGGACCGAAGGTTCACCTTCCAACATGACAATAATCCTAAGCACACAGTCAACACAACACAGGAGTTTATCAGGACAACTCTGTGAATGTCCTAGGATGACCCAGCCAGAGAACAGACTTATACCCTGAAGAGCATCCCTGGAGAGACCTGAAAATGGCGGTCCCCATCCAACCTGACTGAGCTTGAATTTTTAAAGAAGAATGGCAGAAAATCCCCCAATCCATGTGCGTAAAGATTGTTTAATATTCAGAAAGACTCGAGGCTGTAAGGTGTTTTAACATAATACAGAGGGAAGGGTTATGTCAATGTGATATCTCCGTCTTTGTCATTCTGGGGCACTGAGTGTAGACGAATAGGAGAAAAATGAATTTAAACAACAGGAGCATCAGGCAGTGAAGGGGTCTGAAAATTTTCCGAATACACTGTGAATATGACTGAGTGCTTAAGTTACCATGTTAAGAGACTTCATTCTTCCCTACCATTCACATATGATGACATCATGACAGTGTTTCTTATATCTAAATAGTCGATGGCTCACTGGCAGATGTGGAGTGAGCTTGATGGACTTCTGCTTATTGTTCAGATGAATTTAAGAGCCTTTTGATTGCATTATGTTCTGAAAGTAAATAAAGACTGGTGTATTGATAGGTTTTGTCTGTTTTTCCAGTTGAATAGTTTTTTCACTGATTAACCTGAGCCTCTGGACTCTTTGTTTCTTATTTTAACTATAAAAGGCCCAGAAAATGTCCTGTGAGTGAATTCTTTTGCCCATTTTTCCGGAGTACATAGAACTTTCGATATCTGTTAAGTTTTTTAACAGTTTCAATTGAAGAAAAGCAAAAGAAGGGAATTTGACGTTAGAGTTTTCGTGAGAAAAGGTGGAATTACCAAAATAACCACATGTTGGCTGTGAAGCACAACTTCTCAGCTTTCACAAACCATTTGAATTTTTTCAGTAGCACAAACAGTTGCGTTTATACAGTAATGCAAAATATCTTAAAGGGTTAAAGCAATCCTGATTGACAAAACAGAGCTCTACTAACAGACATACGGATAGGGATACATGGAAAAAATGCTCTTTTTCCACTTCAAAAAAAAAAAAAGAAAATGATACCCTTAAATTCATGAGTTGCACTTTTGGAGATGTTGCAGATATGAAATACTTTAGATTCCCTTAAAGCAGGGGTGTTAAACTCATTTTGAGTCCGGGGCCAGATTTGCCTCAATGAGACGTCCTGACAGCCGGACTGTTTAGGCCTGGAGAGTGAAAGTCAATCACGGATTTTGAATTTAGGCCTAAGAGTCCAGCAAGGTCAACATTTAAACTTTCAACCTCATTTTCACCATTAGCAAAATATGATTAAAAAATATTAATAACACTGATAATAAATCATTCTGAGATGAATAAAGTCAAAATGATAAGTTTTAGGGTTCAAAGACTGAGATAAAAAGTCAAACTCATTAGTTCAAAAGGTCAAAATAATGTTTTCAAAAGGCAAATACATGAGATAGAAAGTCAAAATCACAAGTTTAAAAGGTAAAAATGTGACTTGTAATTTTAAATTGTTAATCTTGAAAGTCAAAATATGAGAAAAGTCAGAATCATAAGTTTAAGTCAGAACTGTATGGAGCAAAATTGAAAATATGAAATGACATCATTAATTGCTTTTCTCACCTTTCTGACTTTTAATCTAATTATTTTCAGTCTTTACTTTTTCAGATTTTCATAATTTAACAAGGATATTTTAAATGAGGGCTGTCAAACTCAAGGTCCGGGGGCCAAATCCGGCCAGTGTTGCAGTAATATCCGACCCACCAGATCATATCATATTTTAATTATAACTGGCCCACCAGTATGAGGTCTGCAGATTGCCTCCAGTATGAGGCATCTTGATCTTAATCTTGATGATTTATAACATCCTTGCTGAGTCATTGAAATTAGAAAAAGAAAACTGTAAAAGTAACTTGATAAAAAGTCAGGAACGTAGGAGAAATTTGTGTTCTCTCTGTATTTTCAATTTTTCACAGTTGTAACTTAAAGTTATGGTTTTGACCGTTTATTTCATATTTTATTCTTTACATCTCATAAACTCATATTTTTATCTTTGAGATTCATAATTTGACATTTTAAACTTTATTTTGATCTTTAAAAGTCATGATTTTGAATTGTATCTCACGTTTGAACCTTATCAACTTCTAACGTTGACTTTCATCTCATTTTTTGCCTTTTAAACACATGATTTTTAATTTTTTCAGATTTTTACTTTTAAAACTCACAAATTTGAGTTTTATCTCATTTTTCCTCACCATTTCAACTCCTAACTTTCACTTTATCTCATATTTTGACCTTTAAAACTCATGATTTTGACTTTTATCTCATTTTTGACTGTTAAAAATCGTGGTTTCTGTATTCTATCTCATATTTTACCTTTTAAAAACATTATTTTGACTTTAAATGTCTTCGCATTGCAATGGCAAAAAAGAAACACAAAAAAACCTGCAGACCTTTATTCAGTGAGTGAGTTTGCTGATGCTGAATATCTTTTAAAAATGAATATCACATTTTTACATAGATTGTTAAACACCCACAGAAAGTCAGAATCAAGCCACTCTAGTTAGAATAAAACAATCTAAGCAGTAAAATAATGAAACATTGTGTCACTGGCAGCATCGGCCTCCTCTCAGTGTTGTAGGACTAATATCTGACCTTTGACTGTAAATAGCAGGAACTGACCTTCACTGCTGTCTGAGACTTTAACGCCCAATTTTCTAACATATTTCCATTAATGCATATTATTTTTTTAAGATTCAAGAATGCTTTTAAAGCCCTCCACAGCCAGAACAGTGGCTATGATCAGAAACTGTGGAGTGAGAGAGAAAGGGAAATGACACGAGGAAAAGGAGCCAAAGGCTGGATTTAACCCTGAGCTGCCCACTTCTAGGACAACAGCCTCTACACATGAGACACGGGGATGTTACAGCTAGACCTCTGAGGCCACTGTTCATGCTGCTTCTTGTTTCCTCATCTCTATATGACAGAAGATAAATGTTTTTTTTTTTGTCGCCATTGCTTTGTATTATGATCTGTTATCTAAATCTATTCAGACAAACTGATGTGTCACAGCTATTAGAAGGTTAAACATGAAGAATAAGAAAAACAAAGTCTCTACAGTGTATATATGAAGAGTAATACTTTAATTTCTAACACATTTTCATTTATACACTCTTATTGCTCAGCCAGCAGGATTATACATTCATTTTAGTTGCCTCTGCTCTAAACAAAGCCAGTGTTTGATGATCGAATGGAAAATACCGCTCATGTCTTAATTAATCTGATTAGAGCCACAAATAGCTTTGTTTTTTCCCTAATCTTATACATTTCCTCCACCTTAGCAGTCTCTCCTGTTCTTTTTCTCTATGCGGAAACTTCAAGACATGAATTAAAAGTTAAATCTCCTTATAGATCTTATTTCACCAGACTTTAGTCCTTGGAAACAAAAATAAAGGTTAGTGATTTGGATTAACTCAAAGTGCTGCATGTTCCCTCAAACAAAAGAGGCCTCTGTTATCAAGAATTGTTCAGATTTCCTTTTATGGGTGTGAATTAAAAAGTAATCCAGTTTAGTTTTAAAGCCTGAAACTCTCTCCAAAATACTTGTTTAATACATGAAATTTATTGTTTTACATCTCAGCTTTTTTTTTTTTTTTCTTGTCAAAAAAATAAAGTAATTTTTGCATGACTTACCCACTTCCATGTCTTTGACGTTCTCTCAGTTGAAACTTGATCTCAGTCGTTGGCTCACTTTCTACTTTCCTCCTCACTCTGAGTCTGATCAGAGGAAGTGGCTGAACTGACTACATGACAGTGGACTCAAATGCTGCTTGTTTGAACCTGAAGCTTCGTACATCCTTCCACCCGCCCCCTCCCTAAAACTGACAAAATGTTTCCTCCAGGTGTATCAGCATTTCTTCCTCTGACACACTTCTGGATTACATAACCAGCAGAAAGACTCGGCTTTTCTTAGATTTAAAGGGTCAAAAACAGAAGGCACTGACTTCTGATTACTCTTCTTTGTCAACTGTCACAATTTTAAAAATCCTGTGAGGAGTTTTTAGCTACTTATTAAAAGACTTGAGCTAATTCTGATGCCTCTATCTTAGGCCCATAAGCAAATAAGACTATCAGATGTAAGGTTGATTATTTCTGTACAGTTTTGTGCATGCTAACAGTGCGATAAACAAGGTGAAAAATGAATTCATTGTAGCTGTTTGTTTGCCAGGAGGCTGACGACTGACTAAGCAACATTTCATGGCTAAAACAGAGGAAAAGGTCAGAGGTCTAATTTGGGATTAAACTAAGTATAGGACCCATTTTGAAGAATTTAAAGGAATGGTGGATAGTTTTAGCCTCATTAGCCTTAGCTAAAGCTAACTTGGCTATGCCAGCCAAGTAATTAATACTAGATAAGCCTGTGTAGCTAAGTTAGCTTTAGCAACGTGAGCTTTAGCAAACATAGCTAAAGTTAAAGTAGCTACATTGATAACATACCTACCTTGCATAGCCACTTTTTGAGCCTAACTTTAGTTATGGTACCCATGTTAGCTACATTAGCTATGTAAGCTACATTGGTCAGTTATCTATAGCTGCATTAGCTTCATTTACGTGAGCTTTAGCTAGTGAGCTTTATGTATAGGACCCATTTTGAAGAATTTAAAGGAACTATGGCTAACTTTAGCCTCATTAGCCCTAGCTAAAGCTAACTTGGCTATGCCAGCTAAGTAATTAAGGTTACTAGATAAGCCTGTGTAACTAAGTTAGCTTTAGCAACATGAGCTTTAGCAAACATAGCTAAAGTTAAAGTAGCTACGCTGATAACATACCTACCTTACATGGCCACTTTGTGAGCCTAACTTTAGTTATGGTACCCATGTTAGCTACATTAGCTACATAAGCTACATTGGTCAGTTATCTATAGCTGCATTAGCTCCACTGTCTTGAGCTTTAGCAAATTTAAATGTAACTTAGCCACTTAGATTATGTAGATATGTATCTTGTGTAGTTGCTTTGTTAGCTTAGCTATTTTAGTTATGTAGCTACATCATCTATGTAGCTTACGAAGCTAATGTAAGCTGTTTGCTAGATTAAAATGTTTTCATGGAGGACAAGTTATTTTCCTGTAAGCAGACTGTTTCCTGTTTCCTACTGTTATCAGATTTTTTTTAAGGTTTTTGTATCTTAACCCTTATCTCAACCCCTACTCTAACCCTAAAGTTTAATCAGATTTTATTTTGAAAGTTTTAGCACGAGTCCATCCTTAGATATTTGGTGTCTCAGATGACCGGTCTGTGAGAGTAGCCGTCAAAGATGAATGATCTGCAGCCAGACTCTCTTGGATCTCTTTGCCTGTTACCAGGTTCCAGTATGGTGACCACCATCATTGTGCTTCAGAACTCTGCCTCAGGTAGCAATGTGTGATGTCACTGAGACGCGTCTGTGTTATATATGGAGTCTGTGGTTCAGTATAGTAATAGCCAGTTAGCAGGGACATCCTTTGGCCTGTGTGTGCTTCCTCCTTTTGCAGTTGATGTGATTCTGTTTGGTTCTGTAAGTTAAACCAACATGTATGGTTGGCAAGGTCAGCTGGACTCTTGACAATTTACCGTAATGTCGAGGTGAGAATTTGTTTTACTGGTAAATCTGCATTCCAAGCGTCACAGACAGTCAGGTGCTTTTTGATCAGCCCAAACAAAGAGAGTGAAGATAAACAGCCAAGCTGAGTTTTCTCTGCAGGCCATGCTTAGTCAGAAGGGTGGAGCTCTTCTATGCATGTGTGTGTCCTGAACGAGTGTTTACCTGAGCTAGTTTGGACCTTCAAAGAAGGAAATGGAACCTGTGGCCCCACTTTAGAAAAAACACAGACTTCTTGTTTCTTTTAGATTTGTTGTTTAATTCTTTTGTTTTACAGTTTTACAGCCTTTTCCCTCAAACATCATAGACCTGCTTTCATTCCAGCCAGACCCCTGAGGTCTTCAGATACTTCAGTCTTTAATATTACCATACAAGCTTCTCTCTTTGCGATTCACAGCCCCATGATGTCAAAATGACAAGTGCTCTTGGTGTTTTTACCCACCTTTCACTCATTTTAGTATATCTATTTCTAAAATATTATGCAGTTTTAATATAATGCATTTATTTTTAAGGCTTTCAGCAGTAATGCATTATTTGTCTTGTGTTTCAGGTCCATAATAAGGGCATTATCTAAAAAAATAAAATAAAATCACTGCAACCTCTCCCTGCAGCCATGATGTTTTCACTCTTTTTACTTTTCAATCTGTAACAAGTTCATTTTTCTATGGTTAAGCTTTGATCTGAGGTTCCTTAATTTCTTTCAAAATAAAAGCAGGTTTGTATCCAAACAGGCAGTCAATGACCCTTAGTTCAAGACAGTAAAAAGCAACAACAACAAAAATCAGTTTTATATGCAAAAAGTGGACTCTCAAATGCAAAAAATGAGACTTTGACAATCTGCAACCCCAATTCCAAAAAGTTGGGTCATTGTGTAAAATGTAAACAAAACCGGAATACAATGATTAACAAATCTCATAAACCATTTTTATTCACAATAGAGTATAAACAACAACATATCAGATAAAACTCAGATGTTGAATTTCATGAAAAATATTGGCTCATGTTCAATTTGATGGCAGCAACACATCTCATAAAAGTAGGGACGGGGCAGCAAAGGTTGGAAAAGTAAGTGGTAACAATGAAAAACAGCTGGAGGAGCATCTTACGACTGATTATGTTAATTGTCACGACTGGGTATAAAAGGAGGATTTTTACAAGGCAGAGTCTCCCAGAAGTAAAGATGGGCAGAAGTTCACCAATCTACAAAACTGTCCAAAAACTGTGGAAAATTTTCATTAAAATGTTCTGAAATATAATTTGTGGCACAGTATTAAAAACAGGCATGAATCTGCCTGGAATCACTGTGTGGGCTCAGGAACACTTCCAGAAATAATTGTCTGATAACACAGTTGGTCGTGCCATCCACAAATCAAAATTAGAGCCGTCTCATGCATGTTAACATGACCCATCAATGCTACCATTTTCTCTAGGCCAAAGCTCATTTAAAATGAACAGAGGCTAAATGGAAAACTGTTCTGTAGTCAGATGAATCAAAATTTGACATTATTTTTAGAAAGCACAGATGCTATGTTTGTTATCAGTGCACAGTCAAAAAGCCTGCATCTCTGATGGTATGAGGTTGCTTTAGTGCCTATGGTTCAGGCAGCTTACACATCAGGAAAGGGTCTATCAGCGCTGAAAAGAAGATTGAGGTTTAGGGCTGCATGCTTTTATGTATATAAAGTGCTGCAAAAAATAAAGTTAAGCCCAGTTAAGTTTTTGTTTTGAGAATTTCAGCCAATCTTTAAGTACATAAAACATCTTCCTTAACATGTGCTGGTGGGCTGTAGTAATCGTTAAGGTGGGCTGTATGAGGTAATTTCATTAGTCACCTTTAGTTTTTCATCTGTGCTATTTTTACTGCCTTGCAAGTTGTTTATTCACGCTGCATTTCCTCTCAGATCACTTCTCATCAGGTGCTGATCAAAGTCATAAGAGTTGTAGGTTGGAACAAGAATCTTATCTGATTTGAATGCAAGCCTTGGCAGTTTTAAAATGTCACACTTACAATTTTAAAACATAATTCTGCAAACTAGGAAATGCAAGTATGAGCTTTCTTACAACGTGTTTGTGAATGCACTGTAATTTAGGTGGATTATATTATTTCGTGACCCTTAATCTTTACAGAGACATTGCAGAAATAACGTTCACATTCTCTTCTGGGTATTTTCAGGTATGTGAGAACTTTTAAATGCGTTGTAACTACTGCATCTTAACAACAAAACAATCTGAGAATAAGAGCTGGATGGCTGTGAGACTGTATTTATCTTGTCTGGAGAGGGATTGACTCAACATTTGTAGCTGGTTCTAGCCTGTTTGAGTAACAGTGTGTTCAAAAGGTCAAAAGATATGCTGCTCCTGTGATACTTAAATGTTAGTGTGTTTCTGTAAAGGAAAGGGTTACAGACAGGAGACCTCTGTGTGTCTGTCTCAGGTTGTATAATCACACTCATCTGCGACACTGACGGAGGCTTTTTAGCCAGCAGTCAGATAAGTGAGGCCAGGTCGGGTTAAAGAGAGGAGATGACATTTTTACACAGGGATGCAAAATGTTTGGGGACCTCTGAGCGAGGTCTGGCATCAGAGACTTTTAATTAGACACAGACGTCCAAACGTTTGAACCAAATTAAGTGATTATCATCGTCCTGTGAGTAACAGCTCCTTTACATAAGCAAACATGCCCATACTGCAATGGAGATATTCTACAAGTAAAAGACTTCGCTGTAAAAACTCATCAGTTTTAACAGTATAGAGAAAGCCTGAAAGAGGTAAGATCTCTTTGTAGGTTAAGATCAGACAGCTAAAAGGTTTTAACATCATTGATAACAGATATTGGATCAATCACTTTGTGATCCAGTTTTCATTGCTTTATTACGGAAGAGTATTAGGGCCACTGAAAAAAAAAAAATTGAGAGGAATTTTTTTTTCCACTTGTGAGAAAAAAGTCAGAATTCTGAGATTAAAGTCAGAATTCTGACTTTAATCTCAGAATTCTGAAAAAAAAAATTGAGACTTTTTTTTAATTTGAAGAATAAAGTCAGAATTCTGACTTTTTTTCTCAGAATTCTGACTTTAATCTCAGAATTCTGATTTTTTTCTTGGAATTCTGACTTTTTTTCTCAGAATTCTGACTTTAATCTCAGAATTCTGACTTTAATCTCAGAATTCTGATTTTTTTCTTGGAATTCTGACTTTAATCTCAGAATTCTGACTTTTTTCTCAGAATTCTGACTTTTTTTCTCAGAATTCTGACTTTAATCTCAGAATTCTGATTTTTTTCTTGGAATTCTGACTTTAATCTCAGAATTCTGACTTTTTTCTCAGAATTCTGACTTTTTTCTCAGAATTCTGACTTTTTTTCTCAGAATTCTGACTTTAATCTCAGAATTCTGAAAAAAAAAATTGAGACTTTTTTTAAATTTGAAGAATAAAGTCAGAATTCTGACTTTTTTTCTCAGAATTCTGACTTTAATCTCAGAATTCTGATTTTTTTCTTGGAATTCTGACTTTTTTTCTCAGAATTCTGACTTTAATCTCAGAATTCTGACTTTAATCTCAGAATTCTGATTTTTTTCTTGGAATTCTGACTTTAATCTCAGAATTCTGACTTTTTTCTCAGAATTCTGACTTTTTTCTCAGAATTCTGACTTTTTTTCTCAGAATTCTGACTTTAATCTCAGAATTCTGATTTTTTTCTTGGAATTCTGACTTTTTTTCTCAGAATTCTGACATTAATCTCAGAATTCTGATTTTTTTTCTTGGAATTCTGACTTTTTTCTCAGAATTCTGACTTTAATCTCAGAATTCACAGCTGTCCCCTCATGATGTCACATGGGGAGTAAGCACCTGCCCCCAGGTTTGGTTGGCCCTCCCCGCTTGGAAGAAAGTTCCACCCTCCTCTCCTGATCTTCCTCTCAGCTGCCAGCTGAGATGCTGGATAGCTCAGTGGGTTACCCTGCTAACTTAGAGCTGGGAGGTTAATGGTTTGAATCCCAATCAGGTCCTTAACTTTGCATAAAAATGTCTGTAACATCAGGAGTGCCACATCCATTTCCTGAGAGGGGTGTGGTCAGGGGCGGAGTCAGACAGCTAATTACCATTTACAGACACAGAAACGGCTCGTTCTGAGGGTTGAAACAGAGGGGTTTTTAGGCATGCAAAAATTCAACACTAGAGTGTTTTTTCAGCAACAAACTTCACAGGCATGTTTTGGGGACCTCTGAGAACAATATAAACTTGGTTAAAAGAGTGAAATATGTCCCCTTTAAGAAAAAGGGTTTGGATTTTGAAAACGGTTATATTGTTCAGGTTAAATACTTGATTTACTTTACAATAGACCTTGATTTTCCTGACCTCCACGGGCCCCCAATTTAGTTGGGCCCCAGAAAGATCTCCCCTTTATCCCCTCTTATGAGCACCCTTGCTGTCAGTAAACTTAGAGTTATGTTGTTTTTGCCATTATGTTAGCTAAAGTTATTATCTCTTTGCTAATTTTATAGGTTCTGCTGATATACGCAGATAAAAACAAAAACAAGAAGTCACTTATTGCATTCAGAACTCTGCAGCATTCATTGATCATCTTCGCTGCTGAAGATGTAAGAAGTCTGTTGTTGCGGCATACAGCATGTCATCGACACCTATGGGCTACACCCTCAAATGTTAACCAGAAATGAAGAATAACTTCTGGTATGCACAAATTCTCAGTGTTTATTCTAGTGATGATTTTCGCTTTTGAAGGTTGGAAATATGAGGAAAATATAAGCGAGCTCTGAGGTGGTGTCCCGCTGCTGTTTAGTCACGTGACCTTCTGGGTGTTTCTTAAACCGTCTGTCACATGATCCTGATGTCAGTCTTTTGCAGCAGCGATAAATTGTAACAAGGCGAGCTGAATTGATTTCACAGCTAGCACTGGCAAGGCTTGAGAAAAAGTTTACACTATTAACCAGAACGTTTGTGAGTTTTGTTACTAGGGAGGACGTATTATCGTTGGAAAAATATCAGTGCGTTTGACTTTAATTTTCTCTTTCTGTTTGTTGTGACGCTAACGTTAGCCTAGCTAGCACAACACAGCCTCACCAAGCTAGCTGTTGCCGAGATTTCGCCTAGACGAGCGCTTCAAAACAGCTGGAGAGAAACCCTGAAACATGACGCAGATCAACGGTGTCAAGTCATGGTGTCTGGGAGTCACATTACAGGTGATTTTAGGTGAGTATAGCCCCCATGTAACAGACACTCCTGATGTTTAATCGGCCAACGAAACAATAACGATGCCAAATTCGAAGGTCATCTGTGTTATGGTCATAAGAGTGACCGTCTCATCTGGTGACTTTTAGCCTAATGCGTCTGCAGTTGCAGTCACAACGGATGTTGAAGACGGAGAGAGTCATAACTGAAGTTTATATTTTAATTACGGTATCGAACTACCCATGAGATATGTCTTTAAAGGTAAAATAAACAAAAAGTCTTTCACATGGACACTACGTCTTAACCCGATGTTCTTCGACAGTTACAGGCGCCTTCGACTGAAAGTCGCTAGTTAACACGGTCACTCTTTGAACCGTAACACCTGCCTAAAACTAGTTGGATGCTTTGTTTTTACTAAAAGATTTAAACACGTTATGACTACAGTACACGCACTGATAGTTTTGTCAGGTGTAAATGCAAGTCAGCCTAGCATCGCATGATTTTTGTCTCAACCAAAAAAATGCTAATCATGTTTTGAAGAGTCATATCCAGTCTCAGTTTAACAGATCATCGATCTTGGCTCAAAGGGTCAGTCTGGAAGTCTTGTTGGCAATTTGCCTCATCACCTTCACCTCTTAAGAAATAAACGTAAGGATGTTTTATAGAAGGTTTAATTGAAATAATAAGTCGATGAACCATTGGTTTTTGGGAAAACAAAATCTCTAAGACAGAAACAGCATTATTTATTTAAAAAAAAGAGAAAGTAGGTCATCAGAGTTGCTCCTACTCATGATATAGTGGGTGGAACTAATGGGAATCTGTCCAGACAAGTGAAACATGAAAAAAAAAACATTTTAGTATGCTGTTATTACAGTTAGACTGTATTTCTGCTGTATTTGAGCCACATAAGTTCAGCTAGAGTTAAAAGCTTCATCAGCCAAGTTTTTGTATGTAAACATAACAAGGAATTTGACACGGTATCAAGTTGCACTCCCTGTTATGCACAGTACCAAGGTACGGGCAGTAGACACTCGCTTAAATGTAGGAACAAAACAAAAGTAGGTGTGTAAAATAAATGTTCAATTTCAAATATCTTTATGTAAAAGCATCAGAGCTGTTATGACATTCACAGCACAAGATCAAACCAAAAGTATTCAATGTACAGCATCCATCAAAAGTGCTAAGAGATTAAAGTTTGTGGGCTATAATAAAAACAGCATTATAGATAAGAAATAAAAATAGAAAAATAAATTTCACAAATTCCAAAGAAATGTCCCACTATCGAATGCATTTTCAAAATTTAAGCAACAAAAAAAGCAACAATAATCCTAATTTAACACAGAGATTTTGTTTCTGTTTCAGAATAAAAATACTGCCAAGTTTGTTTACATATCAATTATTGATCTTTGCATTTTGGCGCAAAATGCAAAACAGGAAAGTAGAATAAAGATGTTAAAGGGTGTTTAAAGGCACTATTAAAACAATTCTGAAACTGAAATATGATGAAATAGAATTTGTAAAGTATTGAAAAATAATTATAAAAAACCCCATTAGGTACCATGGAGGAGCTGTACATGTAGGCAAGCAGGTTCATGGTGAAGATCTAGTACTAATAGCTTAAAGTGTAAAATAACGCAGCGTGCCATGTTAACAACAATAATACAATTATTGATGATCTGTTTGTAATATAGTTTCTGCAAAATAAATTGACCCAATTTAACTGAAAAAGCACCTGTTCCTTGTCACTAATTAAAAAAGTCTAGATTTAAAGGCTTACATGCTGCCCCACTTTCTTTGCCCAGCTCTGGATCTGCTTGAGGTGTTTGTGCCTGTTAAAAGGCACGTTTCTCCTCACTGATTTCGCCAAGTGGTTGCTCAAAGGCGGCTAACTATTTAGTGCCTGTAAATACATTTACAAAGAGTAATGGTGCATTCCTTTTGATCTCAGAAAATGAGACTCTTAATTTGGATACATTGCCCTGAATTAGGCCTTAACTTGCAATTCAGACTGGGGGATTTGTAGGTGTTATGGTACCCTGAATTACCAGTTTGTAGTAACTGGAGCACCGTCAACTTGGGTGTAAACTTATTCCCAGGTCTGACTTCCATTTTTGAGGTAAATGGAAAGCACCATAAAGTAGTTGTCTTAAAATTTACTATACTGTTAATTGAATCTATGTGTAAAAATGATGATTGCTTGAACCGAAGCCGCCTTTAGTGATATTTCATAGTTCCCCTTGATTGACATGCTGTGGAAAGTCTCCACATCACATGCTGTTAGCAGCATATCTGATAAAGGCAGGCTTCTGTCACAAAATCCTGTATGCACACTTTCAGTCTTAAACTCAGTGGGTTAAGAAATTCAGATTAAACAGTCTTTCTTGTGCAACACTCTTCTATTGTCAAAGTCTGCTAGTGTGCTAACACGTGATCCTGCACAGTGAAGCTCAGACATCCAAGAGACTTATTAAAAAATCCAACATATTTATGAGTGGAGGAGGTCTTTCATTTTACACCAATCAGGTTTCATGACATTTCAGATTTGGATCATTGTACTTTAAACTTTGCGTCTTGTATAATCACCTGATCTGATAGAAAAGAAATATGTGGTGGTGTAGATTTAACCGTTTATAATCTTTACAGTTTTTCAAAAAAACAATAAAGCAGTTTCAGGTCCTTTAAGGTCTTTGAAACCAACTGAGAAGTTTCTTATTTTAACTATAAAGATGCTTTCAGACCACAAAAACAAATCCCTTTGTTTTCACATACTCAGGCAAAGTTGTTTACACGCACAGTTTAGTTGAGCAACGGATTAGGATATTTAGCTGGAATACTGTCTTAGTAAACATGCACTGAGGGAGAATGGATTTATTGACGAGTGCATGTCTACCTCTGTTAGACTAGGTGCCCTCTTTTATGTAGTTACTGTGGGGCCATCTTAATGTTATTTTGCTAACAAGAAAGCTACCTTCTGCTAACTGGCTGTTTGTGAAATGGTGAAAACATGGACAGACTTTACAGATCGATAAATTTCATACACTTTCCTTTCTCTACTTTTGGTACAAATGTGGTACATGCCATTCCCCCAAATTATGGTAAGATTCAAAGCTGCTATGCCAAGTAGTTATGATGTTTGACTTCTGAGTCAAAGGCTGGTGGCATGTACAAAACACCCTGTCCAGTGTGATCTGTCTTAAGTGGGCCACACGCTACATGATAATCATCCCGATTGTCTGGTTGAATTACACTATTGCATCCCTCCTTTCCGACCAAAAGGCCAGATTGTCAGATAGTTTTTAGGATTATGAAATCAGAAATGTGGTTGTGAGTGGTAAGCACTGATGACAGCCGAGCAGACATGAGGAGGCTTGTGACATGACATGGAGGAATAGCTAAATCGGGAAGCAGGCTGACTAAGGAAGGAAGTAAAAAATACAGCCTTGGCAATGATAGTAAATGGTTGCACTGGTAAATAGAAAGTATCTAGTTGGATGGGAGTCAGAAATGGAGGAGAATTTTGTTGATTTGTGGCAACAAAATGAGTGTTCAACAACCTGAAATGTAAAACATACCACAGACAAATTGACAAGGGAGGGAGCTGGGCTGAAATAGCAATCATAATGGACTTAGCATGTAGCTAACAGCTAACTACACTAGCTTCTTCACTCTAATGTCATGTTTGACCAGGTTGAGACTTTGGTAGTCTGTGAACAGAATCTGTTAGTGTGTGGTGTGCTGAGTTAATCCTCTTGTTCAACACCACAAACTTCATGAAAAAAGCAAAAAGTAGAATCACTGTTTATTTGTTGCCATGTGTGGGGCCTTTAACAATGAAGAAATTGATGAAGATTTAAAAAATCTGTGGCAGACTTAAGATTGCCCCCGTATTCCTGTATTCTTCCACATTCATTTTACCCTTTACCTTTACAAGCCTTTCAGGGCCGGCTGCAGAGAAGCATCCCCACTGCATGATGGTGCAACCACCATGCTTCAAAGTAGGGATGGTGTGTTTGTGGTGATGTGCAGTGTTTAGTTCCCACCAAACATAGCACCTTGTCTGATGGGCAGAAAGCATATTTTGGTATCATCTGACCAAAATACTTTGTTGTTCTTGACCATGTTCTTCTTTTTGTGTGCTGCAGGCATAAGGTGTATAAATGATAAGAAAAACTGAGATCCAAGTGCATTCTCTAGCTGTGTTGTTTTAGTACAATTTCAGTCAGGCTAACATGATAACGTTCATTTTAAATGCACACTATGTAATTGCACCACCAGGGGGCTCTCAATCAAAACAATAACATAAAAAGTGCAGACCCACACTGCCCAGCTCCCCCAGTCCCCACTGTTTAATTCTTGTTTTGAATTGAGGACTCTGTTAAAAAAAAGGGACCTCATAAGACGTATTTACTAGACAGAAAACCAGCGTTTTGTTTTCATGCATGCATTTCTGATAATGAGGGAAATGCACTTAAAAGTGCGCTTTCTCCCTGTTTGCACTGGTAGTGGTCCCAGAATACGCATACGTCTGGTATCCGGTGATATGCGTGTGTTCTGCGGGCGCTTCCTGCACCAACTAGAAAATGCGCTTTCTAGAACTGATCAGGTACCTGGACAATATTCTATCATACTTTAAATCCTGGTATTATTAAGAATTTGATGCCCACTTTGTGTATTTAAATAAAGAAGTCTGGTAATAAATAATGATTTTATTCCTTTAAGTCTCAGATTTGATTCGGATGAAATCTTGTGTTTATGAAGCATCCTGCAATGCTAGGGATCACAGTCTTGTGTCATTTTCTCTTGCAGCTGCCATCCTGCACCAGGGTTTCGCCACTGTAGCCCCTCCGACCACCGCTGCCCCACACAAAGACCCTGGCAGACCTGACAAAGGGAACTACCTGGTTACTGGCAGCAATGGTACTGCCTGTTTACTGGCTTCTATGGGTCTCCAGCTCAACGTCACTTTCAACTCCGTCTCCCAGAATAAGGTGCTTAAACAGACACTGATGTTCATGGAATTAGAGCTAAAGTTCTTGACATTAGGTGTGAAGCGTTAACTGTTGCATCATTGTTTCCAGACTCTGCAGGATGTTGTAAACCTTCAGCCCAATGCTACCAAGAGCTCTGGATCATGTGAGGCAGACAGCGCCTCCCTGCGACTCACAACTGATGCTGATAAGACAAACCTGACTTTTTTCTTTACCCTGGTAAGTCACTCAAATCTCATGACCACATCCACAAAATCCTCTGTGACAAATATCTTCTTGTTTATATGTAATAACCAAAGCAGCCACTAGATGGCAGCCACTGCTTAAAGGTAAAGATGATTTACTTCTCTGTGACCAACTTCACTTGTTCCTGCTTTTCTCCTCTAGAACACCACATCCAATAAGTACCACCTGAGTGAAGTGTCTTTGTCTGCTGCTTGGCCAGACATGAAAGGTGAGTGCACTCAAACTCCCAGCGCTTATTATGGCTGTTTTGTATCAGATTTGAAAGGATTCTGTTGTGTAATCGGGCATTGTTGGTGCAAAACAAAGGGGCGGTAGCTCCACGATGACTTACTACAGTTGTTATTTATGAACCTAAACATGAATGACATCCCTATCAGAAACACGAGGTACATTATCTGCCCTGTAATATTCTTTAACTGAATGTAATTTGGTTAAAATATCAGAATGAAGTGATGCAACTAGGCAGTGATAGTATGCGTATTCTCTATCAGTTTTGGTGCAATGCTAACAACTCTGCTAACATCTATGAAACAGCAAACAGGGAAGCAGACTCAACAAAACAAAGGAAGAAGAGTAGTACACTGTTGGAAGATGACACAGCACTGCCAGAAAAGACACCCTCTGCTTTAAATCACTAAAGCAGAGAAACTACTGACATTAATGAATGTCAAAGGGCATCACCCTGAGGTTCTAATTGTTGCGGCTTAACCAAAGAAAATAAACTTATCCAATTGTAGAAAACAAAAAGCCTCTGGATGTGAAAGCAAAAGAAGATTAGTGCCTTAATAAAGGCAATACATTTTAAGGCTGAGTGTACAATAGTGACACCCCAGCTTCATTAAATGTTCAACGGCCCTTTCTCATCTCATGCAATGTCTCATCCTCTGCACAAATAAGCCAATCCATGGTTCTTCACTGGCATACAGTGCTTTTACAAAGTATTCAGACCCCCTTCACTTTTTCAGTTTTATGTTTCAGCCTGATGCTACAGTACAAAAACATTTTCTCTTATTTATCTACACTCAGTGCCCCATCACGATGAAGTGAAAACAGAATTTTAGATTTTGTTTTTCCATTTTATTTAAATAAAATACTGAAATATCACATTGAGATTAGTATTCAGACCTTTTGCAAAAATACTTGAAACTTTGCTCAGGTTCCTCCTAATTCTCAGTCCTTTCTGAGATGTTTCTGTACCTTGAGTAGAGTCCACTTGTGCTAAATTAAATTGATTAGACATAATTTGGAAAAACACACCTGTAGAAGGCCTTACAGTTGACGATGCAGACCAGAGAAAAACCAAGCCATGAGGTCAAAGGAACTTCCTGCAGAGCTCAGAGACAGGATTGTTGCAATGGACGGATCCCGGGAATGCTTCAAAAAAATTCTGCTGCACTCAGGTTTTCCAAGAGCACAGTGGTCTCCATAATTCTCAAATAGAAGAAGTTTGGTTCAACCAGGACCCTTTCACAAGCTGGTTGCAAAAATTTTCCATAAGATTGCAGAAATTGCACAGAAAATATTAAACTTTAGCAAGTCCGACACTTATAATGAAGGAAAATGCCTGATAATTTACAATGCCACTGTAGCACAGCAGAGCAAATACTTGATCGAATACAGGACAAATTTGTGTACAATTAGTGAGAGCTTGGATAATTTATGCATCAGATTTCTCTTATTAAATTACCTTTGAGTTGAATACTATAAGCCTTGATTATTATATTATACATTAATAAATAATAATGCATGTTAAAAAATAGTGGCTGATAAAAAATTTCAGGCCGGTAGATGTTTGAATCACCAGCCACAGAGGCAGGTAGACAAAAAATATAAATTCTAACCCTGGTAGGCAGCCTTAGACTTTCTTTATGTTTGATTTTTAAACTTTGTGCGAGGGGTGTTTTTAAACTGCATCTTAGTCTTGTCAGACAATCAGAGTAAAAGTCTGAAACAATCAGGATCAGAAACACTTTCACTGGACATACTTTGAGCACATTTAACAGAATGTTTAGTTGTGGCCATTCCAGCTTATTTTCTGTCACTTTTTAAGTTAGAAAAATTTTGTATGGTATTCTTTTTCCAATCATTTTTTGCCTCCTCTCTTTGCTCTCCTCGGCTACAGAACCCTTCTCGACCCACAACAACAGCCTGAACTACCTGCAGGGCACCCTTGGCTACTCCTACATGTGCCGTGAGGAGCAAACTCTAGATGTCACCCAGGAGTTGTCCATCAATACCTTCCAGCTGCAGGTGCAGCCGTTCGGTCTGAACGGGGGCCAGTTTGGAGCAGGTAAATGCTTCTTATCTAGAAGGATAAAATGAATGAATCAGCTGTTTTCGTCTTCCCACACATCCTCTCTGTTGTTTTCTTATCATGTAGCCGAGGAGTGCCAACTGGATGAAGACGACATGTTGATCCCCATCATTGTCGGAGCAGCTTTAGCCGGCCTCGTCCTCATCGTGCTGCTGGCCTACCTCATCGGCAGAAAGAGGAGCCACGCAGGCTACCAGACCATCTGAGGTCACTTTAATGTTTGCAGAGGCCAGAGCACTAAACCCTGCCCCCCTACTCCAGATTAACCCCTGTTCTCTAAGACTTAACACTCCACCCTCTCTCCATCCTCCATCCCCCCTGCCTCTGTATATGCTGTTATTCGCCCTCATCAGTAACACTAGTCACTATCACTCTGTGCAGATCAATCCGCTCTTTCTGAACTGACCTTTAGTTAAAGAAGGAGGACTTTGTCAGAGATTGCAATGACATAAGGAAAACTCCAAGTAAAGATACCTAGTAAAGTAAAGCAGGGTTTGAATGTTGATGAGAGGGTCTGTACGAGTTCTCAGTTATTTTGCTCTATTTATGATTTCTGTGAAAGGATTTTTGAGGGATTATGGGATTTCAGGGAATTGCCTCTGTAGCTTTTCTTATTGTGTTTCTGCTTTTGGGAGACCTTTATAAGTGGTCTCGCTCTGGTTAAGGTTTGTAATATAAAGGGAATATTGTAGCTTGTTCAATTAAATCCCCTTCAGAGAGTTTTATAAACATCAGGTTGCCTCTGAATAGCACCAAGTATACAGGAAAAAACATGTCGAATTAATCCGAACGGAGAAATTCAAGGAGTCTCCTCTGGAAGAAAGCCGACTTAAGGAAGGATTCAGTGTGATGATTTCCTCCTTTTATTTCAACGTTACATAACTAATTTTGTATGGAGACTGAAAATGCGAATAGGTCAACATTTTTGGAAAAAAGCATTCTTGCTTTCTTGCATCGAGTTAGAAAATAGGATCAGTACTGCTCTTATGTTTGCTGAAAATGAGGATACAGCCAGTGGATGCTAAGGTTAGCTTAGCTCAGCACAAAGCATGGAAACAAGTGAGGAAAACTTGCCTACCTTGGTACTGAAATCTAGCAGGAAAACCCAAGTATGCACACAACATGTTGATATTTTACAAGGAGTTTTGCATCCAAGTATATCAATGTGTTGCTCTTACACTTCATAATTTGCACTGATTTAATTAAATGAGGTGTTTGGAAGTGCTTTCTCGGTATTGGTTGGGGGAGTTCTCTATCTATGGATGCTAAGCTAAGCTAAAGCTGTCCTAGTTTTATTTTCATTCTCACCATGAAGGCTAGAGAGTGGTGCACATGGATGTAATTATGCATTGCATAGAGAAGGAAAGAATTTAAAATCAGTGCAAATATACACAATTTAAATCAATTTAACGAAAAATACACATTGCAGTACCCTTCTTGACCAGCAGATTGTGCTATCTGCTGTTAGCCTCTGTTGTTTGACATCAATAGCTTGGGTCGAGAGGTGTGGAGTAAGAAATTATTATGAATTGACCTCAGTCTTTTTTAAAAAGTCCTGATAAAGTCATCTTGTTGACGCTGTATCAGGAAACGGACAGCATTGCAAGTTGAGCACATCTTTACATCCTTGGTGCTCAACTTCTTGTCTAATTTTTGCAGCTTTCTAAAGTGTCAGAATCTACTTTGAGGCAATGGTTACCACTCTTCTGGATTCTGCTGTTACAGTGTGTAAACAAACTGAATAGCTTAATTAATTATGAGAGTGCCGGTACAGTTTTGCTGCTCGAATAGCTCAGGACATCACTGTTAGAGTGTTATAATGTTGAGGTGTTTTCGGTCCACTGGGTGTTATTATTTTTTTTTCTTCTGTTTTTGAATATTTGCCCACTTGGGGTTTGGATTGCTAAAGTGAAAGAAGTTGCACTAAGTCTTGAGTAGCAGCCCCAAGTAAAATGATTAAAGTGGCCAAAACGCTCTGGTCAGTGTTCATCAGTGCCTTCCCAGCTGTGACAGAGATGGGATTAAAGCAAAGCCAATACCACAGAGGTACTCATTTGCTCACTGACACTGTGCGCCGCCGTCATGCTCGGGACATTCTCTCTATGTCTCACAAAGCCTTCATGTACTGTTACTGTTACCACCATGAAAATGCGTCAATTGATGTAGTAGGAAAAAATACAGATGTTTGTTTTTTATGTTCCTCCCTCATCTAAAGATCCATGTAGTGATTTAATAAGGTTTTAATGTGTTTGTTTGAACTGTTTTCTAAAGGAGAGGTCAATAAAAGTGAATGAACGATACTGTCTGACTTTGTTTTGCCTTCATACAGTTCATCAGCAGTCAGACCTGTTCCCATTTGGTTTTGTTTGCTTAGACTATGGAATATAAAAGGACCGTGTAACAGAATAAATGGGACACTAGAAATGTTGAAATGCGTTTCAACATATTAAAGAATGCAGAACAACATTATTTTGTAAAGTACTGTAATAAATGTGCACTTGTTTCATGAGTTAAAAAAATAGTAAAACTGTTTTTAGTTAAGGTTGTGATTAAGATCTTATTCTATGTCTTTGGCGTAAAAGACATTTTAATAGATACCTGAAGAAAGCCAGTAGACCTAAAAATACTGCTTCAGCTAAATAAGTTAATATATCTTGGCACATTGATTGCTTTTTAAGTTTGAAGACTTGTCAAAAGGTGACTATTAGAATAAACTGACGAGGGGAGCTCAAGACATCACTGGCTAAAGGAAAATGCAAAAGAAGAAACAAAAACAGCACAAGAGACAAAAAACCCAAGTTTAAAATAGTTTTAAAAAATCAAAACAAAAGCAGAGGAAAATTCAGTTTTGATGTAAGGACAGTGAAATAATGTTAAAATGAATGAAAAATATGGACAGTTTAATTAATTTGATGATGAAGTTAAAGTACTCTTTTTTTAACAGCAGAGGGCGCTGTCTAATCTTATGTTATCAAAATAAAATAATTGTTTGAAAAATTGCACTAAAGTTGCCTATGCTTCACCTCAGATACACATTTTCCCCAGTTTATGTAAATTATCAGTCTGATGTAAATCTGTCTACATCGTTGCATATTTTATATCTATATTCATGTCTATTCAGCGTTCTTGCAATCTTCACACACATTGCAATGGCAATAGGCCAAGTAAAACAGGAAATATGATCATTTTAATTGGATATAAAAATTAACGTTACACATAGGGCACAGTGGACCATGCTGTACAGGACTCACACTGGTGTTTTTTTCATAATTTCAGCATGTTGTAATTTCTTTTTAAAATGACAATATCTTGAATAAAAATCCGTTTTTGTGGGGTGTTGTGATTTTTGGAGGCCTTATATCTAGTACAGTAAATTAAACTTAAAAAATATATAGTTTTCAGTTTATAAAGTTGAGGTAGTGCTGAAAAAGGTTATATTAAACATGAGCATGGTATACATTGTATGAGTAGTTTATTTTGTCAAAAGAAAATTAACAAAATAGCCAGTGGACCTCTAAGGGTTAAAATACCCAACACAAGCTAGAACATATTTAAAGCTTCATTTTCTTTTTTTTTTTTCCTCGATTTTTTTCTATCTTCATATTTAATGCTCATCGACAGCAAAGCTAACTGGAGTCAAACTCCTTGTTGGCGTGAGCATACTTGCCCAATAAAGCTGATTCTGGTATTATGATACCTTTTGTAATGTGAGTGCATTGTTCTATATCGCAGTAATGGAGTGTTTATGTTCTTGTTTTCCTGGCTGTAAAATTAGTTAGGTTTAAATAGGAGCTCTTTATTTAGAATTTTACCCTAAGACTAGGAAATATACTGTATGCTGGTTGTTTTGTCAGACTAATCGATTGGTTTGGATAATTGGTATTCCATTAGCAACAATACACGAGTTTAATCACTTACACTTTCCACCACATATATCACTCTGCCTCAGCCTACAGTCCTGCAGTACTTTTAATCTAGGCAAGGCTGTCCATAAAGGGGGGATAAAAGCTTTCAGGGCCCCATGGAGGTCGGAAAAATCATGGTCCAATGTAAAGCTAAGCTGTGATAACCATATTTAAATTTTACCTTAAATCATAACCGCTCTTATCAAAGCATCAAAAAATGAATTCTATTTATTTATGCTGTAGCATATAACCATTTTATATAACTCTCAAAATGTAAACCCATTTCTTAAAATGGATGACCTGTTTTTGGTAACAATGTGGATGGACACACTGAACTAAACCATTAGAAAAGTAATATCAGACTTCATAGCTAAGCCATGACCTCACAAACATCAGGTTGCCCGAAATAAAGTAGAAGAAATTGAGATAACTTAAATGGAAAATAAAATGTGAAAATGTTTGAAAAAAAATCTGAAAATGAGTAGCAAAAATTGGCATAAAGTGGAAAAGTGGGCAAACAGCTACAAAAGTGAGTTAAAAGTGGAAACACAGGGATAAGAACAGGTCGGGGGGGGGGGGGGGTGCAAAAAATGGTTATAAGTGGCAGAAAAATGAGTAAAATAGACAAGAAGAAGCAAAAATGGGCCAGGAGTGGTAGAATGTATAAAGGCAGAAAAATAGTGATAAAGTTGTAATAAGAAGTGGCAAAAAAGACCAAAAAGCAGCAAAAATTAGGTCAAAGTGAAAAATCTGATTTAAAGGGAAAAAAGCTGCATCACTGGGAAAAAAGCTACAAAAATGGGTTTAGAGGGGTTGATAAAAGGCTGCAAAATGGCACAAATGGATTAAAAACAGCAAAAGCAGGGCAAAATGGGTTAAAAGGACGAAAAGCAGCAAAGATTGGGTGGGAGGCAAAAACGTGCAAAAAGTGGCAAAAACTGGTTAAAAGCGATGACAGGAGTAGCAAAACTGGGAAAAATTTTCCAAAATTGATCTAAGGGGCAAAAAGTACATGAAAAAGCAAAAAGTTGCAAAAATTGGTTAAAAGTTGGTTTAAAATGGTCAAAAAAGATGGCAAAAAGCATTAAAAAATGGCGGAAGCAGCAATAAACGTTAAAAAGCAGCAAAAATTGGTTCTAAAGCAGTAAAATGTAGCTAAAAGGCAGCAAAATGGGCTAAACGGGGCAAATACAAGTGATAAAAATGTGCGAAAAATAGTAAAAAATTGGTTCTGAGTGGCAACAGAGAATGTCAACAAGCGCAAATAGCTGCAAAAATGGGTTAAAAGTGGCAAAATGAAGTGGCATAAACGGGTGGAAAAACCCTACAAGAGTTTGACACTTTTTAGCTCTAAAATGTATAACTGCTAGCCAGGATGCTAGCACCAATGCTGCTGATCCAACACACATGCATTGATACTAACTCTTACAGTCCCATCACTAGTTTCAGTAAAATCGTGGAGTTAAAATAATCTGTTGTTGATATTTTGATGTTTTGCTTGTAAAGCTGTTGTATGAAAGTAGAGTCACACTGAAGGTTGACATGTCAAAGCATTCTGCTATAAGTAGTGATGAAATTCAGAGCACTAGTTTATTAGGAGGAGTGCACATTCAAAATCATTTTTATCCCCCAGACTAGCTTTCTGTGACTCTGCTGTCTTTACGTGATTTTAAAACATAAGGTTGTAGGTGCTGACCCCTGAATGAACTCTGGAATACAATCTTACACTGTGACTTCTACTTACCCTCATATTTGTCTGCAAAAGTATTAAGCCACTTAATTGTTTAATAAATTAAACACAAGCTTCTGAAATGAGGACAAAAGTTCCCACAAAAGACTCTTAACTTTTAATCTGACTTCAAAAAAACAAATGCAGATTGGACAGTAACTTCAGTGTAAACAACAATAATTCCCTTTTTCTCCCCAGCAATAAAACAAATATTCTCACTCACTCTTGGAAGGCAATATTTCTAAAGTGCATGTAATAAAAACATCACAGCTTCAGCAGCAGAGATATTCATGATCAGTCAAGAAGTCTTAGCATATCGTCTGATTTAACTATTAGTGGATTAGTGTTTTATATGAATTTACAACAGTAGCAAAGGTAACAATGCACATTTGGTGAGTTGAAACATTTCCTTATAATGCAGAGTTTGATTCTTACACTGAATGGAAGTGGTTGTAGCAAAGTTAGGGCTGTCCAGACTCTTCCTCCAGTATTCGCTGTCTGCATTTCTCTCTCAGTTTATCAATAGTTCCCATAGAAAGGCTCCCGGGTTCAGTGAAGATTTTCTGTGAATAAAAGACGATAAAGTGTCATAAAAATTTTCAATGGTGAAAAAATGGCTCCAGTTCACTGTTTTTGTCTTTTCTGATCAACAATTTGGGGGAATCTATTCTCCTCTGTAAAGATGGACCACACTGATGGTAGAAGAGTCAGGCAAATCCTTTTTGGAAAATAAAGGCTTCACTGGTCCATTGATTTGTGAATAACAAAGACGACTTCAGCTGATGTGTAACAATATCAAACAAACTACAGAGAAGTTCAAGTTGCATCCTATTTGCTCAGTTATGAACAGGAACTCGGTGAATAAAATGTTGGAGGTAGTCTCATTGCCATGTTGCCTATATTGATATGAAATGCTATGCTGCTCTGATTGGCTGATATATTTAGTAGATTTCATGGTTATTTTTGCCCATGCTTGTTAACATTTGACCTTTGAGATTAAAATTAACCAAGTTTTAGAACAATATCTATTTGCAAATTGGTCTGGTGATGTCCAGCTGACTGTGCTAGTCTCAACTTGATAAAACAAGGTATGTCTTTAGCTAAAAAGCAGAATCAGAAGAATGTTTTATACTGACAAAACTGTTAAGAAGTTAGATAAAAAATACATGGCACTTTCAACCTGGAACAATTCAAAAATCATTCCATATTGGATTGGCTGATAACACCTCTGTAACATCTCTGATCATCCATTGGGTCAACTTCTGCCCCATAAATATTAGGATATATTCTATATTTTGTTTCCATGTGGATTAGATCTAAACCACTTTGAGAACATCATGATGGGCTCCACAGACTTTGATCAAAAAAACATTTCTATATTATTATCAAGGATCTTTCAACCCACCTGCATGAAGGTGTGACAGTCCAGGGTGAAAGCTCCACTGGTTATTTGCTTGAAGCATTCACACACATCCATCAAAGAGCGAGCTCTCAAGATCTCCGGCTGGTGGTGAATGATGAGAGTCAGAGCCACACGGAAAAGAACCTTGGAGCCCTCGTAGAAAAGACAGTCCCAGACCCGCAGGACTGTCTGCAACAACAAGAATCGATAAGTACATTTGTTGAACGATGTCTTTCTACCATCTTAAAGGCTCATTTGTCTCTGTCACTAAATCTTGACTTTTTCTCACCTCAATAGGTAGTATATCAATGTAAAGGCAGATAAACCAGCGGGACACCACCAGCGTCCAAATTCCAGGATACTGTGCCATCAGCTGTCCCACAGCAGGAGCTTTGGTCTTCACCAGCTCCCCAAGAACCTCCTGGTCAGTCTTCAGGCCCAACATGGCCGGGCTGTAGTAATCTGAAACATATTGGAATGAGAGAAGATGGCCCTTTGTTTACCCGAATGCCTGTGTCAAATGAAGTATTTTACCAATATTTTACTAATATAACCTAGTGCTTTCATCATGGTGGATCAATGTTGGGCCTCTGTAATTAAAAAAAACAAGACTACATCCTTGGAGTACTTTTTTTCGAAGTGTCTTGAGATATAAAAATATTGTAATGAATTTGGAGAACCTCAAGGCTCCATACCTGGTTCACTAGTCTTGGTATTATAATAGCTCATAACAAAAAAGGTTACTGCATTGCTATGCAGATGATGAACTTCCTACGGTCCAGTTATATAAAAGTTCTTTCATACCAAACTCATCAAACCGTGTCATTATATAGGTCTTCCCCAAACTGTTGCCACAAAGTTGGAAGCATAACATTTTCCAAAATATCTTGGTATGCTGAAGCATTAAGACTGGCCTTCAGTGGAGATAAGGCGCCTAGTCCAAACCCTGAAAAACAGTCTCATACCATTATCTCTCCTCCACCAAACTTCAGTTGGATAGTACAGTCAGACAGTTAATTTTCTCCCAGCATGGGCCAGACCCAGTCTTGCCCATATGACTGCCAATTAGAGAAGCGGGATTTGTCAATCCACAGACAACATTTCAAACCAATATCAACCAACCAATGCCCGGTTCTAAGAATGATTAATTTAAAGGAATAAGTGAAAGGACTGCAAACCACTGACCAGTTCCTGTGAAGTACTTTTGGTTTGTGTTGAATGTGGTGCCCCCCTGTGGACAGAGACAGCGTCTCACAGTAGTGTTCTGCTAGAGGAGGCATCTAATCTTTAGCTAGACCCCTTTCAGATGTGCATGCATCTCTTCTAACACTCATACCAAGCGACAACCTCTGGTCGCCAAAAATGAAGCTAAGTCGAAAAACCGCAATACAATGAGTGTCCACTTGAGGCTGGCTGCAGGAACACCGGAAGTACTGTAGACAACACCTGTTAAAAGGACGATTTTTACTCCAGAATAAACTGTTTTACAGCCTGATTCAAAAAACCAAATGTGTCTCATTAGCTAATGTCTTCATGTCCTCTCACTATTTGGGGTTAATTTTTTTGTACCACAATCATTTTGATTATATTGAGGAAAAACCTCACTGCGGACTGATTGGCACGTCTCATTTGAATGACAGATAGCTTGACAGGCAGATGCTACCTTGCAGTCAACCAGAATGCTAGCTAGCTGACAGGAACTCAAGTTACTGGGAGGGCCATTAGGTTGATCCAAAATTCGGTTGAGACCACAATTTCAATATGGAAGCCACTGCGGATTGACTTCAAGGGCTGTTTGAGTCCTCCTATTGTAAGCAGGAACCAGTAGGTGTCTTTGTCAGTGTGTTTCTGCGTCATTATGGGTTTCCATACACTTTATGTGGTGCCTTTTTTCTACTGAGTCCTTAATTCAAAACAATTAGTTTTTGGTGGCTTTTAATTAGATGCTAATTGAAATCAGACAGGGTAAATATATGTTATTCCGTCTTGTACCTGAGTGAACATATTCAAATCCACCTCTGCATAAATCATTGCCACAGTTCGGTCAAAATAGTCTAGCTATGCCACTGATGGGAAAGGACCACCAAAACCACAGGCTGGATTTGATCACTACATAAAATGTTCTATCCATTAAGTAAATGAGGTGAATTGACATTTCCTTAATTTTACAGTTTCTTACTGTATGTCACAGTGATGTGGGCAGGACAGATCCTGCTTTCAGTTTTTATTGCTAATTGACTTTGGACATGTCACATGATTGCAGGCACCTTACCTGGAAGCATTCGGCCTATTAAAGCATCCATGAGCCAGAATGAGTTTTCTTCATCTTTGGTGATAATAATGAGGTAGCCAGCAATGAAGTTCATACCCTGGAATTAAAAACACAGAGAAAGCATTAACTCAAATGCTGTAGTTCACTCCAGAAGCAGCTAAATAGAAAAAGATGGACCTTTGTCACCATGAAATCAGCTCTCATTTTTACAGATAATAATTTTCCTCTCATAACCCAAGACTTGTAGATGACTTTTCCATGGTTTGAAAAGAGTTCCTCCAGCCCAGTGTTGTCTGCAAAGCTAAAGACCCATGAAGATTATGCAAAACAAGAACAAGTCTTCTGAATGCTGTGAATACTGGACCAAACACAAAATGCTCAGCCTGAAAGTCTCACCCTAAAGTCAAATAAAGTCCATGGGACTTTTTTAAGACCCTAGTCCCTCTAATAATCCCATACATGACAGCTCACAGAGATAAATGATGTCACGCTGAAAGATATTAAAGATTTATTTGGTTTAAATCCTTAACATATATTAACATGGTTGAGGAACCACCCAGCCCTGTTCTTAAGGTAAACACAGGTTGTGTTAAGTAAGAGAAGAGAGAGTGTGGACTTTACCTGACAGTAACCCACTGCCTTGTTATGGTGTCCGTAGGCCAGCAGCACGTTGAACAGAGCTCTCTGCAGGCTCGGCTCTGCTTTGCTCCTGAAGAGGACGTTGTCTGGAAACGTCCTGTGCATGTCTGCCAGAAAACAAGAAAATTCATTGGTTATTTATAGCCTGCCTCTTCAAATAGAAACAAAATTACTAGAAAAGAAAAAAAGGCTACGTTTATGATGTCAGAAGAGAGAAGTCTAACCCAGTGATTGGACTAAAGTATTTGGCTGCCTTATGATTAAACCCGCAGGGACTGCAATGACGTTGTATTCAAATGCATGTACTTTCATTCCCCTTTGCAGCTGTAACAGTTTCCACAAGATTTTGTAGTGTTTTGTGGGAATTTGTGCCCATTCATTCTGTAGAGCATTTATGAGGTCAGGCACTGATGTTGGACAAGAAGGCCTGGCTTGCAATCTTTGCTCCAGTTCATTCAAAAAGTGCTCGATGGGGTTGAGGTCAGGGCTCTGTGTGGGCCAGTCAGGTTCTTCCAAACAATGTCTGTAACAGAAAAGGGCCTTCCCTAAACTGTTGCCAAGAAGTTGGAAGCAGAGCATTGCCCAAAATGTTTTGGTACACTGAAGCATTAAGATCGGCCTTCGCTGGAAGTAAGGGGCCGAGCCGGAACCCTGATAAAAGCCCCATCCCATTATCCCTCCTCCACCAAACTTCACTGTTGGCACAGTGCAGTCAGGCAGGTAATGTTCTCCCAACATCCACCAAACCCTGACTTGCACATCTGACTGCCAAGCAGAGAGGCATGATTTGTCACTACATAGAACACGTTTCCACTGCTCCACAGTCCACTGCTGGTGTGCTTTGCACAACTCTATCTGATATTTGGCATTGGACTTGGTGATGTGAGGCTTGCATACAGCTGCTATGCAATTGGGAATGACAGCATGGCAACTCAGCCATGAAGTGGTAGGCCACGTAAAATGACAGAGCGGGGTCAGTGGATGCTGAGGCGCATAGTGCACAGAGGTCGCTAACTTTCTGCAGTCAATCACTACAGACCTCAAAACTTCATGTGGCCTTCAGATTAGCTCAAGAACAGTGTATAGAGAGCTTCATGGAATGGGTTTCCATGGCTGACAGCTGCATCCAAGCCATACATCACCAAGTGCAATGCAAAGCGTTGGATACAGTGGTGTAAAGCATGCTGCCGCTGGACTCTAGAGCAGTGGAGAAGCATTCTCTGAATGACGAATCGCGCTTCTCCATCTGGCAATCTGATGGACGAGTCTGAGTTTGGCGGTTGCCAGGAGAATGGTACTTGTCTGACTGCATTGTGCCAATTGCATAGTTTGGTGGAGGGGGTTTATGGTGTGGGGTTGTTTTTCAGGAACTGGGCTTGGCTCCTTAGTTCCAGTGAAGGAACTCTGAATGCTTCAGCATACCAAGAGATTTTGGACAATTCCATGCTCCCAACTTTGTGGGAACAGTTTGGGGATGGCCCCTTCCTGTTCCAACATGACTGTGCACCAGTGCACAAAGCAAGGTCCATAAAGACATGGATGAGAGAGTTTGGTGTGGATGAACTTGACTGGCCTGCACAGAGTCCTGACTTCAACCCGACAGAACACCTTTGGGATGAATTAGAGCGGAGACTGAGAGCCAGGCCTTCTCATCCAACATCAGTGTGTGACCTCACAAATGTGCTTCTGGAAGAATGGTCAAAAATTCCCATAAACACACTCCTAACCCTTGTGGAAAGCCTTCATTGAGGAGTTGAAGCTGTTATAGCCGCAAAGGGTGGATCAATGTCGTATTAAACCCTATGGATTAAGAATTGGATGTCACTTAAGTTCATATAGTGTATGTAGCAAATGCATCTTAGTTAGCTACATAAGCTACACAACTAAGCTTTAGCCTTAGCTATGTTAGCTGCGTCAGAGTGTTTTCATAGAGGACAAGCTTTTTTCCTGAAAAATGATTTACAGGCTTTATTAAACATTTCGCAATCAGGTACTGCTGGTCAGGTTTTTGACTTTAACCTGGTGAGTAAAAAAATATAGATTGTCTCACCTGTACGAATGGTTTCCTTCAGCCTGGTGTCGTGCTCCATGGCCAGCAGAGATTGGTAATATCCTGGGTTGCTCTCCAGTTGTTTCTGTGCTCCGCTGGCTGCCATCCAAATCCTGGCCCTGTGCTCATTAGGCACACCTTTACGTACGTACCTCTTCACTTCAAACACAGAATCCAAGATCACCCAAAAGAGCCAAAAACAGAACAATAGTTGTGCTCGGATGCTTGTGACTACCTACCTCTCAGGTTCTTCTCCATATGTGGTTTCTCTTGCAGAAGTTTGGACCATCTCAGAGATCTCCTGTTGAGGACGGCTACATATTCGTTCATCATCTCCTTGTAAGACTCAAAATCATGGTGTCTCTCAAAGCCATAGGGGTCAACCCTGCATGGGAATAATCTAGATGAAATTTTTGCACACAAAAATGCAACTGTGAAAAGGGGATCTCTTTCATCCCCACCCTTCTTTCTCTGTTCTTTTCCCTGGTGACAGACACTACAACAACCTGCGGCAGATAGGGTTTCTGTAGGAGAGATCAAATGCCCCAACTGGATGATCGGTCAGTTTTAAATTACTACAAGCAGGATTACACACCAGAAAGCCAAAAACAGCCTTATGAAATGTTATGAGGAATGTTATTTCATAAAAACACCTTAGAGCATGATATTTTAAATCAAGATTGGCTAAAAGCAGCTTTACAGGTTAGTTACGTAAAAGACAAAGAGTGAATACAATGAGGAAAAGATGCTGATGTAAGCCGTGGTCAAGAAGGACAGATTAAAATACAAGTAACAACCATATGTTAGAGAAAAACAAATATAAGCTCACCTTTCACTCTCATTACTACATGTGAGGTGCTGAGCAGCATTTCCTGTTATTTCCATGATCTCAGCCGGTTAGGTGCTGCAGGTGAAGTCGTCCACCGGGGCGATGAAGAACCCTCACTGAGGAACTTATTTCATTTGTTTGAGTTGGAAAAAGAGCAGACAACTGTCAAAGTAAATAACAACGTGGTCTGCGTCTCCTCTGTCTCACCTTACAGTGTTCATCAAGAGGAGGGGCCAGTTTAAGTAACACCCAGGTAACATCCACGGACAGGTAGGTCCTTTATTTGCATAACAAACAAATAGAGGAAGAGGAATAGCAATGTTTGCTTCTATATGCCCTTTTGAATTCCTGTCAGTGACGGTGAAAAGAAGAAGTACTTGTATCTTGCAGAGACAGTAGTGGGGAAAGAAGTGATGGCTGATCTTTCCCCCTTTATAGTTGTCAAGATGAAGTTTTCTAAATCTCAGCAGATGTTAACATTTAATGTCAGAGCTAGGCTTTTAACCAGGATTTAAGACAGTCCAAAGTCCTCCACTGTCACACTATACTCTTGAAGTATTTTATAACAACTCCACACTGACAGGACAAACCATAATAGACAACTTCATTTTACTGCAGGATTAAGTGGCACCTTGTGGTGAGGTTGGACATGACACCCAAACAAAACTATTCACTTCCCTCTCCCTTTATGCATGTCTGATGAAGATCATCCACCCATTTTCTATACTGCTTATCCCGTTGGGGGTCACAGGTTGGCTGTCAGTGGATGAGAGGCAGGATACACCCTGGACTGGTCGCCAGTCAATCACCGGCCTGACATGTACAGACAGACGATCAGGCACGGTCACACTCATGCCTACAGGCAATTAGGAGTCACTAATTAACCTAATGAGGGAACCAGGGATCTTCTTGCGGTGAGGAAACAGCGCTAACCCCTGTGCAGCCCGCCTGATGGAGATCAAAAAACACAAAAAACAGCAGGTATCTGAACTGTCCATTCTGGGCTACTGTAGAAACATGGAAAACATAGAAGATGATCCACTCTACAGATAGAAATGCTCAAGACAAGAAAACAGAGAAAAAACTGTTCTTAAAGATGAGGGATTAAAGAGTGTAAAAAAAATACAGTACAGTGTGACAAAT
Source organism: Cheilinus undulatus (assembly GCF_018320785.1). Lineage (NCBI taxonomy): Eukaryota > Metazoa > Chordata > Actinopteri > Labriformes > Labridae > Cheilinus > Cheilinus undulatus. Next base: position 37,019,667 of record NC_054879.1, on the reverse strand, counting down.
TAATATTACACATCTCCGCCAGTCTCTATAGCTGATGTCAGCTGTACAAATAGGCAGTCAAAATCATATTTGGGCCTAAAAATTGTTGAAATGTACAACTGTAACATAAGATGTCTTTAGCTGACCTCAGCACCTCACACTGAAGGCGGCCCACCAAGACCCCTGCATATTTTAAATAAGCGCCAAACATAAACAACTACCACACTTTCTTGTTCCTCACTCGTTACTCGGCTCCACTTGACCTAAACTCTCAGTGGAGAGTGGAGACACAGGAGAAATCCAGTATTTTGGATCCTGATTACATTCTGTGTAAACACACTTTAATTAAAAGAGTCTAATAAAATTCTGTGTCAACAAACTGTGACAATATTCTGCTTAAACACAATTGAAAGATACACTGTGACAGAACATCATCACTTCATCCTAGGGATGAACAATATTATCAGCATTATAATCAGCAGATGTCATATTTTTGCCATAAATATTGGCAAAATAAGTTGTCAGTGCTCTGAGGCTCTGCCATTGAAGATGGCCCACCGTGAACCCTGTATATCTTAAAGGTCACATGTTTTACCCCTTTAAGGCAAGTTTAAATTGGTCTCAGAAGTCCCCAAAACATGCCTGTCATTTTTTTTTTTTTTTTTTTGGCTGAAAAAAAAAACCCCCACCAGTATTGGATTTTTACATTTCTAAAAACCCCCTTTGTCTCAGCCCTGCTCACAACGAGCTGTTTGTGTCTGTGGCTTTAAATGTTAATGAGCTGTCTGACTCTGCCCCTCTCAGGAAATGGATGTGGCTTAATGGATGTGGAGGGTGGAACTTTCTTCCTAGCAGGGAGGGCCAACCAAACCTGGGGGCGGTGCTAACTCCCCACATGACATCATGAGTGCAAAATCTGAGAACGGCTTCTTTCAGCACACATTTTCAGAAAGGTGGAGAAAGAGAGGGGGGAGGGAATGGATATTTCTGATTTATGGGGGGATTGTTGAAAGGGCAAAGGCCTTTTTGTTAGAAAGTTAATCCAGTTAATCATAGTTAATTCATCATATAACAAGGAGGGAAATTACTTTTTTACACAGGGCCAGGTAGTTTTTTAAATCTTTGTCTGATATTAAATTTGATGATTTGAAACATTTAAGTGTAACAAATATGCAAAAAACGAAGAAATTGGGAAGGGGGCCTTTTACCAGTAGTATAGAGCAGATATACGAGTTCTATTGAAATTGCATTGCCTCGTTTTTTCCCAAATTACAGTAAAGTATAAGACTGTGGTGTTGATTAAGACTGGGATTGTTAGTGTTAGACTTATGGTCATGTACTTTGGGTAATGAATGAAAGAATATTACAAGTTCAAGTGGTTGAAATGAGACATCTAGAGGGGGGTTAGAGTCAGTGCTCCTTTGAATCAAAAGGAGCCAGTTAAGGTGGTTCAGAAATTTGATGACAACACCTCCCTGTGGAGGTCTTCCAGATGACCCTGAAAGAGGAGGCCCCAGGGTAGACCCAGAATTCACTGAAGGGATTATACCTGTACATCTCATCTGGCCAGGGAATGCCTTGGAATCCTTGAGGAAACGCAGGAGAATGTCGCTGGGGAGAGATGTCTGCGTTGACTTGCTTAGCCTGCTGCCACTGCGACTCGGCCTTCGAAATAAATGGATGGATGGATAGATATGAGTATTGTAGCTGTGATGTTCTCTGTTTAATAGAATGTGTCCATTATCAACAACAAAAGAACTATATACAAGTCTGATTATGAAAAAACTCATGCTTTATTCATCTTTCTGAAATGAACAATATACTTAGGCTACTTACATGATGTATCAACAATATATTCAAATGTTCACTACCGTCAGTAACACTGGACAGATGGGCTTGAACAGAAACATAAATATTGAACAGAGATATTTATTCTTAAGGCTTACTTTGTTGTCCTGTTGTCGCCGTCTTTAGTGTCCTGAACTGAAGGGCTCTGCGCTGCCTTAACATACAGATATGTGCCATGCAATCCTAATGGTCTGTCATTTCTTTACTTGTATGCTGCTAAAACATCAATTTAGCATCTCTAGGAAGGATCACCTCTTTTAAAGTAAAACTCTTTCTTTAACAGAGGGAAAGCAAAGTGGTGTTTGTGTGAACAGGACTGAAAACTTGAAGATTTAAGACCCTCTCCGAATTGAGATCGACTGGACGTATGAATTCCATAAACCAACATCAATGATCTGAGTTAAAGCACTGCCTTTACTTTAGTGAACATGTATTTGTGAAACCAGCCCGACATGACGTAAAATGTCTTTAACATGCTTTCAATGAGAAGCTCACAACTCCATGACTCGACACATCCACCAAATAATTAAACCAACAGCATATCATCCACAATATTGAGGCATCCTGTTAGAGATCGTAGCATTTACTGTACATAAAAGAATCCTCTGTTGCATTTATAAATCAAACATATTTATATTATTCTTCATATAGCTGTCTTTGTAAACTGTCCCAATAGATACAGTATGTACAGTAAAAACTGCAACAGTTGTGTTGGTGCTGGTGTAGTGAGCACTCTGTCCCAACTTGAGGGTAAGACATGGGATCTTTGCACAGTCACTCAGAGCTTCATGAACAAAACAAAGCTGACTAGGAAGAATCCTAAAACACACAGTTTCCTCCTCTCCAGTCCCTTTAGAGAACACACAGTCAGTGAACCTCCTCCCAGTGCCATGTCCATCCCTGCTCACCGGGCCTGACGGGTAGAGCTTGTCCTGAAGCGGAGCAGAGGAGGCGTCCAGGATACTGAAGAGTCCAGCCGCAGGGACAGAGGTGAACGCCTCGGTCTCACAAGGACAAAAACATGTGGCCAGCTCTTCTCATAGTTTTTACTCAGCTCCCTGAAAGGTGGTTTCCTGACAGTTTCAAGTGCTTCTGTTTGATCTACAATTTTCACTTTTTTGTACAAGTCTTAAAAAAACTATGAAGTCACTGTAAAAGAAACAAGGTTCTGGATTTCCAGAGGCGGGGCTGGATTTAGAGAGTTTTACGTTTTGATCCTGTTACAATCGGTCGAGCAAATTCCACAAAATCATCTATAAGGACTGGCCATGCTCCTGAGGAACAAACAACAACAACATGGCATTAGTGTCACAATAAGAAAGTTTATATTCACAGTTTCAGGCTGTATTAGCTTGGATTCAGTCAAACAGTAGCAAAACATGAGAATTCAAATATTTGATTTTAAGGTCAATTAACCAGCTGCTCTTGAAGGTGCCGAGATGAAGACTGAGAAAAGGGGGGACTGGGCCTCGGATTGACAGCTCCTAAATTATAGAGGAGTCTTTCCATCTGCTCACTTCTCAAATCACAGCTGCTGATCTGAAGCTTTTTAGTGGCCTTCAATTAAGCTGACATAAACTCTCTGTAAATACCCTTTTACTCTGCAATTTTTATTTTTCATTAGGTCTTATTATTAATCTTTGTTCTATTGATTTTATTCTTAAGTCAGGTGTACACTGTGCAATTTTCAGCTGACCAACACACAAATTTCAAGTCTCACGACTAATTTGGAAGTCTGCGACTTTCATCCTGATCGTGCGTTGTTTGTAGAGCAGTGAACAGGAGAACACAACAGTTGACTATGGACCAACCAGCTGCTCCTGACTTGTCAGACTGATTTCTTTCACTGTGAGATTCCACAAGTGGAATCGCAGACTTTGGAATATTTTTTCTTCTGTAAACTGTCGAACAGCATCTTTTTGTTGTGTCTTTCCAGACTAAAATAAAAAAGCAAAGAGGAAACAGACCTACCTGCGGACCTCCAGCTGAAACAGAATATTTGTTATTATTTAGCTGTTCATTGTGTTTGCTGGTGATGCTGTTTATGTGAGCACTAGTTTTTTTTTTTGTTTTTTTTTGGTCGATTTGAAGAGTGAAAAAAGGCAATCAATCTGACTTCATTTGCACAGCGTGAGCACTCAGGTTGTGCACAACTATTGGACCGCACAGTTAGTGCTTTCAGAAAGATTTGGTTCTGGTTCTGGCACTGGAGCCTAAGAATTTTGGTGCTTTTTGGCAAATCCGCCCACATTCACACCAGTTTAAGTGGAACCAAAGTGCGAGGATGTGATGGACATGTAGCCAGCTCCACTTTGCCCAAGTCTTTCTTGCTGGAAGAACGAACTAATCATTGGTTCCATCTGAGAATCAACTTTTCAGGTTCTGAATCAATATTGTTTTCGGTTTGAACAGCACAGAGCCCTGCTGGTCTGAAAGGCCTAAGTGTGAGAACATTGATTGGATGTGCTAGTTGTCTGTCATAAAAGATTCAGCTGCACAGTGTGTGCTGACATTCTACTACAACTGTTACAGTGACAGCTTGAAATTGCAAAGTGAATGCCAGACTTTGTCTGATTTTATACAGATTTGGTGTTGATGACTAGAAAAGTGCTACAAAAGTTCAAATCTATTTACAGTTTAAATACACCTGTTTAAAGTTTTAAATTTGTTCTCTAAACTTCTCTTACTGAAGCTTTCCGTTTCCACTCAGGTGCAATATGTCACAGGAAGTTAAACACAGTATGAGTGCATGTCCGGTTATGCTTTCCAAAGTAAAAGTTAGGCATTTCTTTGGAGAAACTCCCTTAATTTGTACAGAATTCCTTTATTTTGAATTCTCCCCAGCACGGTTCCGCTGTACATTTAATTCTCTTTCTTATATTGAGGTTTTTTGAGGTAAAACTTAAGAAGAATGACAGGGCTGTGTTAGCAGGGAGATGGGGCCAACATGCAGCACTCTCCTGTGGACACACGTAGCAGCTGCAAGCAGCAATAGACACTTTCAGTCTAAATGGCTGTTAGTAAGCTAATAAAGAGGTTGTATGATCTTCTTTTGGTAGAGTTGATGAAGCAAGATAACAAAATATACTTTGGTTATTCTGAACTCACTCCATAGTATAGGCTTGTTCTCCTAGCCACTAAAACGACATTTGGATGCTGTCTGTAGTGTGCCTGAATCCATGAAAATGCTCCATGAGTATTTTATCACTCCCAACTTACCTTCCTCATCATAGTTTGACATGTCGTCTGCAATCATATTACCAAAATCCAACAATAGGTTCCACGTGTCCTTTGGGATCGATCGTTTATGGTGTTCCTGTGATGCACAAGTGATAGAAAACATTTTAGTGTATACATATTTTTTACATGTACGCTTGTGTTTTTCACATTTTTTAACCAGAAATTGTTCGTTTTATTCATTATGACACCTGATATAGCATATGAGAGTGTGCTACTGATGGCCCAGCATGTGCCCTACAATAATACACCAGTCTAATCCTTTTTCTCTTAAAATAAACTTTGTTTCATTGTTCAGATAAAAAAACATGATTCCTAATTGTACTGACTTCCTTTTTTGTGCAATGTAACTAGAAGCCAGAGACTACTGTGGTAAAATAGTTGTCAGTCATCTTGACAACTATTTGTCTGATTGACTTCAACCTTGGTTTTAGTACTGCTGAGAGGTCAAGGGAGGGTAGTATCAAATATGAGGGCAAGAACATTTTAAGCAGCCCAACTGGGCACTTGTCAATTTTTAAAGCAACATTTCAAGTGAAGGAGCAAACAGCTGTCTTTGAATACAGACGAGCTCTGAACGCACAAACTCTCACAATGCTACAGGAAAATAATCAACACAAAACAAATAGGAATGCAATCATATACTCAAGACAAGTCAGCTTGTAAATAGATAAATCTTGTATTTCAACACTCAAACAATAAAAATGTGATATGCCTTTTGCTTACTTTTCTTTGTAAGTATACAGTAAAATACGGAATACAATTTGCACTCATACCAAAGTTGCATGTTGTTTTTAGGGATCTCCCAGCAGGGAAAACAGGTTAAAACTATATTCCTATGTGATGATTTCTGCATTCAGCAGTGCAGTTTCTGAGCAGCTGTTAGGCCTTGTTCATACCATCTGTTTTCACAGTGGAGTTTACACTCCAGCTAGCTACTGGTCCCTTGTTGTTTTAGTTACCTGTTACCAAGGAGTCTTTTCAATCAAACCAGGACCCACAATGACTACCAACTTATCACTGTTTTCTTTAAATGCATGATTCTGACCTAATGAGGCAGGGAAGATGTTGAGGTGGCACCTGGCCACTACAAACTCCCCTCAAAATGTATTGAAATGGTGAGGCCAATTCCTTTTTTTTTGCTGTAGACTGATAACATTTGGGTTTGACATCAAAACATGAATATGAGACAAGAGATCAAGAGCACTCTTGCCTGTGCAGATTGCATTTATAGTTAAAGGTATAACCAATACGAAAATCAGAGAGCTGTCTATGGGTGAAAAACAAGCGATTGTGAAGCTGAGAGAAGATAGAAAATCAATCAGAGCCACTGCACAAACATTGGCCACAGCTAGTACAACCATTTGGAATGTCCTGAAGAAGAAAGAAACCACTGGTGTACTCAGAAACGGACGTCAAACGGGTAGACCAAGGAAAACAGCATCAGTTGACAACACAAACATTGCGATTGCTGTAAAGACAGACCCTAAAACAACTGAAAGTGACATCAGCAACAACCTGCACAGGGAAGGAGTAAAGGTATCACAATCTACTGTTCACAGAAGACTTCAGGGACAAAAGCACAGAGGCTACATCAGAAGATGCAGCCCACTCATTTACATGAAGAACAGGAAGGCCAGGCTGGAATTTGCCAAAAAGGACAGAGACTAGCCTCAAAAATTCTGAGAAAAAGTTTTATAGACTGATGAGACAAGGATGAACTTTACCAAAGTGATGGAAAGGCTAAAGTATGGAGAAAAAAAGGATCTGCTTATGATCCCAAACATACAAGCTCATCTGTGAAACACAGTGGAGGTAATGTCATGGCTTGGGCTTGCATGGCTTCTTCATTGATGTTGTAGCACATGATAGCAGCAGCAACATGAACTCTGCACATTTTCTGAATTTAATCGGCTCCATGCACGCATTTGACATTAGGCCACTCACAAACTTCCGATCAGAAGACTGAATGCAGAAGAGAATGGTTTATGATGGCAGATTTATTGTGGTTTATCCGCTGTTAGCAAGAGTTAACTTAAAACAGAATTAAATTTAGCTGAAGATTTACATTGCGGCAGACAGCCAAGCTTTTAACCCGTCTTTGAATTGTCATTTTAGCATGTTTGGATGCCATTATGATTAAGAGTAAACACAAACAACAATTGAAAAAAACAAAAAACAAAAAACAAAAACAAAAGACAAATAAACACAGTGTAGGATGGTCTATGATGACAGGAAGTTTGGTTTTGGCTTAGCACATATCATTGAGTGGAACTTGTCAGGCCGCCTAATTTTTCACCAGAAATACGCCACATCCTGCCATGCATAGAGCCCACTAATCTTCTGGGGGCCAGATGGGAAGCTGTGGGGAGCCTGATGTGGCCAGATGATGATCAGTGCCTCGGCACTCAGTATCATCATCATCATTTAATGTTATCACCAAAACATTGCAGGGAAACTTTGACAACGCCTGTCTTTTTGACTAAAAATCAGTTTCATTTATTTACTTTTTTAAGTTTAGGTACTTTGATTTGATTGTTTTGATGATTTAATTAGAGGACATTGTTTCCTATAAAGAGCATGGTATTGAAAATGTTGAAATGTATCTAAAGAATCAAAGATTTTGACAGTGTAACTCTAGAACTATCAAGTACCTACAGAATTCATTTCCTTAACTCACCAAAAGAAATCTATTCCAAAGGTCAAGGAACTTAAATCGTCCTGACAGGACCAGGTTCCAGTAGGCTACAGCCATCTCCAAGTCTGAAAAACAAACAAACAAACAAACAAAAAAAACAGAGCACTTCATTAAAACAGTTTCTAAGTCAGTGACAGCGGTCAGCAAGTTGTTGTTATTTTCAGTCTTCTTACCAAGACCCTTCTGTCCAGGATTTTTGGCAAAGTTAAAGGTGAACTGGTAGAAGTCCTTGAATTTTCCACTATCTTTGAGTTCCTGCTCTAATCTTGGCAAGATGGCCTTCAGTTTTTCTGGACTGTCACACCTAGAATAAATTGATTAAGAAATAAACCAACAGATATCGAACACCCTGAGGGACACAGACATCAAAACAAGTGATAGCATAACAGTCTAAAAGCTGATGAAACATCAGCTGAAGTTAACTTTGACACATTAAACTTAAAAGTCAAAACACTGCAGCTCCTCCATTGAGTCATTCCATAAAGACACTGAATACTCAAGCTGTGGTTGAGTGAGTCTAAATATAGAAAGCCTTCCCTCACTAGAGCAACACTAAAAGAACCACCATGCAAAGATACCTCAGGCTCAGTGTTTGTGTCCCACTTTTAGAGCATGTCACACCCTGTTGATGTCAACACTTACCCAAGTTCTGTCATTCCGTCGAGAAACTCCTTTTTGGTGAACTCACACTGAGTAGCGGCACGAAACTTCCATGCTACAACCAACACAGTGATGCTAGCTGGATCCAGTGAGAGGTCGTCACAAAATTGCTGAATCCCATCAATACCAATTTTATTCTCATCCTGAGGATCTTTAAATGAAAAAAAAAAAAAAAACAGTTATTCTGACACCATACAAGTAACTTGGGTTCAGGTCTTTTTGTAGCAATTCTATCACTGTAAATAAATAACAGAATAAGGCAGTCACCTTTGTAGCGATTGTAGAGCTGCTCCAGGCGTTTCCGGTCTACTGATGTTTTCATGGATTCCTTACAGTACAGATCTGGATTCTGAAAGTAGTTGTCAGTAGCGACTTCTAGTTTCCAGTCATTCTGCGTGAGGCAGTACACAGCTGTTTTTTCCCCAGCCTGTGTGAAGGACATGAACTGCCGTACCTTGTCCCTCTGCGAAGACTTCAGCTTATGCTGCGTGAGTACAGGACAAGGGCTGTCAGACACAGGCGCGATCAGACTAGGGAGCACAGACAACAACACACAAACACAGAGGGAAACACAAACAAAAACACACAGCGAGACACAAACATCTACAGGCATTCAGGCAAAAGAAACAAGGACAGGAGAGACTGGGAGACACTCAGAGACACTCTGACACACATTTCAAAAGGTTAGTCAGTCACGCTGACAAACACACGTTAGAGCGGTGAGCCAAGACGCCGTGGCGGTGGTGGTAATTATGTCCTATCCAAAACAACATGGGCTCCTTTGCTGAAGGGGGATGTTATGGATTCTCGGAGCACATGCTGTACCCGGGTGGGCCCCTCAGATAACTACAGTCATAGATGTAACATGAGCAGGGAAATGGGATGCCATCACCAGGACCTGGAGGTGCAACAAGTCTGGAGTGTAACACAAGCACCCCTGGCCAAAAATATATGTCAATAACATAAATAAGAAAGAAATCTTGTGAAACATACTTTTATTTGAATAGATTTGGTGGTATCATTTTTTTCCAATAACTTGAAAACAGGGGCATGAAGGAGCCCACTTCAGAGCAAGTCAAGTAAAAAGTCAAAAATGCTGCATTCACATTTAGGTTGTCAAAATGTGATACTTTTCTGATGTTTTTTCCATCAAAAATGTAGCTATTTCATAAGAAAAATTTGTAAGAGAGGAATGAGTCCATCATAAACTACAAGAAAACTCCTGCTCACAGTCACTTAAAAAATACCAGTGATATTTTGAGCAATATTTTGCTAATAAAAACATGAGAATACCCAATATTGGGTATCAAGGAATTTAGTTTTCTTGTCCTGGTTGCAACAGGTTTGTTTGAGCTTTAAATTACGGCATCATGACAACTCTGCTACATATTTTACAATGCAGCCACAGTCTGTTGACATCAATCAACAACTTTGAAAAGCAGTTTATTATTGAAAAATCCAAAAAGTCTAGTTGCATCATTAGTATCCTATGGTATCCAACAACAAAAATATATATATATATATATTTTTGTGTTGATCAATAGACAACACAGTCAATATGAGGTAAGGATGGAAAAATATTTGAAACTTTTTCAAAATCATGAGCTTTAAAACAAAACATTCTCCATAATTTTGATGATATGTGCCACTGTAAAGGAAGGAAGCCTTCAGAAACTACATCTTTTTATAAGACAGGTAAATAGGAGAGGATTTAATCCATCAGAAAGTGCAGGCAATGTAGCACAAAAACAATGACGTTTCAGAAATTGCCAATGTTTCTGCACAATTTTAATCAATCTGTAAGAGTTTGCTTGAATTCTTCGTGATCAAACAACACTGGCATACTGGCACCCATTACTGGGCTCCAGTGACTTCTGTTCTGTTGCCATAGGCATCAATATCGTTAATTTTTCCAAGCAACCTATCGAAAATGAAAATGATGGTATTGTGACAACACTAAAAGACATCTGTGACGTACATCCTCCTACTTTCCTGTTTATTATAGACTAAATGAGTAAATAACTGGCGGATAAATCGGTACTATAAGTAATATTCTAATTATTTCCAATGCAGTATTATCCCAAGATATCCCCCGGCTGTATATTTAAAAAGAAAATACACAATCAGCAGTGCCATCTCCTAATCGCAGCTGCAGCATCACAGCACAGACACTTGACAGAAGAGAAGCATTTCCTGAAACCGGAGGCTAAAACTCTGTGAGTTCACAATGACTGCACCAACCTTCACCGGCTGTTTTTGTCAATAAAGTCCACTTAGAGTCAAACGTCTACCCTCACTGCTGCTGGCTCTGCCCAGATAACTGTAGGTAACGTTAGGTTAGCATTGTCAACAGACCACCAGCTAGTAACTTCTTTTAGCTAACGTTAGCCAAGTTAGCCAGAATGTATTAAATGACACTAACGAATGGGCTAGAATCACTGGAATAGGCTGTCAGTGTGGTTACAGACGTACCGGGATTTCACCTAAACGACCCTGCGTATGTCTGTCTTTGAGATCGAACTGCTGACCTGCACACAGCCGAAGTTACATACTACCAAAAAGGGACGTGTAGCTAGCTAGCTGCTCTCAAAATATCAACTGACCTTCCCTGGAATAGCAGCGAACACGAGTAACTGACCATTGTAGGCTTTCCCAAAGCACGACACGGCATGTACTTTAATAATACAACAATAGTCCCGAAGATAAGCCTTAGTAGCACCAAAGGCATACCTGGGTTTGTGTTTATTTTGGTTACCTACCATTTTCACACCCGCTGTTTGACCAGTTTGGTAGCCCGACTGTCGCTCATTGTGCGCATGCGCGGAAGTAGTCAGGCAGTTATTGGAGGTTTCATTGAAATAAAAGCGTTTGCAGGAATTGCCCAGTTTTCGTTTGATCTATTTGTGATTGTTTGAAGACTTTTTTTCATATGAGTGAGAGATAAAGAAATGTAGATGTTTACACTACTTTTTATACCTGTTACACGACAAGAAAACTCCCTTCAAACTGCAGTCAACACTATTAAGACACCCAGTCCCTACTCCACAACATAAATTCACCATCACATACTGGCCAAATAGCAAAGCCTATATGGGCACAGTTGAATTTGTAAACATAATCTAACATTTCTGTCCAAATCAACAAGAAATGGATGCTTTCTAACTTAAGGAACAAGCGTTAGATTTGACTAATTACTGAACATGCATCTCTCTTTGACAAAAAAACTGCAGGACATAGCAAGGTGTATATAAAAAGAAGTCACATAAACTCACACAAGTTTTCCACCATTTTATCAGCTGATTTTCCTCCCTTTTAATTTTCATTTCCCCTTAATAAAGTCCATGCCTTAAGACAACCTATACCATAATTCCTAAGAATGATAGGCCTGCTAAAAATGAAGTTTCTATATGTAGAACTTTTCAAAACTCATTTTGCAACATGCTCAACAAAAAGACCCAACATTAAATACAAAAAAAAAAAGAAGAAAGAAACAATCAAACTGGAAGACAAAAAACAGGACTGTCAAAAGATTAAAATTCTTAATCGCAATTAATTGAAGGATTTCGGTATTTGTTTGTGATTAATTGCAGGCTTTGTATTGCATTTTTAAATTCCACTATTTTGCATTTAAAACTGTTTAAATCAAGACCTGTTTTTACAGGTAAATGGAATATTATGAGATGAAATTTACTAAGGAAAAAAGTAACTAGTCATGGATTGAAAAGGAAATGGGGGAACAGCCAAAAGGTAACTATTTGATAACACAAGGTACAGATGACTTATGACTTTTCCACTGAGCTGTCTGTGAGTTTTTAATGTGAAATGAGACATTAAGGAGCCGTGCTGGACTTATTTCAAGTCACTGTTGCTGCAGGGAGATGCTACAGTGGCTTAAGCAAAGTTTGTTGAGAGGACCAAAAAAAGTATTTAACAGGCTTTGTGCACTAATTGTGGATCATGGTTAATCTTGATTAATATGACTGATCTTCACAGCCCTACATAAAGCTAAAACGGTGACTAAATAAAAGAATAAAAGCAGAACCCAAACACAAATAAAAGAACAAAGACATACTCCTGATGTAGCACATTTAATCTTGAGGCTGTGCTGTGAGGTTATATGATACACATTTCCTTAAAATATCTGTTTAATCCACTGACCTAACAACAAACCTAGAGGCTGGTAGGATTCAGACACAGAACAAGTGCACACTTTACTCAAAGAGTATGTGGGTCAGGGGTTAATGGGGGCCCAGCATTTCTTGACCCTTACAAGTTAATCTGGCCAGAGGGCAATAGTGTGCTCAAATGTGATCTGAGCCTAAGGAGCATTTAAAAGGCCATATAAAATCTAGGACAAAAAATTTCCTTTTTCTAAATAAACATAAGATAGTAGTTAATTATGTATCTTGTCTTGTTAGGTGTTTGTCCTTTGATACATACAAGTTTTATGTGTGTTTTGCATCAGTTTTATGTGGGACTACAGATGGAAAATAGCACCTTGCTTAATCTGGTGCAACTATTTTTTAATTTACTATGTATGAATGATCAGTGTCATGTCACTCTGTCACTCAATCAATAGATAGACAAATAAATAAATAAATGAATAAATGATAATAAAATAAATTAAATGAAAATAAAATAACACAAACCTCCAAAAAGTCATAAAACATCAGCAGCAAACCTAGACAACGAAACAAATTTTATCATAGAAGTAAAAAAAAAAAAAAAAATCACACACATTTCCTGTTAAAACAATACCATTAAATACAAAATAATTGCTTGGATTTTAATGGCTTTTACTGAAAAAATCAAGAGGTCAAAATGTCAACATTTTTAAATGCTTTTTATGGCTGCATTTCTGTAGTTAATCCCAAATTATCTCCTTTTTGCATTTTAAAATTCCAGTTTTTGACATTTAAAACAATTTTTAACTGGCTTAAATTGAGGGTAATTGACTTCCTGTCTGGTTACAGGCCTGCTTTTATTGTGAAATGAGGTAATAAACTTTTAATAGATCAAAAATAAGGACATGAATTCAACCACAAAAAAAGAAACTTTCTATGGATTGGAAAGGGCATGAGGAAAAGTAAAAAAATAATGTTTGATAGCATAAGGTGCAGATGATTTGTGACTTGTCCACTGAGCTGTCTTAAGTTTTTAGGTGAAATGAAAAGAAATAAAATTAAGCATGCGATAAAAAATGCACTAATTAATGGACTTTAATTAATCACAATGAATACTGACAGCCCTACTACAGACATTAATTTTGACCGCCAACTGTTCAAATACCTCTGGTGGTAGGTGTCCTACCAAATGACTAAACTTGAATGCTTTCATGTTGGTGACAGAGAGGGAGATTATTCTGCATCAGACAGTTACACGGAGGATGCCATTTTTTTTTCCTTTTCTGCTCAAACTTTGTGGAAGCAGGAAGCTTTTTGTCATGTATGTTGTCACTGTTGAGTGAACGGATCTCAGAATGAATATTTAAGTCCTTACATAACATAGGAAAAAAAAAACCAAAGTGTGCTTTTTCTATAAAGACAGTCTTTGGGCTGAGTCAGGCTCAGCTGAGCTTTATCTCATGAGAAAAGAATGAATACACCCTTCAACAAGTGTGAAACCCACACAGCACTGCTGCTGATAGAGTATCTGTAGATGTCAGCCTTCCTTCTGTTTGACAGTGAGAGGACAAGGATGGTGCCTTGAATTAAAGAAACACAGGATGCAGCATGTGAGTGGTCATTACAGTTAAGCTGTGGAGAACTCTTGTATTCATACTACTTTGGAAATACATTTCATTCCTTACTATCAGCTCTCATGTGAGAATGACGAGCTCATTCTCTGCAAATGATATCTGAGGGACTAGAAGTTTTATGCACTCCTGGTAAAACTCATGGAGACCCGATTTTGATCTTGTGCCCAGTTTCATTATGAGGTTGGCTTTCTTATCAGCTGACTGATAAAATTCATTCAGTCCTATTCTAGACACACATATACTGCTGAACAGGATCTGTGATCTGCTGCTCCAACGCCAGCGGTCTGAAGAGTCTGGCTTTACACCTAAGAGGTCTACGGTAGACCACATCCTGGCTCTTAAGGCCGTTATTGAGCAGTTTCAACAATTCAATTCAGGGTTGCTTGCAGCTTGTGGTGACTTCCGGAAGATGTTTTTCTTGGCCAGTAGAGATGCCATCTAGAAGATTCTGGAACTCTATGGCATCCCACATTGGCTCATCCAGCTGATGTTTGCCCTATACTGATGCAGAGAGTGTTGTAAAGTGTGGTGGCTCGACCTTTGACTTCTTCCCAGTTGATTCTGGGACAGGCAGGATTGCATCTTAGCCCCTACACTCTTCAGTAGCTGTACGGACTGGATAACAGGAGCAGCAAACTGTGAAGTGACATTTGGTGATATCCAGATCACTGATCTGGACTTTGCTGATGATAGTGTGATCCTTGTGGAGACAGTGGATGTCCTTGTGGAGGCTCTTAATTTCCTGAATGAGGAGGCTAAAGCATTGGAAATACACGTCTCCTGGGCCAAAACAAAGATCCAAGCATTTGGGTGTGCCTCGGACGCTGCCATTCAATCTGTGTCTGAGAATGGTGAGAGTGTGGAAATTGTAGAGCAGTCCACCTACCTTGGCAGTATAATCCATCAATTAGCTGACTGCAAGGCTGAGACTTGGACTCATGCATGGGGCGATGGGTTTGCCGAGCAAAACAGTGTGGCATCCCAGATTTCTGAGCATGCAGCCGAAAGTCAGTCTTTCAGTCCTTGGTCCTTCTGGTCTTGCTATACTCTTGCGAGGCCTTAATGTTGACTGATGGCCAGAGGTGTCGACTGGTTTCCTTTGTGACAACTTCTCTTTGGTGCATTTTTGGGTATTGTTGGTAAGACCATGTGTCTGATGCTGACGTGCTTAAGAGAGCAAGGATATGAAGGGTTAGCTGCCTGAAATGGGAATGGAAGCTGTGCTTCTATGGGTGCCCCGGACTAGGAAGGCTGGTCCAGACGCCGGGGGCAACTGCATTGTGGAAGGGCCAGCTGGAAGGATACCTGAAAAGAGGGGGCATGGGCCTGGCGCATGCCTGGAGGAAGGCCATCAGGGGGCCAGAGCAGTGCAGGGCCAAGGTTGATGCAGCGAAGTGCTGAATTGTCATATGCTCCATACCTGACCTGACCTATAGACACAGTGATGATAATACAGTTACAATGGGATGGAAAAAATACAACCAAAAATACTTCTTTGGAGAATTCAAAATTTGGCAGAAAGTGCACAATGGTTGGGAAGTCAGTGGTAGATCACAAATATTTTGATGGTTATTTTTCCAAAGTAAACAGAGAAAGTAAAGTAATGGAGCCAAAGAGGTCAGTTTACTTGCTGCTGTGACATGAAAGTTTGTCTGAGTACAATTTCTAAAGAAAAAAAAAACACAAATGGACTCAAAAAAAGATCAAAAATGAAATTTGTGAAGTCTTGGGATATTGCAAGGCAACTTGCACAATGTATGATACAAAATAGAGGATATCTAATCTGTGACAAAGCTAATATCAGAATACAGCGATTCTGCTTTTCTTGATATTTTGCAAGACAATCATAGAAAACAACACATCACAACATCTGATTTACGAAATGCTACGAAATACACCCCAAAAAGGTAAAATGCATGTTCAGTGTATTTATTCACTTAGACTTGGTGTCTGTTTCTCCTTTCATCCTTAACATCTTTTCACATATTTTCTGACAAGATCCCAGTCTTCACTTTCAAATTCAGACTGGTAGGGAAAATTCCATTAGAGAGCTGTATTTAAAAAAAAAAACGTATAATTTACAAGATAATTGTATTACATATGTTATGATTGTGATATTGTACCCCTTCCCACCAATACAAAGTATCCAAACTGCATTTGTAGAAACACTGCAATTTATTAGAACCTAAAGAATTTCCTCCATTTAAGATTAAAAAAGATAAAAGACTAAAAATGACGACCGTATGTTCAGCTTTTCTGGTAAAGACTATTAAAAGTACACGGTGAGCTTTCCTACATGAGAAGTACAGGAGTAAAGTGTCTCCTCCTACTCCTGACCAGCAGGTGGCGATGTGTATATCTTTGTAGCTGGTTGGTATTCACCAATCCCAGGAGAGTCAGGTTGTGGGCATGATCTACTTTGCCTGCTTTGCTTTCGTCCCGTCGATGCTGTCCAATCAGACCCCGCAAAACCGAGACACCGCCAAGATCAGATTGTGAGACGCGCCGCTGTAGCACTGCTAGCGGAGAGTGGATAGAAAAGGCTAACAAACAACTTGCTAACTTGTGAAGTGCACCGGTAAGCCACATTTATCGACTTGTGGCTCGCTACCCAGCTGCCACGGACGAAAGTTCGAGATGTTTTATACATTTTCCACCAGTTTATGTGTTTTATTTTGTTTGAATATGCTGGAAACAGAAACAAAGCTAACAGTGGTGAAACTGCAGCGCGTTGTCAGTGTTGTGTATGACAGCTGTGGATTAGCTCCACTGTGAGCTACTAGCTAGCGACGGCTAACAAAGCGTCGGTGGTCCTTGGTTTTCCACCCTTCCTGCAAGTTAGCTTTTGGCTAAAATACTTAATAGATTGCGCTAATTGGCCATATACTTAGTAATCATTGCTGTTCTTCAGCCTTTATCTTAAATATTTATTAAAAGTGTTTATTTACCTGCCGTATGTTGCTAGCGGTGAAGTCATTTGCAGGGTTTCGGTAGGTTTCCACTGAATCTCTACGGCGATAGAGATCAGGCTGGTAATTTTTAATTACGCACCTACTTATTTTGGACGGTTCTGCACGTTTCTGTATCATTAAAGGCGAAGGAAGGTATGAAAAATGTTTGTTTATGCCAGTTTGGATTAATTTCACTTGTAGCGTTAATTAGCCACAATTATTCATCTTATACTTTACTATTTACGGAAAGTCTAATAATCACGCATGTACGCAGTTGCACATATTATGATGGGAATAACTGGTTTTCAGTGTGAAAATGAGTGACAACAATCTCATTCATATTACTGTTTATTTCCGATTGATGGGCATCTGACAAGTAAAGCTCAAAGACTGTCAATAAAGAGATCTATACAACAGTCACTGTTACAAAGTGAATAACGGGAAGTCAACCCATTGTTGTGAAATATTTTGAGTGAGATTTTTATTTACATTATCCCTTTGAGTGAACTATACAATGGTTAATGACACTGTTAAGTTGATTCTTTCTGTATTCCCGCTGTGGATGGTCTTTTCAAATGAAAACGGTCACTTTTGATGCTACTTCAACCAACAGGCGAACCCCGGCATTGCTTACAGTATTACATCAAGTAAATGGAAACGGGAACATAAATAAGCATACAAGTCGACTATCTGAAACTGAAAAAAGCCCTGATATTTGAAATAACAATGCAATTTATTAAATAGTCCTTCGACATTACTTAGTATGTTTCCTGTTTGGTAGGGATTTAGACCTCCTCTTCCTCCATTCTCAAATGCCAACAACAACAGCCGTCGAAGAAACAGGAGAGTGCACTCGTAAGTGCACAGAATCGCTATTTTAACTTTATTCACCGTGCGAAATGCACACACATTTCTTTTATGCTCATGCAGTCTAAATTTTGTCTGGAATCTGCAGCACTGAAAGAAATATTCGCTAAATTTGATGTGAATCATTTGAAAACGTGCATAAGCTAACTCGCTAGCTAACACCAGCAAGCTCAGTGTAGCGCTAACTGTTAGCAGTGGCTGTTAGCTAGCTGCATCCAACAAAAGATTCATTGGTACCGTTGTATGAAAATAATGTGCGAATACCGCCAGCAGTAGTAGTGTATGTAACCATATCTTGCTTTCACACAGGTCACACTATTAGTTTTGTGCTTGTGTGTTAAAGTTAGCCTGTTTGCGTGACCTGTAGCAGAAGTTCGACGATGCCTCTCCTCCGGACGTGCTCGGTACCTGAAGTAGGCCTTGTGCACACTTGCCGTAGTAAAAGTTGAGAGCATCAAGGGGTGGTTTCATATGCTATTCATAACACACAGTGCATTTTGAAATAACTCTCAAAGGCTCTTACAAACCGGGATTGGTGAAAAACAGATAAGATTTCAGTTGGTTTTGTCCTGCAAGAAGATTACTCGGTAACTCAAGCTAACGTTTGAGATGTAGCTTTGAGCAGTGTGCTTGCAGCTGACAGTTCAGATGGGCCTCAGAGATAAATGTTAAATTTACCCCATTAAAAGGATAAAAAATCAAATATGTGGCATAGCCTAGCCGAATTGTGATGCTCGGTTGAATTTGCAAACTTAACACCCAATTAAATAGTTTGCTCTTTCTGTCTACAGGGGTCTGAAAAGTGACAAAAAGGAGAACTTTTCCTTTTTAGCCTGAAGCTCAACTCCTCTGGTCCTTTGGGATCATGGCTAAAGATGTGAGTATGAGTATTTTTTAAACTTTTTTTTTATTGTTGAATTAGATAAATAGAGAAAACACTTAAGAAACAACTATGTTTCTCATTTGCTACAATGTAGGAACCATAGCTGTTTTTAGGGATGCATGTTATTAGATTTTTTTGCCAACATCTGATATGCCAGTATTTAAGAAATATTTTTTTACTGATATGTAGTTTAATGTAGTTCAGACCTAAAACGTCACTTCGTTAAAACACATGATTTAAAGCTTGAGGATGAACACATTTCAGTCCTTTAAACACATTTCAAAGTGTAAGGAATGAGGATGAAAAAAGACAAAGACTTCAGCTGTCATAGGACTGTTGGTCCAGCCTAAAATTGCACCGCAACCGCAAATTATTTATTTGTATGACTAACGTTTACAGCTGATAAATGCAGGTCTTTATAACCTAAACATTAGATGTAGATAGTAGCAGAAATTTTTATTTCTGCTGATACTGATAATTTACTATTTACCATATATCCTCTAATGAAGACCCAGAGTCAAACTGGGGCCAGGGTCGTGGTCTACACAAACAAATAAGGGCATGCCCCCCTTTATTGACCGGAGTATAATAAAGGATTAACATTTTAATTGCCTGGGCACTTCTATTTGACACAGTGTAGCTGTTAATGCTTTGTAACAGGAGTTTATTTGATACAGTGCAGCGTTTCTTAGCTTTACAGTTGAAATTGTCACACAAGATGCTACGTGGCCATTTAAATCTTTCGCTCCAGACTGAAGCTGGAAATACACAGAGGCACACAGATGTGCAATGCCAGCAGGAGAGTTAACTGAAGGACAACCAGAGTGAGTCAGTGGCAGCATAAATAGTTTGTTCACGAAAAGAGGACTGAGGAAACAGAGCTTCTCTTCTTCTTGAAATCTGTTTTTTTTAACACAGGTTATCAGTCATTCTTTTATTATAAGCCTCCTTCTTATAAAGGCCTGGTACCTTGCGGTGTTAATTTTGGCAGCTATTTTTGGTTTTAGTTTTAGGCTTTAAATGAAATGCATTTTAGTTTTAGTCCCATTTGAGTAATTTCTACCCTTTTTAGTTTTAGTCTAGTTTTAGTCGACAAAAACTTGAAACATTTTAGTCTAGTTTTAGTCCATAAAAAGTCCTCACATTTAAGTCTGAACTTTAAGTCCAAGCATTTATTTTCTTGCCTAAATTTGGTACAAAATCATGGTAGTGTGTTCTCTGCACTCTGCCAGACCTGGGGTCCCTGCTCTCCACAGCTGAGAGGCAGAATAGCTACAGATGCATTGCATTTTGACAGATTTACCCACAGTGGAGAAATATCACAGATTTCGAATGTCCGACCAAAACTACATTACATTTTAGTCTAGTTTTAGTATTTTGACAAAAACTAAACTTAATTTTTGTCAGTTTTAGTCATTACAGATCATTTTTGTTAGTTTTAGTCTGGTTTTTGTTATGGAAAAAAAAGGCTGTTGACGAACATTTTTAGTCAGTTTTAGTCGACAAAACTAACACTGGTGCCTTGTACAGTTTTGTAAATAAAAGCCCTGGTTTTTATATGAGGATTTACGGTATCACATGACAAAACTGTGTATCCCTACTGTTTTTAGCTAAAATGCATTTTAAACCCTTCAAGCATATATTATGACCCTACTTTGCATTTTTTAGTACTGAACTTCAGTGTTGTGATTTATTGCTTTTGTGGTTGTTGAGTGAAGTAAGTTCCTTTCTTGTACACAGGCTGGTCTGATTGAGACTAATGGAGAACTGAAGGTTTTCATCGATCAGAATCTGAGCCCCAGTAAAGGTAAACACATCTATAGAAAAATGAGAAATATTTGTTGCTAAACAACTTTCAGCTGCCTTGGACACTCACAACATTATTGATATGTTTCTGTTTGGTTTTCATCAGTGGCACTCAACAGAATCAGCCCTTCTTAAAGTCTTTAATGCCCTCTTCATAGTGGTGCAAGAAAATGCTCTGTGTTGATTTTATTGAGTCACAGTGCAGCTTTCAACACTGGATTGTGATATTTTACTTGATAGGCTTAAGCAGTGGATAGGTATCTGGCTCAGCCATACACTGGTTCTCCTCTTACCTGTCAGGCAGGACATTTTCAGTCACTGTTATCAACCACACCTTTTCTAATTCTTCCCTGGTTTGTGGAGTTCCCCAAGGTCCAGTCCTGAGACCAACCCTGTCTTCTTTGTACGTGCTTCCACTAAGCCTCCTAATCAATGGCTTTAAAGATATATCCTACCACTGTTATTTATCTCTTTTACACCTCCAAATGTCTCAAGTGTCAGTACTGCTCAGTTGTTCGAGTGCCATTAAGGATTGGATCTCAGATAATTGCCTGCAGCTTAATACTGACGAAACTGAGGTCCTGTTTGCTCCAGATGGTTTAGTACCATATTTAGGGGTGCACCGATCGATTGGCCAAAATCTGAATCGGTGCCAATTTCCTTAATTTTGGGGGATCGGTGATCGGCCGATACTAAGATAAGATCAGTGGATAAGATCGGTTTCATATGTACCTCTACCTACTAAAATGTGAAAAGTAAAAGACTAAAGGAACTGATATAATTTAGTAGTTTAGACAGCAATGCTCTAAACTTTTCATTTATATTTGAGAGAACTACCTCATGTGCAATTAAAACAACAAGTTTGTATTGTTTCAAGGGTATTGTTCAATGTTTTTCAATAAAATAAGATTATTATATGCTGTCAGTTATAAAAAAAAAATTGGTATCGGCCAAAATTGGAATCGGCAGGTCAGGCTTTTTAAAGATTGGTTATCGGCCAGAAAATTGCAATCGGTGCAACCCTAACCGTAATATACCGCTCAACTGAGATGCATTGTTTATTATTAAGTCCAGCTTTTTGGAACCCTCCTTCATTAGGGTTAAGATCAGTGGCCACTGTTGACTCTTTTAAAAAGCAACTCAAGACCTGCTTGTGTAGTTTGTGTACTGTAATTTTTTGTATCTTGTATCATTGCCTGTGTTTCCTTTTATCTCTTCTGTAAATCACTCTATGACTTTGCTGCTCTTGATAGGTGCTATATCAATAATATTAGTATAGAAATTGTCTTTGTAACAACAGCAAAGTCTCAAAGGGAACAATATTTCTTCAAATGTGTGTCATTGTATTTGGACAATAGGGGGCAATGGAGTATCAATGACTAAATGAAGCTAGACTCATTATTTGTCTTCCCATGTCTTGTCAGGTGTCCTATCTTTGGTTACTGTTCAGCCTACAGCTGCCCCTGTGGCCAAACAGTTACTTCCTAAAACGCTTGGGCCATCTAACGTGAACGTCGCTGCACACATGCAGCATGTGCCACACATGGTGAGTGATGCTCCACGCTATTACTGCCCTTTATGAGCAGGAGATATCAGGCTTTTGTGTATTCCTAACCCCAATTTTAAAGACCTTGGAATCTGGAAATAAGATATTCAGCTTTCTAAATAGTCACTGGGTATCAGATGCATGTTTAAGTGTATCTGTTTGCAAGTTTTCCCTGCAGTGTCTTAATGTTGTGTAAGCCCCTCCATTATCATTGTGAGGTGACCGGGCAGACGGTAGGTGGAGGCAGTTGATCCTAAGCTTATCAACTCTACTGTCAGCAGGATTACACCCATCATCCCATTATATACATGGAATGTATACATAACGGAAATCAGCTTAGATATCACCTCAGTGAACTGATAGATCACCTAGCTACAGTCCTCATTGTTACTAGATTTGAAAGTCTATTTTATTTAGACATAAATGGCTATTTATTAGAATATTCAAAACCTGAGATCTTTCTCAATCAAAACTGCATTTAAAAATGATTTTTCAGTGACTTTCTCTGAAGTACTCGTCGCTCTATATGCGCAATTAATAATGGAAAATGTTGTAAAATGAAAATAATTGGAAGTGTTGCACATGTCATGATTCAGCCCTGTAACCAAGCAAAGATTTTAGTTTGATTTGACCAAATTTAAATTCAGGGTCTATGTTAGTTATGGCTAAGATCTTTGCAAACTTTCAGCTTCTTTCTGCATTTGAGCAGCATTGGTGAGGGTTCAAATCACCAAATTCCCCTTCATTCACATAACAAGAATCTGAAGATAGCATGAGGCTTCAGCAGCCAAAGTTAATCACATCAGGTTAATATGTACCAGAGTAAGTCTTTTAGTACAACAAAGAAAACTTCTTTGTTATCTCATGGTTTCTCATAGAGCTGCACTAGACGACTGAAATTAAAATGGGCAAAAATGAGTATAGTTTTATATACTGTGGTGCTGTAGACACCTGAGTGGAACCTCAAGTGTGTGTTTTACACGAAGCAAACTAGAGGTGTCATGATACTAGAATTTTGATAGGATTCCAGTTAAAATCAAACCACGATACACCAGAGATGATCTCCCCGACACCCAAGACTGCTTACTTCAGCTTTTCCCAATTTACAACCTGGATATAGGAAAGGTTCAATAAACTGTGAAATATATGCCTAAATTTGATGTGCTGTTTATAGTAAAATGCAAAATAATTATGATTTTCCTGTTTAGAGCAATATTAATTTTGTCGACTAAAGCTATGACTTATAACGTTAGTAGACTAACTTTTGGCTGTGAGGAAGACGAGACAAAGACGAGCTAAAAATAAATCTTTAATGAGTAAAACTCGAATGAAAGGTAGGTTTACTTTTTGTCAAGGTGGCTAAAACAGGACAAAGATGTAATTTAGTTTTTGTCGGACATTCAGTAGTTAGTGAGGATAGAGGTGTGATGGAGGGCGAAGCGGGGAAGGAGGCAGCTGGCAGGAAGATGTACAGCTTCTGCATCAGTCAAATAAGATCTGGACTCTTTCTTCATGTCTGTGCAGAAGTTTTGGTGTATTTATAACTTCTTTACAAACAGGAAAACCTACCCTTTTGCTTCCATACCACCGCTCCGTTGTACCATCAGGATACTGGCGTTTTCCCTCATTTGGTTGCCCCCTGCTAAATGCTATCTCTCTCTCTCTCTCTTTCCACGAGCAGCATCTTTTGGTAGGAATAAAAATATATATGTTTATTTGTTTCCAAAATTTGGTACTATTGAAAGTAAAAATAACAGGTGGTGTATTATTTAAAAGGCATAGTATTGCAAAGGCAATGAAGTATCAAAAATTTTAACTACCTTTGTGAAAAGGAATATTTTGTTCACCATTAAACCAGATCAAAAGTACCACAACAGGATCTTTTACACAGCAGTAAACGGCAAGAAAGATAAAGGCAGGCACAACCTGTCTATTTTTGTTTTATTTTATTTAACCAGGTGGTCACTTGAGATTAAGATCTCTTTTTTTGAGGGAGACCTGGCCTAGACAGCTCACTGGTTACAGCAAGAGGAACATCAAAATACAAAAAAAATAACAAACATAAGAGGAAAAAGGAAAGGATAAAACCAGCTAAATGAAGCGATCACATTTTTCAGTCAAATTGCCTTTTAACAGTTTTTTGACCCAAAGCTTGGAAGAATGAAGCAGAAAACTACTGAAGGTTTCCAACAGAAGTTCACCTAGAGACAACAAATTTTACCTAGACTCTTAAGACTTAAAGCCTTCAGTTCTTACAACAACTAACTCTCCTGTTATTTACTATTTAATGTTTTCATTCCTGTCTTTTGCTCTGTGCTTTATAGGTGATTGGAACACCTCAGAGGCCTACAGTACCCAATGCCATTTTGGTAAACAGTCCACACACACCCAGTTCCCAGTTCCTCGCTCAGAGTCAGCCATCTGACGCCTCTCCTTGGTCATCAGGGTGAGTCTGAAAAAATATTTGTGTGTTCAGAAAGTGGGAAATGGTTGCTGTGGTGTGGTTTTGCTCAGAGTTTATTTTCAGGAGATATCCTGATACCTATGTTGGACACACCAGTCGTAGGGAGTGATGTGGAGGATCTGCTCTCTCTGCAGGAAACGTGGAAAAAAAGGGGAGAAGAATGGAAAGGGCTTGAGGCATTTCTCCATGAAAGTGTGTGAGAAGGTGCAGAAGAAGGGAGTAACCACCTACAATGAAGTGGCGGACGAGCTGGTTGCAGAATTCAGCTCTGCAGACAACCACATGTCGCCCAATGACTCAGTGAGTGCTGCGGCTGTGCAACATTTTCTCATAAGATGAAATCCTCTTGAAGACCTCAGAAAAATGAAAAATGGAATATTGTACTTGGTGAGAAGTTTTAGTTAAAATGTGTACGTTATCTTTCGTTTTAGCATGTTTATGATCAGAAGAACATTCGGCGGCGTGTATACGATGCACTCAATGTGCTCATGGCGATGAACATTATCTCTAAAGAGAAGAAGGAAATCAAATGGATCGGCCTTCCCACAAACTCAGCTCAGGAGTGCCAAAACCTAGAGGTAAATTAGCACAGTAAAACAGTGGTTTATTTGTATATTGTCCCTTTCCTATGTTAAAACTGTAAATCATTATTCCTCTGTAGGTGGAGAGACAAAGACGACTGGAGAGGATTAAACAGAAACAGTCACAGCTTCAGGAGCTCATACTGCAGGTGGGTCAACTGATAACTTGTGTATAAAAGCTGTAGATTTCACTGATGTTATATCATTTTAAATGTACATTGAATCTAAAAAGTAAGGAAGTATCAACAACCTTAATGGGTACAAAAATAGTTAGAACTAAAAAGGAATCATCATTACTGGTTTCTGTTTACAAACATTGCATTGCTATAAATGCCTTTACATTATCAACGCAAGTGGAGCTGTGCTATAGAGACTTAAAGCTTGCTTTGTGAGGTACATGAAACCTTAATGGCAATTTACCTTTTCCAATAGACGTTGCAGTTCATAGAAGGTTCTGCATTGCAATAAATATCTCTGATATTCTTTGTATGGGTTTATTACATTGAATCTTAGTGATTCCTACCTCTATCAATGTAAAAATAGGAGTACAAAGACTTAGAAACAAAGTGTAGTCCACCAAGATCTCTCTATATTAACTCAGAAACAAGCATTTGGTTTAAGAAATGTCCTATGATTGAGGCTGGACTGTAATCCTGAGTGTCCTGAGTATTAAGAAAACTTTGGTATTGCTTCAGTTGCAGTCATAAAAAAAGGCATTGTGTTATTAGTGTGTTTCTTTATGTCTTAAGAGTGTCCAGATAACGCCACCTTCTTTTTGTAAAGATACTATCACAGTGATGACACAGGCACAATTAAATGTATATTGGATTTAATGTTGGGAATGTTTAACTGTATTACAAGTTAGATACCACTCAGTCATTCCTCTGATAATGAAACTCAAAACTAAATGTAATCAACTTGGTGAAGGTAGATTTTGGCCAAACTGATGTGATGGATTGTTTTTGAGATGCACCCAAAAATCTGTCCAGTGAGCATATTTTAAAATGATGTCTTTGTGGATGTAAGACGAGTAGAGTGTGTGTTGTCTCTTGGCGATGGTAAGACAGTCAGATGGAGAACTTCTAAGATTAAAACTGAACCAGATGCCTTGTGGTAGACATTTACTGCAGCTTTACTCTTGGGCTGACAGCCTGAGAGCTGCTGAGGGAAGATTTTTGATATGTTGAACGTTATGAAATGAGGGCTCTCTTTTGCTGCTTCAAAGTTTTCATTCGTCTTTGATCTTGTCTTTACAGCAAATAGCTTTTAAGAACCTGGTCCAGAGGAACAGACAGACAGAGCTGCAGGCAAGCAGACCTCCACCTCCAAACTCCATCATCCACCTCCCCTTCATTATTATCAACACCAGCAAGAAAACTGTCATCGACTGCAGCATCTCTAACGACAAGTATGTGGTTTTGCCTTCTTTCTTTTATGCACAAGTTCATCTTCAAGGTTTACAATACCCTTTAATACAAAAGCATTACATGGCATTGACAGAAACTTCTGAAACAACCAAGTCATTTACCTCCCTATTGTATAAGGTTAATTTTTCTCTTGAAAGGTTTTCATTTCAGATCAATCACTATATGTAGTCACTTAGAGAATATTTCTGCTGGTGAATGTCTGTTTTATTATGCCCAGTGTACAAGTCATGTAATTTGTTTGTATTACATGTTCATTAATGCAAATAAAGTTGATCATTTATAGGTTAACAGATGATCAACTCAAAAGACAGTTTTAGACTGTGCGCTTGCGGCACATGTCTTGGCGGTGACACAGCTTGATTTTAATTTTGTATAGAGAGGTCAGAGCTGTCAGACTGCCTGCATGAGCACTGCACCTCACGCCACTAATGTACGTCTTGCTTTCAGAGAATCTAGGGAATAGAGGCCTCACCTATTTTTTTCTGGTGCACAATGCAAGGTTATCAATCAAAATAGACAGGAAATGATATAGAGCCATATTTACCTTGTTGAAGCAAATATTTACATCCACACTGGAAGAAAATGTTTGCACTCTGTTTCTTGATGACCCTGATGAAGGACACAAGCTGAAATGCCCCTGCTTGATCAAGTTGTTCTCTAGACTTCTACTATAGTGAAGCTTTCTGTTTCCACACTTCCAATTTGGGCTCTTCAGAGTAGAAGCCTGGTTTAGCATTTCTTTGGAGTTTGACAGCAGAGAGACTTGGCCAACAGGAAGCACATACAGCCTGCTATGAAAGCTGTGATGGTGCATGCCGGCGTGGACACGTGCAGCAGCTGCAAGCAGCCAAACACGCTGCCTGTCTGAAACAGCCGTTATTCATCAATTGAACAGATTTGAAAATCTTGACAGCCTGGTTGTTGAGGCTAAGCTTCAGGATGAACTTGATACATACAGTCACAGTTGTTCAAGTCTCAAAATATGACCAAACACTATTATTTATCCATTTATCAGCTAATTTAGGGGTCATAATGTCAGATATTTTCTCTTGCCATTTTAATGTAATCATAGCTTTTAGGATACCACTGATAACCTTTCTGTTTGTTGTCAACCACACCCAGCGTTTGATACTGGTATGGCAAATGTTGATCCAGGTAGATGCAACACAGAAAAGTTTAAAGAAGTGTTTAAAACAAAGTCACCATAGACGACGACATAGAAAGACTTTCTGACACATTTCTTTGCAGAAGTTGGCCGAACAACTCACTTAAAAATGCATTTAAAATAACAGGATTTACTTCTATTTTTACAGCGAGGGTCCAGCACATGCATCACTCTGTAGGTGAAAACGCTGTCATTGATTCTAACATTTGTACCTAACAAGTCATGTTGAAACACCACTGGAGAGGGCAAGAGTGTTTGGTCAGGTCTATCTTTGTAGGAAAGTGACTTTTTTAAATAGATAAATAATCAAACCCTCTAAGCTTTTTTGGCTTTAATGTAAAAGTCCAAGAACTCAGTCCTCCCTTCATTGATTATCTTGGCGTCTGTCTGAAAAAATATTTGGGCTCTTTAATGCTTATCAGTTTAGTAAAGTCTAACCAATCTCTCCTGTCTCTTTTTCAGTATCCATCCAACAGTCCACTTTTCTTCTCTAAATAAGCCTAATGCACTTTTCTTATCTTTCTTTCTCTTTCTCCTCTCCAGGTTCGAGTATTTGTTTAATTTCGACAGTATGTTTGAGATCCATGATGACATCGAGGTGCTGAAGCGGATGGGCATGGCTTGTGGTCTGGAGGCGGGAAAGTGTTCTCCAGAGGATCTGAAGGTCGCACGCAGCCTGGTGCCCAAAGCACTGGAGCCCTACGTTATAGGTCAGTGCTACAGACTCCTGAATGTCCATCTGCAGCTCAGTTAATGGATCCAGTTAGGGCATTGAATGGTCATTTGCTGGTTTTGCATTCTAGAAATATAGGAGACATTTCAGGTACTGGTGTCAGGATTGAAACAACTCTACAGATTTTGGGAGAAGGTTTAGCTCAGTAGGTGGGGCAGGCGCCCAATTTACAGAGCTATTGTCCTTTTCATACCGGTCCTACGTTCCTCGTTCTTGACCATGTTTGCTGAATGCCATCCTCTGCTATCTACCCACATTTTCTATCTTTGTCTGCCCTGTTAAGGAAAGGCAAAAGCCATAAAATATTTACGAAATAGTACTACAAATTTCTTTAACTGCTGTAATTTTTAGAAAAATGCTACTGTTGGGAATGATTCAGAGGTTTAGTCTTAACCTGAATTGGACAAACCTCTTCAGATAGATTGATTTTTATTTATTCCAGGGTCCCTTAAAAATCAATTAAAGCTGGAGCCATAGTTCCAGACATTTTTGGAAAAGGTGTCAAATTCAATTAAGAATGTTTTCACATGAATGTAAGCATGGTGGCATGGTTTGTTTGGTGTGATAGTAGGAGATCAATTCTGAATGCTTGTTTTTTTCACCCTGTGTTATAGAAATGGCAAAAGGTCCCATCAGTAACGTCTACATCACTGGAGGGTCCTCTGCCAACGGAGCACGATACCCTGCAAGCAGGTGAGAAGTTTTTTCTGTAATTTAGCCTTCACACATGCCAGTAAGCAGACCTCTTTTATACAATGAAATAGTAGACCCATGTTAAGATTTCAAGATAAAAGTCTAAATTTTTGATGAGATTTATGTTGTAGAATTTGTAATTAAAGTCCTAATTTTACGACAGTTAAATGTCAAATATAATTGATATCTACATTTTATTTTGAAGAGCAACCAGCTGCCAGATGTAAAATTAGAAAACATGTATTATCTTGTGAAGTGCCATGGAACTGCATTCACTCCTGACAATACTTAAAATTACATAGACATTGACAATGAGTGCCTCTCTGTGTTGTGTGGAAATGCAAGCCAATACCAGCTTATGAAGAGGCTGCCACAGACGACCTGAATAGCTCTCCCTTTACTATATGAATGTGTTCTGATAGAGATGGAATAGTTTCAGTGCTTGAGTATGGTATTCACATAACTTTATGAATGAGTACTTAAATATTTGCCAATTCTACTTACCCCAAAAACAAATCCATCATACACCAGGCTACTGGTGGCGCCCTTTATTTTCTTAGTGTAGCAATAATCAATTCCTCTATTTCCCGGCTCTGAGTTAAATAACAGGGAGTGTTAATGTAACTGTGGGTTACTAAAGATATAAATATGAAGAAAACTTCATCATGGAGCTCCGCAGTATGAACCCAATAGTCCAGACTTTATTTGGTCACCGCTGTCAGCTCGTACATGGACCAAAACGGCTGATGGTAACCTCTGGTTTCACAGAGAGCTCAGTACACAACTTTGTAGTAAATATAATTAAATTAACAAGCTGCTCTAATCTTTTAAATCTGTTTCACGCTTAGTAGCGATGCACAATACTAGGCTTTTTTGTGTACGACAGGAAGGAATGTTATTCAAAGTTGAAAAACTTTTGAACCGTAAATCATAGACGCTTTTTCCCTCTGAACACTCTCCGTTCTGCCATTCTCATGACGCCATTGTAGTTCTTATAGAACGTTTTCTAGCAAGCCTGGAACTTGGCTGACTTTCCAGGCTCTTATAAGACTTAATCCTTACTGGTAACTCCAATTTTGAGCGTCTTTTTTATTAGTAATCCTTTTTTTGATTGTTCCTGCAGTTAGCCAGTTAGCCCGCTAGCCATATTGTCTGTTCATATCCCAGAATGCATTGCAACTAGGTCATGACAACCAATGGCATGCTGTTCTGTCATCACGTCAGACCTGGGAGAACAATTTTACATAAAAATAATTGAGTTTTACTTTCTGATTGTTTTTTTCTTTTGTCTTTATACTCTCATTTTATTTTATTTATTTATTTATTTTTTAGAATTCAAGTCACATTACTGCAGCACACATATTCTTAAAATCCAGGTTGACCTTAAAAAAAGGATGTTTAGAGGGGCTGATGTTTTACAAGCTTTTTAAGATAAAAAGTCTGGATGAGACACAACAGCTAAAAGATAGCTGAGAGCTCTAAAGGTTTATCATATGGACTAAATATAGAGGCAGTTTATTCTAGGCAGACACTGCCCTATACATGACAGTCCTCTTTAAAGCATTGGATTTAGGCAGTGGTAATGTGAAGTTTCTCTTCCACATTTATCCATGACAGCCTGGCATGTACCTTATCCACACTGTTGCCCGTTGAGCAGTGCAGTACCAAACGGTTGGCTCGGTTATGGGTGAGCTGGATCTTATTTAGGTCTTTTCTGAGACATCAGACCAGGCAGTTTGACAGTAATCAAGCTGGGCTAAGCTTCTGCTCATTTTTGCAACTACAGTGTTAGTGTGACTTGTAAGTTTGACATCAGTTGTTTCACCCAGCAGTTTTTCCTCTGAAACCTGCACAACGGGTTCACCTTGTAAAGAAATGCACAGCTGTTGATCTGTCCTCAGAGCGTTTCTGGAGCCAAAATTCATGAACTTCGTTTTTGAGATGCTCAATTTAAGTTTGTTTCCAAACAAATGATGCTTTGATGATTTTGTCAAGACTCTAATCTCATAAATGATGGCCTTTTCTCTTAACATTAGGACTGAAGTCTTTTCATATTAGAATTAATGTCAAAATGTATATTTTTTCCTTATATGTGGCCCTAATACTCCATGTCACTGCTACCATTATTAACCTGATATATTTCCTTCTCCTCTCAGTGACGGATGCACTGACGGCACCATGGCCTCCAGTTCAAACGACTCTCACTACAGCGGCTCTCGTGTGGAGACTCCAGTGTCTTATATGGGCGATGATGATGACGATGATGAGTATGATGAAAATGACGATGAGGACTAAACTGTCTACGCCGCCCCACTCCAACAAGCACAGTCCGCCACCTTCACTGTGGGAATTTAGGTCCCTTTTTTGTGTGTGCTTCTCAATCCTCCCCCCGTTTCCCCCATGCCTGTATTTCTGTCCGGCTTTCTCAGGGGTGTAGATGATTACTGAAAGAACAGAGGTGTGTACGGCACCTATCTTTTTTCTGCTCCTGAATCACGTGCACCTGCACCACCACAGCTCTGGGGGAGGCGTCGTCCAAGGGAACTGTAGTCTGTGGCCCGGCCACCACGCTGATGTCTTTGTATGTCTAATCCACTTCTCAATAAGCCATCCCACGTAAAGAAAAAAACAAACCTCTGTAAAACCTACTGCTGTTGGAGAATGTATAATGTACCTGTTTGAATAGTTATTCCTATTATTTTGCTATGACATGTGGCAGACATGACGATGATCAAAATGTTCCAAGATGGCCAAAGTGTCTGCTTTAACATGCCGTGTTTGTGCATCACCATGGTTTCTGAGAGGCCTGACACAGTTGCCATGGCAACACAAGATGGGGCTCCATCCAGTGTGTTGATAGTTTTTTGTTTTGTGTTCCGGGCAATAATTTGAAATAGTTTCTTATCTCCCATTGTGTTGGGTTGGCTTCCTTCTGTTCTGTAGGCAGCTGCTTTTCCTGATCTTGTTTGCTAGATTATTTTTTTTTTTGTTTCTCTCTCTTTTTTTTTTGTATTCTGGACTTAAAAGGACTTCTCCATCACCGCCCTGATAACGCCTTGGTAGTGTTTACAAAATAATGGCACCAGCAAGGTAAAGACTTTTATAACCCAGGCTCCTTCTAGGTAAATAAGCTTTGTTTGTGAATTACGTATATGAATCCTACGACGATTGTAGCTTATAGTATCCTTTTAGAGGCCAGTGGTAAAGATAGACCTTCAAAATTTATCAATGTAAAATTAAAAGTGTGGTTGCATAGGTCTTTATGTACTCCCTTGAAGATCTCCCTTTTAAAACTCAGCAACACATGTACTGACTCTTCCAAATACCTTTTCTGTAATCTAATATAAGTTTGGAAAATAAATATAGATTGTTTTAATAAGCTGGGATGTATAATTTCTAAGTGGTCAAAGCAGAAACAACACCTGACTTTTTGGTTGGAGCACAAGCATCTCTGCTTGCAGGGCATTTGTGCCTGGTGCACCTCCACCGGTGACATCAGGGTCATCAGCTGGGAGCCACCCATCTCAGATATTTGGCCCCTTTAAGCTCAGAACATCACTGGGTGGTGGGGCAGCGATAGGGACGTCTTTCTACTGCCCCCTGCAGCTGGCGTCACGATCCTCTTTCCCATCTTGGATCCTCCCTCCGGAGCCAAATCAAAAGACTCCCTTGCTCTGCTTCCTCAGCCAGACCTTTAACTATATAATATTTTCAGCTGTCTGTTTTTCTAGTGATCTGGTTACAAATACTTACTTGTAAGACCCTCGACTTTTGGAGTCTTGTGATCTCTTTTTAGGGAGCCCAGGGATTAAGACTGGTCTCCAGTCAGACCTGTGAATACTTTGAATCGGTGGTTGTCAGTGGAGAAACTAAATGTATGACAGTGAAGAAGAGAGCAATGAGGTGAGTAGTACTACATTCTCCCTCATCTCTGTGGTGTTGATTTTTTTTCTATTAGCATGACATTTATAAAAATGTTATAGAAAAGGATTTACAAGGGCAGCTCAAGATTTTTAGACTTGTTCTGTCGTTAATGAAGTGTGTGCCCAAATGTTTCTGACATGGAGAACCGATAAGAGCTTAAATCAAACACATGCTGCCGGCACAGGAATACTTCAAAGTTTCGGCCCATTAAGTCTGATCTAAAACAACAAAACGTGTATGAGCATGATACCAAACTCATATTCCCTTTTAAAATCCACTATTAAAAGGAATAGTTTACATTTTCATCAAAAGTCCTTTTTCTTGGTGTAGGCAGTATAGTACTCTTACAGGTGCATCTCATTCATTAGAATACAGTGGAAGATTAATTTCATTCAGTAGTTAAAATCAAAAAATTAAACAGATTTGTTACACAGTGAAAAAGTGGGAAAAGGTGTTTACTTTTATTGGGATGTTCATGGCTAACAGCTAATAAAACCCCTAAATTCATTGTCTTCTAAAATACTGTGGAAAAAGTTCAAAATTATAAACTAATGATGATGCTCTAAACACCTGTAAAGGTTTCTTGAGTCTTTAAATGGTCTCTTACGTAGGTACACAGTCATGAGGAAGACTGCTGACTTGACAGTTGTCTGTGAAACTGCCATTGAGACCTCCACAAGAAGGGTAAGCCACAGGCTGTACCCAAGCGTATTCATAGAAGGTTGATTGGAAGGAAAAAATGTTGGAAAAAGGCACATAGACAACAGGGATAATTGCAACCTTCAGAGGATTAACAAGCAAAACCTATTCAAGAATTTGGTGGATAGGCTGGAGTCAGTATATCAAATGCCACCACACAGATGCATTAACAAATTTGGCTACAATTGACTCAGTCCTTGTTTGAAGCCACTTCTGAACCAGAGACATCAGAAGCGTCTTTCCTGGGTTAAGAACACTGTGGCTCCAAAGTCTTTTCAGGTGAAAATACATTTTGTATATCATTTGGAAATCAAGGTCCCAGAGTCTGAAGGAGGATCAGAGATGCACAAAATTCAAGATGCTTGAAGTCCAGTGTGAAGTTTCTACAGTCTGGAGTGCCATGTCATCTGCTGCTGTGGATCCACTGTGTTTTCTGAAGTCCTGAGTCAAAGCAGCCATTTAACAGGGAATTTGAGCGCACTTAATGCTTCCATATACTGAGAAGCTTTATGGAGATGCTGGTTTCATTCCTAGCAGGACTTGGCAACTGCCCACAGGGAAACCAAACAAAAGTAACAAAAGCTGGTTAAATGGATATTCCTGCTTAATTGTCCAGCCAACTGGCCTGACCCAAACCCCGTAGATTCTCCATGGGGTGTTGTCAAGAAGAAGAGACTCTAGACTCAACAATACAGACAAACTGAAGGCTGCTATCAAAGCAACCTGGGTTCCATAACACCGCAGCAGTGCCACTGGCTGATCGCCTCCATGCCACGCTGCACTGATGCAGTAGTTCATGCAAAAGGAGCTCCAACGATGTACTGAGTGCATATGGATGAACATACTTTTCAGAAGAAAAACTTCTCTCTGTAAAAAATCGTTGGTGTTATGCAATTATCTATTTTTTTGAGATGCTGAAGTTGGGTTTTCAGAAGAAAGAATCTTTATCGGGGTTTCACTTTTTGAATTGAACTACTGAAATAAATCATCTGTTCCACAGTATTCTAATTTATTGAGATGAACCTGTAGAAGTTCAGCTGAAGTTTGAGACCTTTAGCAATCTGAGTTAAAAAGAGGCAGGATTTTCAGTTACTTTAAAGGAAGTCTAATATGTAGGTATGCGCAAGGATCATTGGTTGCAACACAAAATTCCCCCAGTTTCTTGACTAAGCCTGGCACAGTGTTTATGTATTTAAAAGCACTTGAATCTTGTTCATAAATTTGCAGAAAATAATGTTAGCATGATTTGATGTTTCAAAGAAAGGAGGGTTGGACTTTTTCCAGCATTTGGTATTTCAGTATTTTCCATTTGGTTTCATTAAAAGACAAGTGCCCAATGAGGAAAACTTGTCCCAATAGAGCTCAGGTAAATAAAAAAGCTCATTATGCTTCATGAGAATATAGCACATTTTGATAAACATATTAATTTTTTAAAGACTTTTAGGTGGTTAGATGGTGCGTTGAAGGTAGCATGGGTGATCATAGAGCTCAGATATGGACATGAAACAGTCAAATACACTGCCTAAATAAGGAGTATTCACCCCCTTAGATGTTTCACTGTTACTGATTTAAAAAAAAAGTCAGTATAATTTGGCTTTTTTTTTTAAGATTTATTTTTGGCCTTTATTAGATAGGACAGTGGATAGAGTCAGAAGCAGGGAGGAGAGCGGGGAGAGACATGCAGGAAATAGTGCCACGGGCCGGATTCGAACCCAGGTCGCCTGCAAATATGGTGTGCGCCTTAACCACTCGACTACCAATGCGCCATAATTTGGCTTTTTTGACTAAACAATCAACCAAAACTCTGTAATTTCAAATTGAAAACAGATTTCTACAAAGAAGTATTAATTTTACGAAAATATGTAATGTCAAATAGATGACTGCATAAATATTATCCTACTTTTAAGTGACTGTCCTAATTTAACAGAGGTCCAGCCGATTTGTGCTAGTAGTTTCACAGCTAGTGAAAGGGGAATCACCTGAGTGCAGTGAATTTGTCTAAAGTGATTGTAGTATAAAAATCCTGTCTTTAAGGTCTAGTCTAATCGGTATTCATGGCCACCATTACACCATGAGGACAAAAGAACACTCCAAGCAACTCAGAGAAAAGGTCATTGAAAAGTATAAGTCAGGGAATGGATGTAAAACAGCCCATTTATCTGCTAACAACATCCCAAAGCCAGTGATTAGAGATTAGACAAACTGAATCACAGGCAGTATCTTTGGCTGACCTGAATCCAGCTGTGATTCACACAGCTGTCCCCAGTGACCCTCTGAAATGGGCTTGAATGTTTCCAAAACTTGAATCTTTGGTCTGAGTGGGGCTTAAAAACGGCAGTTTCTATTGAGTGCTGCTAATGGAAATTGGAAAGAAATGTAAGAGATACACGCTGGTTAGAAATCCTTTTATGTTAGGCAGCTGTTTTTGATAATGGAGTTGCAGCCTTTACATTACACCCAAATACAGTGAAAAAATGCAGTAGGCCTTCGTGTGAGAAGGTGAAATCTACTGTTGTGCTTAAGCGAAGGACTGTTTAGTAAGAATATTGAACTTGTAGAAACTCTTAAGGTAAGAGACATTTTACTCCACAGTATAACTGAATACTTGATAAGGTTCACTGTAGCTCGTCTCTCTGCAGAGTGATGTATCTTAGTGAAGTTTTTATCAATAATCCTCATGAAATGGTTTTGGG